>NC_141868.1:0-365000 GCF_024713525.1 Acromyrmex echinatior
AGCGCTCCCTCGTAGGCGACCGCCTCGGCGCGCGCCCCGGCCTTGCTGCTCGCAGGCCCGGGACGTTGTTTGCGCGAACTGTCGCTCATAGTTGAGCGAGCGTCCGCCTCTACACTCTGAAGCGAGCGTTCTCCCTCCACATTACGTTGAGAATTTATATTGTCCATTAGATTGGTGCCCATGGCCCGCAGCGGCTCCGCCAGCCAGGGTGTACCCTCACCCCTCCCCCGAAGAATCAGGAGAGGGGACCCGAGTTCCCCCGGGGGGCTAGCATATGGCTCGGGTCCCCGGAATGTATCATCGGGGACACTGGCCTCCGGCCCCTTACTCCCCGTGAGCGGATGTGGTGCGAGCCCACTCACGAGTTTCAGGGGTCCCTCGTCTCCGATGTCGAGGGCACCGCTGCGGGTGGCGCCACCCGGGGCGGCCCCACGGACGGTTCAGGTCACGGAAGCGGCGCCCCTTCCGGACCCTAGCCGCCGTGGCGACCAGCGTTGTTTGCGCTGCCCGGTGTCCCGCTTCGGAAGGGACGCCGTCGCGGAGACACCGGGCACAATACTCGACGCCCCCCCCCCCGACCCCGACCTCGGAATACGTCCGAGCGGCCCGGAGGGGGCGGGAGTCACGCGCCCTGTCTCGGAATACGTCCGAGCGGCCGCGCGACCCCCCACCAGGAGAGACGGGTGGTTCCGCGACAGACCGAAGTCCGCGCGGCCCCGTCCTCCCCTACGGACAGAGTCCGCACCTCTCGAGGCGGGAGAAGTCCCCGGTGCAATGAGCCGAGGCTCTCGGAGACCCCATCCCCCTCAGTGACATGAGCCAGCCCGCAGCCAGGAGCACCCGCGTCGACCCTTTTGCAAGCAAACCCCAAAGGAACCACCCCACCTCACAGGGAGGAGGGGAGAGCCCCACGGGGGTCTACGTGCAGTGGGGGTCGAAACCCCACATCACGCACGGGAAGGGAGCAATCCTCCCCCTGACCGTACCGTGCCACCGGGCGATTGAAGTCAGGGCCGCCAACCACTACCGGCACACTGGGGACACGTCCCGAAGGACGAGACCCCCAGGAGTCCCTCCCACGAGGAGAGGAGACCCCCTTGGGATGCCGGACCCGGTGCACAGACTCCCCCCGTGAGGAGGGAGTCCGTACAGGCTGCTCTTAGACCCCCACGTGTCGCGAGCGACCCGTGGGGGAGCCCTCTCACCACGACAAGGTGGCAGCCCGCGAGAGGGATTGCCATTAAGTCTGCCGTTAAAGTGCCGTTAACGCTGCCGTTAACGTTGCCGTTAAAGTGCCGTTATCATGCCGTTATAGCGCTGTTAACACTTCCGTTAACGCTACCGTTAAAGTGCCGTTGACACTGCCGTTACAGTGTCGTTAACACTGCCATTAATTCTGCCGTTAAAGTGCGGTTAACGCTGCCGTAATAAGGCCGTTAACATGCCGTTAAAGTGCCTTTAAAGTGCTGTTAAAACACCGTTACAGTGTCGTTAACACTGCAGTTATCGCTGCCGATAAAATGCCGTTAACACGCCGATATAGTGGCATTAACACTGCCGTTAACGTCGCCGTTAAAGTGCCGTTAACATGCTCCTAAAGTGCTGTTAACCTTTCAATTATCCATGCCGTTAAAGTGCTGTTAACGCTGCCGTTAACGCTGCCGTTAAAGTGCCGTTAACATTGCCGTTTAAGTTCCGTTAACACACCGTTACAGTGTCGTTAACACTGCCGTTAACGTTGCCGTTAAAGTGCCGTTAATATGCAGCTAAAGTGCCGTTAACACTGCCGTTAACGTCGCCGTTAAAGTGCCGTTAACTTGCCCTCACAGTTTCGATAACACTGCCGTTAACGTTGCATTTAACGTTGCTATTAATGTGCCGTTATCATGCCTCTTTAGTGCCATTAAAGCTGCCGTTAACGTTGCCGTTAAAGTGCCGTTAAAACGCCTTACAGTGTCGTTAACACTGCCATTAAGTCTGCCGTTAAAGTGCCGTTAACATTGCCGTTATTGTTGCCGTTAAAGTGCCGTTATCATGCCTCTTTAGTGCTGTTAACACTGCCGTTACACTGTCGTTAAAGTACCGTTAACATGCCGTTATAGCGCCGTTAACACTGCAGTTAACGTTGCCGTATAAGTGCCGTTAACATTACCCTAAAGTGCTGTTAACCTTACCATTACCCATGCCGTTAAAGTGCTGTTAACGCTGCCGATAACGCTGCCGTTAAAATGCCGTTAACACGCCGTTACAGTGTCATTAACACTGTCGTTAACGTTGCCGTTAAAGTGCCGTTAACATGCTCCTAAAGTGCTGTTAACCTTTCCATTATCCATGCCGTTAAAGTGCCGTTAACACTGCCGTTAAAGTTGCCGCTAAAGTGCCGTTAACATGCCGTTAAAGTGCCGTTAACACACCATTACAGTGTCGTTAACACTGCCGTTAACGTTGCCGTTAAAGTGCCGTTAATATGCAGCTAAAGTGCCGTTAACACCGCCATTATCGTTGCCGTTAAAGTGCCGTCAACAAGCACTTACAGTGTCGTTAACACTGCCGTTAAAGTGCCGTTAACACTGCCGTTAACGTTGCCGTTAAAGTGCCGTTAACATGCCGCTATAGTGCCATTAAAGCTGCCGTTAACGTTGCCGTTAAAGTGCCGTTAAAACGCCTTACAGTGTCGTTAACACTGCCATTAAGTCTGCCGTTAAAGTGCCGTTAACATTGCCGTTATTGTTGCCGTTAAAGTGCCGTTATCATGCCTCTTTAGTGCTGTTAACACTGCCGTTACACTGTCGTTAAAGTGCCGGTAACTCGCCGTTACAGTGTCGTTAACACTGCCATTAACGCTTCCGTTAAAGTGCCGTTAACATGCCCCTAAAGTGCTGTTAACCTTGCCATTACCCATGCCGTTAAAGTGCCGTTAACACTGCCGTTAACGTTGCCGTTAAAGTGCCGTTAACATGCTCTTACAGTGTCGTTAACACTTCCGTTAACGCTGCCTTTAACGTTGCCGTTAAAGTGCTGTTATAGAGCAGTTACATTGTCGTTAATACTGCAGTTAACGTTGCCGTTAAAGTGCCGTTAACATGCTCTCACAGTATAGTTAACACTGCCATTAACGCTGCCGTTAAAGTGCCGTTTAAATACCGTTACAGTGTCATTAACACTGCCATTAACGCTGCCATTAAAGTGTCGTTGACACTTCCGTTAACGCTGCCGTTATAGTGCCGTTAACACGCCGTTACAGTGTCGTTAACACTGCCATTAACTATGTCGTTAAAGTGCTGTTAACGCTGCCGTCAACACTGCCGTTAAACTGCCGTTAACACTGCCGTTAACACGCCGTTACAGTGTCGTTAACACTGCCATTAACGCTGCCATTAAAGTGTCGTTGACACTGCCGTTAACGCTGCCGTTATAGTGCCGTTAACATGCCCCTTAAGTGCTGTTAACCTTGCCATTACACATGCCGTTAATGTGCCGTTAACACTGCCATTAACGCTTCCGTTAAAGTGCCGTTAACATGCACTTACAGTGTCGTTAACAATGCCATTAACGCTGCAGTTAAAGTGCCGTTACAGTGTCGTTAACACTGCCGTTGACGACGCCGTTAAAGTGCCGTTATCATGCCGCTAAAGTGTCGTTAACACTGCCGTTAACGTTGCCGTTAAAGTGCCGTTAACACTGCCGTTAACCCTGCCGTTAAAGTTCTGTTAACATGCTGTTACAGTGTCATTAACACGGTCGTTAACGCTGCCGATAAAGTGTCGTTAACGATGCTGATAACGTTGCTAATAAAGAGCCGTTAACATGCCGTTATATTGCCGTTATCGCGGTCGTTAAAGTGCAAGTAATATTCCGTTATCGCTGCCGTTATAGAGCCGTTAATGCTGCCATTACCGTGCCGTAATAGTGCCGTTACCATGCCGTTATAGTTTCGTTAACACTGCCGTTAACGTTGCCGTTAAAGTGCCGTTAACATGCCGTTACAATGTTGTTAACTCTGCCATTAACGCTGCCATTAAGGTGTCGTCATCACTGCCGTTAACGTTGCCATTAATGTGCCATTAACATGCCTTTACACTGTCGTTAGCACTGCCGTTAACGCTGCCATCAATGTTGTGTTATCGCTGCCTTTAACGGTGCCGCTAAAGTGCCGTTAACATGCCGCTAAAGTGCCGTTATCGCGGTCGTTAAAGTGCAGGTAATATTCCGTTATCGCTGCCGTTATAGAGCCGTTAACGCTGCCATTACCGTGCCGTAATAGTGCCGTTACCATGCCATTATAGTGTCGTTAACACTGCCGTTAACGCTGCTATTAAAGAGCCGTTAACATACCTTTATATTGCCCTTAACACTGCCGTATCGCAGTCGTTAATGTACCTTTAACATGCCGTTAAAGTGCAGTTAACAATGTCATTATCGCTGCCTTTGAAGTGCCGTTAACGCTGTCGTTAACGGGCCGTTAACGATGTCTTTAAAGCTGCCGTTAAAGTGCTGTTAACAATCCGATAAAGTGCAGATAATTCTTCTGTCAAAGTGCCTTTAACTCTGCCGTTAACGATATTTTTAAAATGCCGTTAAAGTGTCGTTAACATGCCGCTAATGTGCCGTTAACACTGCCGTTTACGTGCCGTTAACGCTATCTTTAAATTTGCCCTTAAAGTGCCGTCAACATTGCTTTTAATGCTGCGGTTAACGTGCCGTTAACATTCCCGTTAACTTTACTATCACTATTGCCATTACCGTTGCTGGTACTGTTGCTGTTACAGTTATTGTTGCCGTTGTCGTTTTCGTTGCTGTTGTCGTTACCGTTATCGTTACTATTGCATTTCTGTCGTTACGTTTTCCGTTAATATTGCCGTTGCTTTTACGGTTACAATTGTCATTAACATTACGTTGCCGTTAACATTGCTGTTATCATTATCGCTGCTATTGCCGTTAGGTTGCTATTACCGTTAACGTGGCTGTCTCCTTTGTCGTTGCTGTTATCGTTATCGTTAATATTTCTGTTTCTATTTCCGCTGCTATTGTCGTCAACGTTTCCTTGCCGTCAACTTTGCTGTTGCCGTTAACGTTGCTGTCCCCATTGTTCTTGCCATTACCATTGCTGCTAATGTTTCTGTTACCGTTGCCGTTGCCGTTACTTTTGTTGTTAACGTTGATTTTAATTTTGCCATTTCCGATGCTGCTGCTTTCCCAACATTTATTGTATGTATATTCCACACACATCTACAGAGTGTCATGAATATACGGCTTCATTTATCCCGAGCAGGTAGAATGGACTAAATTGAGTAGAAAAACTCTCTACCATTTTGTAATGCTCGCAATAATTAACGAGATATTAACGTTTAAAGATAGCCGAATACGTGTGTCCGCTTGACTTACTATTGTCAAAGGTACGGCTCACCAAGCGCACGGGCCGCGAGGAGCGGAAACTGACTTAGCAGGCGCGCCGCGCCCTTTGAGCTTAGATGCTCGGGACGGTAAGCCCCATTCCTCGCAGCCCGCGCGCCCGGTGGGCCGTATTTTCGGCAATAATAGGTCGGGAGGACGTGCATATTCGGCTATCTTTAAATGTTAATATTTCGTTAATTATTGCGAGCATTACAAAATGATAGAATACTTTTCTACTCAGTTTAGTTCACTCTACCTGCTCGGAACGAGTGGGGCTGTATTCATGACACCCTGCATATGTATGTATATATATATATATATATATATATATATATATATATATAAAACGTATATATAATATAATTATATATAATATAATATAATATAATTAATGTATATAACGTATATATAATATATTTATATTACAATATTTTATTACTTACACGTATTTGTAATATTTCTTTTTTTTGAATAAATTTTTTTCTTTATTTTTTAAGAATGATTTTTCATTTTTCAATTTTTTAAATGTTAATTTTTATAATCATGATTTTTATTTGTTTATTATATAATATATAATTTTAAATTTTTTATTAATTTAATTTATTTATATTTTTTACAGTTTTTTATATTTTTCCATTTTTTTACGTTTATTTTTATAGTTTACATAATATTATTTATTTACATCTATTAAAAATTATTAATATTCTCTCTCTCTCTCTCTCTCTCTCTCTCTCTCTAATATTATTTAATATTCTTGTCTTTAATTAAAATTTTTTGTTTTATTATAAAATCTTCTCATTGTAAATGAAATATTTTTTTTAACTAAAGTTTATTTATTAAAAGTTCTTAATATTTACAAAAAATTATAATTTCCGTCCCCCCTCTCCTTTTTTCCTTATTCTATTATTTTTCATATATTCTATTAGGTGTTGGAATTAATTCGTAGCGTTTTTTTAATGAAAGAATGTTATTTATTTCACATGAGCATTAAAAAATACATTAATGAAAGTACTTCCCATCACTTTCTACTACTTTTGACTATCTTTCGGGCAGTGAATGAATACCGCGTCGGAAGAACTGTTCATCTTTAGATGAAATCCAGGAATCGAACCATTTTGTACAATCTTCGTAAGATGTGAACTTCTGCTCGCACAAGCTATGAGCTAATGATCGAAACAAGTGGTAGTCGCTAGGTGCAATATCAGGAGAATACGGCGGGTGCGGTAGCACTTCCCATTTAAGTGTTTCCAGGTATGTTTTTACCGGTTTTGCAACGTGTGGGCGAGCATTGTCGTGCAGCAAGATGACTTTATCGTGTCTTTCGAAGTATTCCGACCGTTTTTGCTTCAATGCACGGCTCAAGCGCATCAGTTGCCGTCGGTAGAGATCTCCAGTAACGGTTTCATGCGGTTTTAACAGTTCGTAGTATATGACACCCTTCTGATCCCACCAAATACAGAGCAGGAGCTTTGAGCCATGGATATTGGGCTTTGCCACTGATGTTGATGGTTCGCCGGGCTTAACCCATGACTTTCTGCGCTTTGGATTGTCATAATGGATCCACTTTTCGTCACCGGTAACAATCCGATGCAAAAAACCTTTTCTTTTCTGCCGTTGAAGCAGCAGTTCGCACGTGAGAAAACGTCTCTCAATATCCCTTGGTTTCAATTCATATGGGACCCAATGTCCTTCCTTCTGGATCATGCCCAAACTTTTAAGACGTTTTCCTATTGTTGAGAAGTCAACTTCCAATGACGTAGATAATTCTTTAAGTGTTTGACATGAGTTTTCATTGAGCAGTGCCTGCAAATCGTTATCTTCAAATTTTTTCGGCTGACCAGATCGCTCCTTGTCATCCAAGTCGAAATCACCAGCTTTAAAACGTGCAAATCACTTCCTACACGTTTGCTCAGCCAGAGCATGTTCACTATACACATCCACTAAAATACGATGAGCTTCAGCTGCACTTTTGTTCATATTAAAGTAATGAAGCAAAACTCCCCGCAAAAACACTTTATCTGGCACAAATTTTGACATATTCAATTATACAGTATTGTTATTTATGATTTCAAGAAAGGTTATGTACGGCAAATGACGTCCTATGATAGATGTTTACAATGTATATTATACAGAACTATAGGTAACAACGAAATAGTGTACTGCTTGTGCCATCTCTTGTAAAACGCTATGAATTAATTCCAACACCTAATATTTATAAATAATTATACTAAAGTAAACCAATTACATGATTACTCTTTTATATAGTCTTCTCCTCTAACTTACACTTATATATTATATTATTTTCCTCTACTCAACAATTCAATTATTGCTTTATACTTATCATTCGCCTTAAATTTTTTATATTTTTATTTATATCATCAATTCATTATATATTATATATTCTAAATATTATTACATTCATATATGTGTTCTTTATCCTTATGTATATATACATGCACATTATATTGAATATAGGAAAAAGTTCGTGGCGATTTTTTAGTAAAATTTAAGTGTTTTTCTTAGAGTATTAAAATCAATTTATTTAAACCAAATATGCCATTATTTTCAATAATATTTTGCCATTTCTGGGGCACAGCCATAATCCCATCACGGTAGAATTTCTGTTTCTGGTCGAAAAACTGCTTCAAGTGATTTTCACAGATCTGTTTTGAAGCTAGCTTTACACCATTATGAGAATTCTGCAGAGACCTAAACAAATGGTAGTCTGAAAGTGCTATGTCAGAACTATATGATGGGTGCATTAAGACTTTCCAGCCAAGGAAAGTCTTAATGCACCCATTTTCTCGCAATTTTTGTCGAGTTATCAAAGATGTATGTGGTCGAGCGTTGTCGTGATGGAAGGCAACACCCTTCCTATTGATTAATTCTGGCCGCTTCCTCCAATTGCTTGTTGTAATCTGTCCAGTTGTTCATAGTATAGTTCGGAATTAATTGTTTGATCGGGCGATAACAGATCATAGTGAACGATTCCTTTCCAATCCCACCACACACACACACACACACACACATACACACACACACACACACATCACCTTCTTCGTCGTCAATTCAAGTTTTGCGATTGCTTGTGCCTTCTTTCTTTTCTTTATCCACGATCTTTTGCGAGTTCGATTGTTGTACGTGATCCATTTTTCATCATCAGTTATCATTCTCTTCAGAAATAGCTCAATTTTATTCCGTTTCAGTAGCGTATCGCAAATGTTAATTCGGTCCATCATGTTCTTAACACTCAATTCGTGAGGAACCCAAACATCGAGATTCTTTTTGTATCCAGCTTTGTGTAAATGATTTAAAACTGTTTTTGTGGTCGATGTTTAGTTCTCTGACAATCTCCATAGTGCTTACATGCTTATCACGCTCGATTTTTTTTCATGATTTCATCGGACTTTTTAGTGATTGATTTACCGGAGCGAGATTCATCTTTCACATCGAAATTTCCAGAAAACGATCGAATCATTTCTATGCTGCTGATTTTGATAGAGTATCTTCACTGTAAATAGCACAAATTTTGTCACAAGCCTATGCAGCGTTGTTGTCTTTATCATAGTAATACTGCAAAATGTAGCGAATTTTTTCCTTATTTATTTCCATTTTCAAAATAAAATAACTTTTAATCTACTTCACCAATTTTAATCTTTTTCGGCTCAAAACAAAGGTTGAAATGTCAGTTTTTAAACGCAAGTCTAGTATTGTCGATGTGATTAGTAGTTACCAATTGCTGAGCATTTAATGCCATCTAGTGAAAAACGCTACGAACTTTTTCCCATACCCAATATATTTGTCTTAATTAAATCTTTTAAATATTTTTTATTATATTTCTATGATAATTTATTGTTTTATATGCTCTCATCTCATCCTTTATTATACTTCCTATATTCTATACTATTTTACATCTATACATTAAATATAATATTATATATTTATTTATTTTATTTTATATATTTTTTATTTTTTAATTGTAATATAATAAATAAAATAAATAAGCTAAAATTTAAACTTTTAGACTCATATTCTAAATATATTGTAGAGGATTAAAATCTCTCTTATTTATTATTTATTTATTATCAATACATTTTTTTTATATATTAATACAATATTATTTTAACTATCCTAATTATTTTATCAAAAATTACAATTTTATATTAATTTAATTTTATATTAATTTATATTAACCTCTATTTTTTTATACATTATAAATTTATTTTATCTTTATAATAAATTTTGATAATGATATGCCGACATTAAAAGGATTATTTTGATGAAATAAATTATGTATATTACATATTTTTATTATACTTTTATTATTTAAAACCCCTTCTTCCTATAATGACCTACTTAACTTATATTTAATAGAATCAAATTATTTCTAAAATTTCAAAAATTTTTATGCCTCTTCTTTACATTAAACTATATAATATTTATAATTTTTATAATTATTTTATTTTATTTTATTTTATTTTTATTACAGATATAATATTAGGTGTTGGAATTAATTCGTAGCGTTTTTTAATGAAAGAATGTTATTTATTTCACATGAGCATTAAAAAATACATTAATGAAAGTACTTCCCATCACTTGTAAAACGCTACGAATTAATTCCAACACCTAATAAATTTTTTTTATTTTTTTATAAAAATTTTAATTTTTATTTAATATTAATTTTTTAAATTAAAAAATTAATTTAATTTTATAGTAATTTAATTTTATAGTAAATATAATATTATATTATATTAATATAAATATATTTTATTTATTTTTAATTATTTAATATCATTTTTAATGAAATTTTAAATTATATGATTTTTTTAATATAATTATTTTATCTTACATTTCTTTATTTATGCATGATTTGAAATTTTAATAACTATTTGATTTTTTTAGATTTCTAATTTTTCATTTATCTTTATATTCAATATATTTATAAATAATGAAAAAATTATTTTTTAATATTTTTTTATTATTTTTATTATATTATTCAAATTATTTCTTTTTTTTTTATAATCTTTCCAGAAATTTTTATAATCTTTCTCAAATTTGTAGGAAATAAGATGATTCCGATGAAATGTTTGATGAACCAATATTTATGGACAATAATTCAGGAAAGATACACAAATCACACTTCACCGTGCTACACATGTGATCCGCCATCTTCTAATTCTGTTCTTCCTCTACTTGTATCTTCGTCTAACTCATCTTGTTCACTATCTTTAAGCGTGAGAGCATCTAAATCCATTAAACCATGTAATATGCATTATCTCTTTTCTGTTTCCGCCGTACTCTAAATCGAGAATGTTATAGCAGGATATCAGGTCACCGATCAAAAGTTTTCGCACCGCTTCTATTTTAACGTATCCCGTTGTGTCCTTTTTAAAAATGAAACCCTCAAAGTCTCTAAGTCTTTGTCCAGTTACTATTAATAATATTATTATACAATAATTATATTTATTATCTATTTTTTTTCCTTAATAATTAAACTTAACATTTCTCTTTTCCATTTTTGAGTTTCTATCTATTCTATCTATTCTAATCTTCAAATTTTTGCTATTAAATATACTATTAATATTAATTATTATTCAAAAAATTATTCCCTTTTATATAATATCTCTAATTAAACTCAATAATTTTTTTATTCTATACTTTATCTTAATTTTATGCTTCATTCTCCCCCCCCCCCTCCATATGTCACTCCCCCTTATATAAATATTATTAATTTCAAATTATAGCCTACTCTTCAATTAATCAATTAAGATGAATAATTTTAATTATTTATATAAAAATTTTTTCTTGATTAATACATTCTATTTTTTATTCAATTACAAATACTCTTTTATCATTCATTTTTATTTGTTTATTATTTAAAATATTTAAAAATTCTTTTATTGCACCTAATAATAATATTAATTTTAATCAAATATTTTAATTTATATTATTTAATATAGCAGGCTTCCTACCTTTTTCTATATTTTTTATAGAATGACTTTTAATTTTCTTATTTATGAAATTAAATAATTTATTAATTATTTTAATCTTAATAATATTTAGATCCTTATTTATGTTATTTATTTATAATATATAATTATAACAAACGTGGTTTATAAATAAAAAATTAACATAAGAAGAGCATAAAACCAAGATATTCTTTGTGATATTTAAAATATAATTACATTTATAAATAATTTAGACGTTGTGGGTACAATCTGGCCATCTTTAATAAAATATAAATATCTTATAAATATCTATAAAACACAGAATTTACATAAATTTTTACATAAATTTAACATTAAATTCAGCGGTCATAAGTATAAATATACATCAACGCATTCTTTCCTCTTATTAAGAGTACATCGTAAAACGTGGTCGTAGAATCAATTATCATATTACAATTATGTAGAACAAGAATTTTCAGATTCTAATTTAAAAAATTATAATATCGTTAATATTTTCTAGTCAATTTAATAAGAATTAACAATTCGTCACCTGTTTTACAGACAAAATGATGAATCTTAAGCACTTTCTTCACGCAGATGGAAATCCGTCATGACATTAAATATTATTATTTGTCCATACCTTCATATGTGTCGCTATTTTTATTTGAGTCAAAAGTTTAGATTATTCTAGAATTATTTTTAAGTGTGAAAGAGATCTTTCTTTAGAAAAGGCAGATAAACATCAGGCAATCTTCAGTGTCACTTTGCTTATTGATATTACTGATTTTATATATATTGGATCATCTAAAAAGTATCCGCGGTTTTTTGTCACTAAATGTGTGTTGATGGTCATATATCAAGTGACAAAGTACCGCAGATACTTTTTAGATGACCCAATATATATAAAATCATTATAAAAAACTTCTTTCTTAAATTAGAATTAGAGTTTTCATTATTATTCCAATCAATATTTTTATCTAAATTGATTCTATTTTCTAAAGTTTTCATTGTATTTTTGATTGTTAAAAAAATAAATTCAAGAGGATAATCATTAATTAACAGAGTGTGAAATAAGTTTGAAATATTTTTTTCATGAAATTT
The DNA here is from genome assembly GCF_024713525.1 of Acromyrmex echinatior. Taxonomy (NCBI): domain Eukaryota; kingdom Metazoa; phylum Arthropoda; class Insecta; order Hymenoptera; family Formicidae; genus Acromyrmex; species Acromyrmex echinatior. Next base: position 12,444 of record NC_141868.1, read on the forward strand.
CGGATAAGATAAAAACAATATTCTGTCTAATTGCTCGATGATTACACCCTCTTTGTGCACTATTGGTTCGAATAATAATTCAGATATCTCCCTGAATTAGTTAGTTTTTTTATATATGTCGAAGATAATTCTTCCTTCTTGTTTCATTAGTTTTATACTGAAGATTTGCCTGATGTTTATCTGCCTTTTTTAAAGTAAGATTTCTCTCACACTTAAAAATAATTCTAAAATAATCTAAATTTTTGACGCACATATAAATAGCGGACACATATGAAGATATGGACAAATAACAATACACAATGTCACGACGAATTTCCATCTGTATGAAAAAAGAGTTTAAGATTCATCATTTTGTCTGTAAAACAGGTAACGAATTGTTAATCTTTATTAATTTGATTAGAAAATATTAACAAGATTATAATTTTTTAAATTAGAATCTGGCAATTCTTGTCTAATTGCAATGTGATAATTGGCTCTGCAACCATTTTACGATGTACTCTTACAAGGAAAGAATACGTTGACATATAATATATTTACACTTATGACCGTTGAATTTAATATTAAATTTATGTAAATTCTGTGTTTTATGGATATTTGTAATTTTACTGAAGATGGTCAGAACATCTAAATTATTTATAAACATTATATATTAAATATTAAATATATATTAATTATATATAATATATTAAATATTAATTATATATTAAATGTCACAAGAATATCTTGTGGTTTTATGCTCTTCTTTATGTTAATTTTTTATTTATAATAATATATTATTTTACTCATTATTCTTATTTAAATTATAATCAAAATTACACTAAATTATAATATAATAATAACAATATTTATATTTATTTATTATTCCACTTATTTTTATCATTTATTATTATTTTAATTTAAATTTAAGTTATAATTTAAACTTTCAAAAACTTACTTCAAAATCTTTAAAAAATAATTTTTTTATTAATCTTATTTTTATTTATTAATTATTTATATAATATATTACTTATGGTAAATTATTTTTAAAATTTTTTAATTTGTAATTTAATATTTTTTTAAATTAAAATATATAATAAATATTTAAATTTAAACATTCTTTTATTAATTCTTTTTATTATAATTTTTAATGTTAGAAATTTTTAAATTTCCTAAATAAATTTACAATTTATTGTTTAAATCAGATAACATTTCTCTAATATTAATTTTCTATATTTTATCTTTATTTACTATAATTTTTTTACATTTTATTAAATTTTTATCTTTTTATTTTTTTTTCTTTAATGATATTTTTTTATTTTTAATATTCTTACTATAATAAAATACTTTTTATTTTATTACTTATTTATTTTTTTATTGTTTTTATCTTTATCTATTATTTTCTTATCACATATGAAAAAATGATTATTTTCTACTAATCATAATATTGGAATTCTTTATTTTATACTAGCTATTTGGTCCAGTATAATTGAATCAGCAATAAGAATGCTTATTCGATTAGAATTATCTTGTAGAAATTTAATTAATAATGTCAAATTTATAATTATTTAATTACTAACCATGCATTTATTATAATTTTTTTTATAATTATACCTTATATAATCGGAGGATTCAGAAATTTTTTAGTCCCCTTAATACTTAGCTTACCAATTGTAGCCTATCCTCAAATAAATAATTTCTGACTATTACTCCCATCCTTTACTCTTCTTATTTTAAGAAATTTTATATATTTAGGTACTGGTGCAAGATTAACCCTTTATTCCCCTCTTACATCTATTCCACAGAGCACAATCAATTGATTTAACTATTTTTTCTCTTATTGCAGGCATATCTTCTATTCTAGGCACAATTAATTTCATCTCTACAATTTCAAATACACAGTGAGACAAATATGTTCCCGGACACGAACCACATCTCAGCAACCAGTGGCGACATCTGTGCGTTCAAACATGCATTTTAAAGGTTGAACATTTTGCTATCATCTGTCAAAGTTTCATTCATTTTGACATATAACGAAGATATGACAGTTCATGTTAAACAAGATTTTGGTCGAGGTAGAAATTTTAATATGGAAGAACAAAAAACAATGATTAAATTTAACGCAAAACTTGTAAAAGTGCATCAGAAACATTCCGATCGATGCAACAAGTTTACGGCAGTCAATGTCTAGGTCGTACAGCTGTTTTTGAATGGCATAAGCGTTTTTTGGAAGGCAGAGAGACCCTTGAAGATGATAAAAAATCAGGACGGCCAATTTTGGTTCGAACACCCGAAATGATCAAAAAAGTACGTGATTTTATCGCAAACGATCGCAATGCATCACTAAAAATGATGGAGGAGGCTTTAAATATCAGTAGAGAAATTATTCGAACCATATTACATGAAGATTTGGATAAAACGAAGGTTTGTGCGAAGTTTATTCCACATACATTAAGAAGCGATCAAAAATCAGAGAGAATCAATTATTCCAGAGACATCGTTGCAGCCGCAGAAAATAATCCAAACTTCCTAAAATCAATTGTTACGGGTGATGAAACATGGTGCTTTCAATATGATCCAGAAACTAAGCGTCAAAGTGCGGAATGGAAGTCAAAAAATTCACCAAAAGCAAAAAAAGTACGAAAAGTTCCATCAAAAATCAAGACAATGCTCATCACATTCTTTGATGGCAAAGGTATTATCCACGAAGAGTTTGTTCCAACTGACCAAACAATTACTGGTGCATATTATCTCGAAGTTTTAAAGCGATTGATGGGCAGAATTCATCGTATTCGCCCCGAATATCGTGATCCAGAAGATTGGTCTTTGTTGCATGATAATGCACCGAGTCACACTTCATTGATTGTCAATGTTTGGCTCGAAATCGTGTCTCTGTGTTAAACCATCCACCGTATTCACCTGATTTGGCCCCCTGCGACTTCTCATTATTCCCAAAATTGAAATTGAAATTGAAAGGACGCTTTTTTGATGATATTCCGACCATCCAATCAGCTTTTACACAGGCACTAGAGGCAATTCCGCAAACTGAGCTAGAATATGCATTTGAATCACTATTGAATCGCTGTAACAAGTGTATTGAAGAGAAGAATATTTTGAATAATAAAACCAAAAAATATGCATATTGTTGTTTCAATTATGATTTTCAGGCCCTGTCCGGGAACATATTTGTCGCACTGTGTATTACCAAAAAATTTTATCTTTAGATAAAATTTCTCTCTTAGTCTGATCAATCTTCATCACAGCAGTATTATTATTTCTTTCTCTACCTGTTCTTGCCAATGTCACGTCATACGATCAAGCTGAAAAATCTTTTTTTTTCTTTTATTTCAATTATATATTATTATTATTATTATTATTACTACTCTTATTCATACTAGATGAATTATTGTATCGATTATCCTTCTTTTTCCTTTCTCTTTTACTTTCAGAATGAATTTTGCACATTATAGTCTTGAACAGCTGACTCTTAAATAGCAATCCCATTAGTTCATTACTTTATTGTCCTAACAACTCTTTAAAAACATAACCTAGAATGATCATTAGAACTCTGATACGCAAGAATTATGTATAATTTGTTCTATTTTAATAACGAGATTTAACTCATAAAAGACATCAACTAATCAGAAGGCTAGAAATATAGTAACTTCCCACAATTACTTTGCAACGCCAGAAAATATCAGTAAAATAAAATGTAATGCAAAAAACACAAATAATAAGTTTTCACATCTTAGAAATACCTTCAGCTCAATTCACATTCCAATAGCTACTGAACTTAAACTCAAATCAAATTCATTTAAAAGTCAATAACAATAACGAATCCTTTTACAACTAATATTATTGCAAATCTCATTGACAAAAAGTATCGACCAATCATAGCATGAATAACCTAATAACCTGACCAAGTATCTCTTGTTACTTTATGTAAATCTGTATAATGGAACCATATTCGAACGCTTATTTAAAACAAATTCTTTGAGTTATAAATGTAAGAGTTATATGAAATTAAAATCTGCACATTCTACTTTCCAATCGTACCTATAAATTTACCTTTTTATTCCTACACTCAACAAATCATTAGAGAAACCACCCTGCAATACCCGTATCCATATATAGTATACATTCGACAAATCTCACATAACAAATCGAATCACTCCATTGGATTCCTACAACCTAGTAGAATTGATAAACAAATATAAAATCATTAATAAAGAAAATTATTAGGTGTTGGAATTAATTCGTAGCGTTTTACAAGTGATGGGAAGTACTTTCATTAATGTATTTTTTAATGCTCATGTGAAATAAATAACATTCTTTCATTAAAAAACGCTACGAATTAATTCCAACACCTAATATTAACAAATTATTATAAACAATTGACCTTATTAACCTTAACTTATGTATTCGTCTCATATCGCGTTGATTGCGCGAGAAGGCAACACAGTTTATCACAGTGCAGTAGTAACTATTGAAATAAGTTTTGCAAATAATAATAATAATAATAACAATACTTTTTATGCTTAATTATTATAAACCTCACAAGGGAAACCTTACAAAGGAACACAACCAGTTGTATGTCGCCGATTTAAATAAGCTTTTAATATGTTCTACAGACAAAAATAAGAGACACTATTTATATTTTTTTATACGTGCTGTACGCATGAGTGACGTGAGTCGCATGTTAAGGGGTGAAATCCTCCCTTGAAGAAAATCGGTTTTTTTTTTCGAAGCGAATATCTTCGAAACTATGAGAGATAGATAAAAATCTCTACAATAAAAATTAAATGGTTGCAAGAGTACTTTATAACTATATTAAAATAAATTTTTTTAGTTATTTATTTATTGTATACTCCCACCTTCCACTTTTATTTTCAAAAATTTTTTAATTTTTTATATGACCAAAATTAAAGAGCATTTTACGTTGAAAACAACGATGTGTATTTAAATGTTTCGAAAAAACCATTTTTGAGATATGAACGAAAACGTCTCTATATACGCGCTCCGTACTTATGTATTCGTCTCATATCGCGTTGATTGCGCGAGAAGGCAACACAGTTTATCACAGTGCAGTAGTAACTATTGAAATAAGTTTTGCAAATAATAATAATAATAATAACAATACTAACAGCAACAGTAACTTTGTCAAATATTTGCTAAAATCAGTCAAATACTTTTGAAGATACATTTATAAAAGAATATACAAAATATTTTGAACAATTAAGAACAAAGCATTAATAAAGAAATACTTTAATAAAATTTTATCCATTTCATTTTCATCGTAGAGCAGCTAATTCCATTAATGTTGACATAATGTATTGATAAGGCGTCATCTTGATAATGCTTTCGCATACGGAAAAAATTGCTACAGTTACCACAACCAGAAATAATTATAAGGATATGTTCATCTTACAGTTATCACAATCAAATTGATGAGCGAAAATTATCATTTCCGATTGTAGCGTTTTTTCCGTGCAGGTATTTTTAAAGATATCAGAGAGTTTTTGGTTATCGCTGTGTTTTTATCCATTGCTAATGCCGACGTTTTTTGAACCTTTCATTTTATCAGGGCGAAATCACTGATACTGATATGATACGTCTTATTAATGCGATATTTATGCAAAAAATCGATTTACTCCTATGTACAATAAGTCAGCATAAGTAAGCAGCGTTGATTGTACATAATCAATTGATTTTGCTATTGAAATAACGTGCAATGCTTCATATAAATTGAAAATGGATAGAATGTGCAACTATGAAACTTGTGAATATAAATTTGAAGTAACTTGTAAATGCGGCACTTCTTATAAACTTATAAAAAAAAGTACTTATTTCATTATCAATAATTTATATTGCAATAATATATTTATCAATAATATATATTTTTGATACACTGTGTTTTCTACTTATTAATTTATGAGAAACATTATAATAACCCACGTAAACTTGCGTATCCTATTTTACAATAGATATCAGAGATGTCTAGCTAATAATGAAAAAAAAACAATTTGCCGCAGAATGCCGATAATAATTTACATTCTGGAACTCAATTTCGAACTCGTAGTCAAGGTCTAATAGAATTTTCTCAAATATTAAAAGTTTTTAGGAAATTCTTCTGAAATATTATCAAAATCTGAGGATGGAATTTGCAAGGATTGAGATAAAGGATTGAGGTGGAAATGTGCAAATACCATTATTTGTACATGTGAAAAAAACATTAAAAAATATGGTACATTAATTGTGTTACATAAATTTATTTTTATATTTACAGAGTATGAATTGAGAAGTAATGGCATTATACCTTTATAGAAATCTAATATTGACTAATATTGAAAGACAGTAATTAATTACTTATTTTAACAATAAGTATTAAAAGCATTGTTGTTCAGTACTCTTACAATTAGTATTAAATAAGTAATTAATTATATATAATATTATTGTACTTCAGTAATAAATTGGCTAGTATATACATATATATATTTTCTTTATTTGCAATTCTACGATACAAGAATTTTGAAATTATTGTTAGTTTTTGGTATTTTTATTAATAATAATATGGTATTTGTATTGATATAAAATGTCAATAATCAATATTTATTTTTATTTTGTATTTACTACAATTAAAACGTGAAAAGCATACACCATGTGTCTTTTTTTAGACATTGCTTTAAATTATTTTTTTACAATGTATATGTATAAATCATTACAATATTTACGATCATTACGATTTATATAGATTACAAATATGATGATCATAGAAAAAATGGGTTATACAGAGGGATTACTTTTTGCACCATGCAAAAGTAATTACAGCTATTTCACAAATATCGCATGTTGCTTTCGAATGTTTTTTAAAACAAAAATCTATCGGTATGTCAAATTCTTCTGGCCAAATATCTATTTTTGTACCAAGCGTATTTAAACAAATTAGTAAATCTTGGCGATGAAAACTGATTGTGCGTTAATGACTGTAATTTTAAAATAGCTTTAAAATTTCTAGAATGAAGTTTTACATCAAGATTTAAAAACATGACTACATCTGAAAAATGCTTGTCGAAATTCTTCCATAAACGGAATCCAAGAACATCTAACGATTGTATTTTTCCTGTTGTTCCAGCCGGTATAGTCTATTTCTTTGAATTATATCCGGACAATGATCAGTCCATGAATCTAACAATAAAACTGAATTTAACCCAACATTTGGATAATATACTTCCCTTACCCAAATTTCAAAATGATTAGTTTATCAGATTTTGACGACATAATAAAAATATTATTTGCAGTAAACATCGTTTCTTGTACCCTAGGACCCTAATGTCTCACTAAGTTCTTTTAATACTACAAGTATAAGAAGTGGAGATAATAATCTACCATCGATTTGATTAAAATAATAGATTGTATTGTATAATTGTACGTAATTGCAGATATTGACTATGCTACAGATTTTATTTTTTTACACCTTTCTGTGCCAATGTACGATCAGCATGCAATTCTAATTGAAAACCACTTTGGTCCGAATTATACACATTTTCAATTCCATAACGGTCAATATAATATTTGACATTTTCAATAAACCTATTGCTGTCTACCTTTGACATTAAAGCTTTTTTAGTTATAAATTTCGTAACTTTTCTAGATACAATTTGATGCGCGAGCTTAAATCTTCTAACCTCATTAAAGTGTGATGCTTTAAAACCTAATAAGTTTACTTATTGTTGCGCTTGCAAAACCCATCGTGTAATATCAATACCATTGCCCCTTTACGAATAGCTTCAATAAATTTATCTAACGTGTATACTGAAATTTGTTCCAACTTTTCAAGTTTACTACCACCTACATTCATTTGCTTTTTCCATCGTCGCAATTGATCTGCTGACTTTCCGAAATCTTGATTTTACAGATTCAATTGTTCTCGGCTTTAACTTACCACTTCTCCAATATTCAACTACTCCTTTTTTATTTTCTGCTGAAATATCGTCGATGTTACAAACCATTTTTTTTACATTGCGTGAGTAATTTTCTTCTTCATCGAGTTTTATTTCTTGTGCTTCTGGTACATCATATGAGTTTAAAAAATCCAACGATTCATCTTGTCCAATTTCATAGTAGTCTTCGTACATTTCTTTTATCATCTTTTCCATTTTTCTATGCATCGTAACTTCTGTTGTTATAAGACTTTCTGGAAAGTCCACGGCAGTAAATACTGCAGACAGCATTACATTTCGTGGATTAAACCGCATTATTTTCTAAAAATTATAAATATTATTTACATGTTCATTTCCAATATAATAATTACTAAAAGAAAGAGAGAAAAGTTTTTATTGTCTATTTCATAATAAATTTGATATCTTCTTATTTGGTTATCTTTCAAAGGAATTCGTTGAACAAGGGAAAAAACAATTTTGTACAATATATATATATGACGTCTTCTTACAAGTGTTTTAAAAATGTTATCAAATTATAAATATACTATTTCATCAAATCCTAACAGTTGAATACTATTTTTCATCTAGATTAATAAGACGCAATCTTTTGCAATACATTATTCATGTTAACATTGAACACTGCAATTAACTACTGTACGATCAACATATAATGCAGTTATAAAAAATAAATACTTAGCTAATTAGTATCATTAGCAATTAGTAGTACTTATTCGAAATCAAGCACGAAACTGAATTCCTTCCAACGATTTGCCTCTTTTTATACTTATGTATTAATAACATACGCAGACAAAAATTATTGTTTTATCTGTGTCAGCAAATCTACATATTTTTTACATCGCCTTATCAATACATTATTGATGTCAACATTAAATGAAATTAGCTGCTCTACAATGAAAATGAAATGAACAAAATTTTATTAAAGTATTAATTTCTTTATTAATGCTTTGTTTTTAATTGTTCAAAATATTTTGTACATTCTTTTATAAACGTACCTCAAAAGTATTTGACTGATTTTAGCAGGTTGACAAAGTCACTATTGCTGTTGATATTGTTATTATTATTATTGTTATTATTATTATTTGCAAAACTTATTTCAACTACTGCACTGTGATAAACTGTGTTGCTTTATCGCTATCTCGCGCAACCAACGCGATATGAGACGAATACATAAGTACGGAGCGCGTATATAGAGACGTTTCGTTCATATCTTAAAATGGTATTTCGGAACATTTAAATATACATCGTTGTTTTCAGTGTAAAATGCTCTTTAATTTTGGTCATATAAAAAATTAAAAAATTTTTGAAAATAAGAGTGGAGATTGGGGGTATACAATAAATAACTAAAAAAAATTTGTTTTATTATAGTTATAAAGTACTCTTGCAACCATTTAATTTTCATTCTAGAAATTTTTTTCTATCTCGCATAATTTCGCTTCGAAAGAAAAAAACCGATTTTTTTCAAGGGAGGATTTCACCCCCTTAACATGCAACTCAGCATGTATAAAAAAATACGTGTCTCTTATTTTTGTCTGTAGAACAACATACTAAAAACTCATTTCAATCGGCGACTTACAACTGGTTATGTTCCCTTGTTCTCACACATAAAATCTTTAATATGACTTATATTTGAATTCTCAATAATATAAGAGATATCCTAAGAAAACATCCAATTGGCTAAGAATATCATCCAATTTAACATCCAACTTCGAATCATTTATTATCTTTTCCAATTGAACATTATCTAAAAACAATGTAACAATTGCAACAAATCATTATTATGAATTAATTATATGCGACATTATATGTAAAATGAATCCAAATTCAAAACGATATTGTAAAACGACGAGAAAGATATTTTATTTATGAATCACAGCAAATTAGACGTGTTGTTTAATAAAAAGAATCAATGTAAACTTATTTTATAATAAGTATAAGAAACCGACCAATCATATGTAAGACACGTTTAATGTCATTTCCATCTAATATTAATATTAATCCTAACGCATTGAAATGAATAAAAACATTAAAATTATTTTTCTTTTAACTAAAAAGAATATCGTTCTCACAATAGAATAAGTTTTATCATAGCACATGACTCATACTTTGCTTAGATCATCCGATCATACCATTAGCAACCTATATTCCACACCAAGAATCATAGCTATTTTTAGACGCACAATTATCCTGATTCACTGTAAGCGAGTTTAGACTCCGCATACCTCCGCTTACTATATAAGGAGCGAACCGTAAACTTTACCATATAAGAAGCGAAATTTGCGATCACATTATTATAAGGAGTGTTATTCATAGACTCCGATGAATCCATGTAACCTACTTTTCTGCTATATAAGAAGCTTCCTTCCCTTAAGAATGGAATTCTTTCCGCAAACAGACGAGTTAGTTAGTCGTTGGTATTCACTGTCGTTATTATTACTATTTGGATTTGTTCCGTGAGTGTTGAAAGGCATTCTTGCCGAGCACTTGTAGTCTCATTTCTCATTTTACATTTTGTCAAGAAGATTTTAGTTGGCTACTTCGCCATTATTATTAAGTGAACTTCAGAGCATTTTGCCGGTTCCGTTTAATTTTACTGCACATTTTCGCCCTTTTGCAAACGCATATTTCTAAGTCGCGTATATTTTTACAATACCTCTCTTTTACAATACTCTTTTTTAAATACCTGATTGTAATCACAATCGTCATTTGAAATAAAATCATATTTTTATCATAACTTAAACATTGAGTATTCATCATTTCAATAAAAGCCTGATATTCCATTCGAAAAGCAAGAAGAAGCTGTCCTGCGACAATCAAAAATTTCGAACCAGTTTTCAGGTGTAAAAAGCAACTAATTATCCTGGGGTTTTAACACCCTTAACGGAACAAGAAGCGTACCCATAACAATGTCGCATCTATAATCCCCTTACCACAGATCATTGGACGTGATACCGAAGCCATTGCCATACTTTTAACAGACCGAAATTTAAATACCTCCTTTTTGGACCCCTCTGGGAGGAGACCCTATTTTATACCAATATTTATTTTGATTTTTTGGATACCCCAATTTACATTTTAATCCTCCCAGGATTTGAACTAATTTCTCATATAAATGAAAGAGATAAAAAAAGAAACCTTTGGATCATTAGGAATAATTTATGCTACAATTACTATTGAATTCTCAGGTTTCATTGTCTGAGCCCATCAGATATTTACTATCGGACTTGATGTAGATACACGATCCTATTTCACTTCCTACTATAATTATTGCAATCTCCACAGGTATCAAAATTTTTAGATGAATTTCTACTCTTTATAAAAATTAATTACAATCCTATCTTATGATAAACTATAGGTTTTATTTTTCTATTCTTAATAGAAGGATTTACGGGAAATATACTTTTTAATTCTTCTATTGATATTATCCTCCATGATACTTATACTATTACTACTACTATGTAGTAGTAGTATTATACTACTAGTAGCACTATACTACTACTATACATAGTAGCTCATTTTCACTATGTATTATCTATGGAAGCAGTATTCTCTATTATTGTGGGATTTATTCACTGATTTCTTTTAATTTCTGAATTTAGTTATGAAAATAATTTTTATCTAAATATTCAATTCATTTCTATATTTATCGGAGTTAACTTAACCTTTTTCCTACATTTTCTAGGACTCAGAGATATACCACGTCATTATTCAAATTATCCTGATTCATTCTTATCTTGAAATATCATTTCATTTACTGGATCTTTAATCTCTATTTTACTATCAATTTTATTATTTATTATTTGAGAAGCTCTATCTAAAAAACGATTTATTATTAATTAATTTTTTCTTAACTCTTCATTAGAATAATTAAATAAATTTCCTCCTCTAAATCACAGTTTTTCTGAAATTTCTACAATTAAAAAAAATTATTTAATTTAATATTAATTTTATATTATATAATACTGCAATATTTAATAAGGCAGATTTAAGTGCATTAGATTTAAACTCCAACTATAAAGATTTTTATTATATCTTTTATTAAAAATTAATACTTGATCTATTTCCCTTCAAAAGTAAATTCCCCCACTTATGACATAATAATTTTATTTCACGATTCTACAATAATTATTTTAACTTTTATCACAACATTAATCTTAATTTTTATATTAAATCCTTATCTAATAAATTTATTAACCGATTCTTATTAGAATACCAGATAATTGAAATCATTTGAACCATTATCCTATATTTATATTAATTTTTATTGCCATTTATTCCCTCAATTAAAATTTTATATCTTAGAAGAAAAATTGAATTTAAAATTGAAGAAATTTTCAATAATAATTTATCCATTAAAGCTATAAGCCACCAATGAAGATACTTAGATTTTTAAATATTGATTTCGATTCTTCATAATTTTCCCCAACTAACTTTTTCTAAATGAATTCCATCTCCTTGATGTTGACAACCGATGTATCTTACCATTCAATTATCCCATTCGAATCTTAACTTCCATAGAGATGTAATTCACGCTTGAACAGTCCCATCCTTAGAAATCAAAATAAACTCTACTCCGCATCAATCAAACTTTATTATTAATTAGGCAGGCGGAGTATTTTCAATGTTCAGAAATTTGTGGTATAAATCACAGTTTTATGCTTATTGCTATTGAAGCCACAAATCTAATCAATTTTAAAAACTGATTCACACAATTTTATTATTAATTTATTTTATTCTCTATTTTTATTCATTCTCCACTCATATATCTATTTTATTTTTATTTCTAATTATTACTTTTTATTTATAATAATTTTCTTATTATTCATTTTCTTACCTTTTTCTCCTATTCTTTAACTTTATTATATATTAATATATTATACTTATTATACTAATATAATTAATAAATTTTATTTTATTTTTTATATTTCACAACTATAATTTATTATTATTTATTATTAAACTTTTATTTCTCTTCTATATTTTTCTTAATCAACTAATAACTAATTTTTTTATTGACCAAATTAATAATTTTTATATTTCCTTTATTTTTATAACGAAAAAATTTTTTTTTTAATATACTAGGTATATCAAAAAATTCCATCCATTTTTATGCAAAAAGTATGATTATATTTAAGAAACAAGATGAAAACGTACATCAATCAAAATATTATCCATCGTTAGCGATGACTTTTTCCCATCTTTCGAGCAGTAAGCGAATTCCGCGGCGAAAGAATGACTCATTTTTGGAGGCTATCCACTCAGACACCCATTTTTCGACATCTTCATAAGAATTGAAGTGTTCCTCTGCAAGTGCGTGTGCCATCGATTGAAACAAGTGATAATCGGAAGGGGCATAGTCTGGTGAATAAGCCGCATGGGGTAGCACTTCCCAGCGAAGTGCTTCTAACATTTCCTTAACGAGTTTTGTGACGCGAGGTCGAGCGTTGTCGTGAAGCAAGATCACTTTATGCTGTCTCGTTTCATATTCTGGTCGTTTTTTTTGCAATGCTCGGCTCAAACGGATAATTTATTCTCAGTAGAGATCCCCTGTGACTGTTTGACCAGATTTCAACAGCTCATGGTACACTACACCTTGTTGATCCCACCAAATACAGAGCATTGCCTTCTTTCCGTGAATATTCCGCTTTGGCGTCGATGTCGATGGTTGGCCTGGATCACAAATGGTTTTTCGGTGTTTGGGGTTATCGAAGTAGATCCAGTTTTCATCACCAGTCACAATTCGGTACAAAAATCCCTTTCTTTGTTGTTTAGCAAGCAGAATTTCGCAGGTGGTTTTTCGTCTTTCAATGTCTCTTGGCTTCAGTTCATATGGGATTTTCCTTCCTTGTAGATCTTTCCTAAGGCTTTCAAACGATCGGAAATAACAGGTTGAGCACAATTCAATGTTTCTGCAAGTTTTGTTTTTGCGTTTGATGGGTCTTCATCTACCAATGCCTGCAATTCTTCGTCTTCAAATGCTTTTGGCCGTTCAGAACGCTCTTTGTCCTCATCAAAATCACTACTTCTAAAGCGTCGAAACTATTATCTGCATGTTTTATCGGAAGGCGCACTATCACCATAAACTTCTACAAGCATTCGATGAGCTTCAGCTGCAGTTTTCTTCCATTTGAAGCAAAAGATTAACATTTCGTGCAAATGATGCTTATTTGACTCAAATATCGACATTTTCGATGCGGTAAAAAGCAATATTATTGATGCAAACGTATACTTTTATATATTGAATTTTATTGACAGATAGTAAAACTAAAAAATTAAGCTTGGTTTAGACATTAGAGTTACCGACAGTTCTAGCTATAGCTACTCGTCGCTAGATGGACGGAACTTTTTGATACATCTAATATATTAATAATAATAATCAATAAATAATTTATATTATTATATTATTATTATTATTATTAATATATATATAATTTTTTAAAAATTTTATTTTCCTTAATTATTATATTTTAAATTATTTTTAATCATTAAATTTATTTTTATAAGCTATTAAATGACTAAATAAAATATTAATCTTTTAAATCAAATTATAATAGTACATTCAATTCTATTTTTAATGAAAAGAATTAATTAAATATAAAATATTAAATTGTCATTTAAAAAATATTAATTAATTAAAATAATCTTTCATTCCTCTAATAATATCATTAATGTGAACATCTATATTAATTTTTCTAATTATCATAATGTTAATTTTAACTTCTTTTTTATATTTTTTCTTTATTTCCTCTAATTTACATTGTAATAAAATTCACCATCACTTAGAACAAGCCAATAAAAAAATTTTTTTAAATTGAATATGACAATAAATCTATTTTTTATTTTTGATTCCTTTTCATTCTCTTTTTTATCTACAAATTGATTATATTTATTTTTTTATTTATACTCCCTTATCAATTCTGATTTACCCCATCTCGTATCTCTACTACTTTACTTATATCTGAAATTTATTTATTAGATACATGTTTAATAAATTTAAAATTTTAATCAATTACTCTTTTTCAAATATTATTATTTTCACAAGACTTATTTTATTTATTTTTTTCATTAATTTTTTATAACTTTTTTCATACTTTTTCACAGTTTCACAGTAAGATTTTATTTTTCCCTTTCCCTTCGATTTTGAATAAGATTAATATTATTTAGAATTACTAATTATTTGAATAATTTATTAGCCGATCTAACCTCTCTGGGCACTCTTTTTATATTAATATCATTTACAGTTATTATTGAATCAATAAGCTTGATTATTTGTCCTTTTATCCTACTATTCGTTTAACAACAAATATAATTGCAGAATATTTATTACTTGGCTCCCTCCTTGGCTCATCAGCAATCAATATTTTTAATCCTACTATCCTCCTAATTCTTATTTCCATTCAAATCTTACTTTATATTCTTAAAATCTCAGTATCTATAATTCAAGCCTATGTATTCTCAAATCTTCTATTTTATTGCTATATTTATATAGCAGAGAAATTTAAATTATGATAATCATCCTTTCCATTTAGTTACCTTTAGCCCTTGACCTCTTATTATCTCCCCTAGAATTTTTAATAATTTAATCTGTTCTATCAGATGATTCCAATTCATTTTTATAGCCTACTTCTGGGATTGACCCTGTCAATCTCAAACACCCTAATTTGCATATACTTATTATAATGAGATGTACTTCGAGAAGCCACTTATCAGGGATGCCATTCAATTTACGTGTTTAAGGGCATAAAAATTGGTATAATCTTATTTATTATTTAAAAAATTTTTTTTATCTCTTTTTTCTGAGCGTATTTTCATTCATCTTTAGCCCCCAGAATTGAAATTGGACTATTACGACCTCCTAAAAGTATCATTCCATTTTACTCATTTGATATTCCCCTTATAAATAATATTATTTTAATTTCCTCAGACTTAACTATTACTTGAGCCCATCACGCCTTAATTAATAAAGATATAAACGAAAAAAAGTCTACTAATTACAATTACCCTGAGAATCTACTTTTTCCTTCTTCAATTAATTGAATATATTAATTTCCCTTTTACTATAGCTGATTCTATTTATGGTTCAACTTTCTTTATCGCTACGGACTTCCACGGCATTCATGTTATTATTGAAACTTTATTTCTATTAGTATGCTTAATCCGACTTTATAATACACTTCTCATCCTATTACCACTTTGGATTTAAGGCAGCATCATGATATTGACATTTTGTAGATGTTGTTTGATTATTTCTGTTTATCTCTATTTATTGATGAAGGTTTTAATATACTATAATTTTTTATAATTTATTATTTTATTGTATTATTCATAAACACTTTAATAAGAATAAAATAAAAAACATATCCCTTCTTATAAAAACTTTATTATGAAAATTTTTCCTCACTTATTTAATGTATAATATATAATTATTAATAATCTTCAATTTATATTTATTAGGTGTTGGAATTAATTCGTAGCGTTTTACAAGTGATGGGAAGTACTTTCATTAATGTATTTTTTAATGCTCATGTGAAATAAATAACATTCTTTCATTAAAAAACGCTACGAATTAATTCCAACAACTAATATATAAAATCATTATTACATTTAGCTTTCAATTAAAAAATTTAAATAAATTAATATAAATAATTATAATAAATGTTATCTTATTCACTATTATATTATTTGCCCTATCTTCTATTCTATTTTTAATTAATTTTATCACCTCTAAAAAAACTAATTTAAATCAGGAAAAAATATTCCCCTTTGAATGTGGTTCAATCCAATATGCAGAGCTCGATTATCTTTCAGAACTCAATCCTTTATTATTAGTAATTTTTGTAATTTTCAAAATTGCTCTCCTTTTACCACTAATTTATATATCCATAAATTTTAATCCATTTACTATTTTCTACTTATTTATATTTTTATTTATTGATCTTATTTTAATTATTGGCCTTTATACAAAATACAATAAATATTCCCTTGATTGAAAAATATAATATATTTATTTTAATTAATTAATAAAATATTTTAAAAACTTAATTTTTTTTTAATCTAAAATTAAATTTATTTATTTTACAAATGACAACCCTTCATCTCAAATCTTTACTCTTCAACTTTCTTTTACGCCCATCCTATTTTTACTTAATAAAGTTAAGGATATTAGTTAATTTATAACATTTTAATTCCATTAAAAAAGTATTAGGTGTTGGAATTAATTCGTAGCGTTTTACAAGAGATGGCACAAGCAGTACACTATTTCGTTGTTACCTATAGTTCTGTATACATTGTAAACATCTATCATAGGACGTCATTTGCCGTACATAACCTTTCTTGAAATCATAAATAACAATACTGTATAATTCATTGAATATGTCAAAATTTGTGCCAGATAAAGTGTTTTTGCGGGGAGTTTTGCTTCATTACTTTAATATGAACAAAAGTGCAGCTGAAGCTCATCGTATTTTAGTGGATGTGTATAGTGAACATCTGGCTGAGCAAACGTGTAGGAAGTGGTTTGCACGTTTTAAAGCTGGTGATTTCGACTTGGATGACAAGGAGCGACCTGGTCAGCCGAAAAAATTTGAAGATAACGATTTGCAGGCACTGCTCAATGAAAACTCATGTCAAACACTTAAAGAATTATCTACGTCATTGGAAGTTGACTTCTCAACAATAGGAAAACGTCTTAAAAGTTTGGGCATGATCCAGAAGGAAGGACATTGGGTCCCATATGAATTGAAACCAAGGGATATTGAGAGACGTTTTCTCACGTGCGAACTGCTGCTTCAACGGCAGAAAAGAAAAGGTTTTTTGCATCGGATTGTTACCGGTGACGAAAAGTGGATCCATTATGACGATCCAAAGCGCAGAAAGTCATGGGTTAAGCCCGGCGAACCATCAACATCAGTGGCAAAGCCCAATATCCATGGCTCAAAGCTCCTGCTCTGTATTTGGTGGGATCAGAAGGATGTCATATACTACGAACTGCTAAAACCGCATGAAACCGTTACTGGAGATCTCTACCGACGGCAACTGATGCGCTTGAGCCGTACATTGAAGCAAAAACGGTCGGAATACTTCGAAAGACACGATAAAGTCATCTTGCTGCACGACAATGCTCGCCCACACGTTGCAAAACCGGTAAAAACATACCTGGAAACACTTAAATGGGAAGTGCTACCGCACCCGCCGTATTCTCCTGATATTGCACCTAGCGACTACCACTTGTTTCGATCATTAGCTCATAGCTTGTGCGAGCAGAAGTTCACATCTTACGAAGATTGTACAAAATGGTTCGATTCCTGGATTTCATCTAAAGATGAACAGTTCTTCCGACGCGGTATTCATTCACTGCCCGAAAGATGGTCAAAAGTAGTAGAAAGTGATGGGAAGTACTTTCATTAATGTATTTTTTAATGCTCATGTGAAATAAATAACATTCTTTCATTAAAAAAACGCTACGAATTAATTCCAACACCTAATAATATTGTATTATCTTTAAATGTATATATATATATATCTTATTATTTTATTTACATAATTCTCTTTTAATTAATAATATTAATAAATAAACTATCTATTTAATTTAAATTAAATCATCCCTACTCCCCCATCACATAACTCATTATTGCACACCTCTCCAATACTAATTTCTAAGTCTGTCAAATCTTAAATATCTAAATAAATATTTTACACTTTAACTTCGAATTAAATTATTGATTTTTAACTATAAAAAAATCTAAGAATTCTATCTAAAAATAAATATAAAAATTGAACTAATAGCTAATAATACCCAGAGTCTACTATTTTTCCTAAATTTAATTTAAATATTAAAACAAAAAAAAATATTACAGTGCCCCCTTTTCTCTTTTTTTATTTACTTTTTATTCTATTACCTCTATACATATACATGTATGTACCTATAACCAAAATTTTAAATTTTTTATATCCAAAAGTACGCATCATATAATATAAAGTTAATATTATAAACAATAAGATATAATTGGAAACAAGACCGTTTATATTAAATAACATTACTTTTAAATACAAAAGGCCACTACGATCTGAATATTGCTTGTAATCTAAAGGCTCAGGACGCTCGCACGGATGTAAGAGACTCGGGTTCGATTTCCGGCCGAGGCAATATTTTTCGCAATAAGTTTATTACAGTTTTTTAAGAATAATTTGGGAAATTTGGGGGGATTATTAATATTTCAGATTGATTGCGTTGAAAGTTCGACAATCATATCGGCACGCAATTATCATTTCTGAAATTAATTCATTTATATGAATATATGTATTGGGTCATTTAAAAAGTATCCGGTTTTTTGTCACTAGATGGTATTGATGATCATATATCGGGCAACACTAATCCGATTGTGTCAAACGAACGCGCGTCTGAAAGATGACATTTTAGGTTACATTTTTTGTAAACAAAGTTTGGTGATTCATCAATCGTGTCGAAAGTTATATTGGTTTGAAAATGAGTGAAATTTCTGAAGAAATACGCTATGTGATGCTTTTTTACTACAAAAAAGGCAAAAACGCAGCACAAACATGCAGACAAATTTGTGAAGTTTACGACGCGGATGCTGTAAGTGAACGCAGGACGCAGGGGTGGTTTGTTCGATTTCGTTTTGGAAATTTTGATGTCAAAGATTGACCTCGCTCTGGTCGGCCAGTCATTGAAAAAGTCGATGAAATTTTGCAACTGGTCAAGCAAGACCGGCATGTGAGCTATCAGGAGATAACCAATGCGTTAAGTTGTGTGTATGGTGGGATTGGAAGGGAGTCGTTCATCATGAGGTGTTACCACATGGCCTAACGATTAATTCAGAGCTCTACTGTTCACAACTGGATAGCTTACAGGAAGCGATTAAGGAAAAATGACCAGAATTGATTAACAGAAAAGGTGTTGTCTTCCATCATGACAACGCTAGACCACACATCTTTGATGACGCGTCAAAAATTGAGGGAGCTTGGTTGGGAAGTTTTGATGCATGCACCGTATAGCCCGGACCTTGCACCGTCTGACTACCATTTGTTTCGATCTCTGCAGAACTCTCTTGATGGAAAAACATTGGCCGACAAAAGAGCTGCCGAAAATCACTTGAAAAAGTTTTTCGCTGATAAACTATAAAAGTTCTACACGGATGGAATTATGAAATTACCCGAAAAATGGCAAAACGTTATAGATAATAAGTAAAAAGGAAAAAGGAAAGTAATAAGGAAAAAGGAAAAAGGCTACGAGCTTAAAACATAAATTGACAAACTGTATGAGTAGTTAAAAAAATTTTTTTTGAAATAAAACTGTGTCATAAATTAAAAACGTAAAATATAATTTGACAATCAGAAGGTGAACAAAACAAACGTTTCGATCCTAGTTGGATCATTTTCAAATGACAAATAAGTTAGTGTGACAAAATAAATTAACAACGGTAATTAACAATAGAGTTATAACGTAGATAAAAAACCTAAGAGATCAAGTAAAATTCGCATTCGGACGCAAATTAACTATAAAGCTCGCTCCAAATTGAGAGGAAATCAAACAAACGATTATAGTTGACAAAAATGTGCTCCTCCGAACCGTATGTGTGTATAAGGACGAATATGTTTCTGTTAGCAAGTATAAATTGTAATAATAAATTAACGGTAGAAGTAAATAAAAATAATACGAATAATGAGAAAAGTACGAATCGAGTCGCAAACAGTAAAAAGGAAAGTACAAATAAGTCGTAAATAATAAGTCAAAATTAAAAGAAAGAGGCAAAAATTATCTTTGATATTATAAGACAAGCACAAAGAAAAAGAGAGTAAATTGCCAACATGCATTGTATATGAATGATGAGTTTAGAACAAATAAATTCATAATAAATATCTTATGTGTGTGTCGAAATGATGTATTATAGATTAGGCAATGCGAATGGAATCGAAATTGATCGTCTCTCTAAGAAGCTAAGATATAAAGTACGACATATAAAGACAAGAAGGTTGAAATGGAAAACTAGAAAGGGAAGGGGGAAAAAATAATAAGAAGGAAAGAATAAAGTGGAAGGGAGAGAAAGTAGGGAGAGAAGAGAAGGATAGGGAAGGGAAAGCAATCAAGAGGGAGAAAGAGACTGGATGATCTGTGAATAAGTATCGGGTAAAGATTCGGATTCGGTTTTGTCTATTAAGGCCTTGTTTCTGTCTTTTAATATGAATCATTTCAGACACCAATCTCTTATTGTAAGAAGATTCGCAGTCCAAAATTCTCACATCATTCCATTTGAAATTATGATCAAAATTGATTCGATGATCAGTTATGACAGTAGGAGAACCTGTATTCTTTTTGATATCAGAGATATGTTCGTGTAGTCTCGTGCTCAATTTTCTCTTTGTCTGACCAACATAATTCGCCTCACAATCATCACATGAGATCTTGTAGACAACATTCTGATTGGATAGGAAGTTAAGTTCGTCTTTTCCTCTCTTTATGAAGCTTTTTAACGTGTTGGGAATAGAAAAGGCCAATTTGCAATGAAACATACTATAGATTGGAAGGATTCGCGTTAATTTCTTACTAGGATCTTTATCAACTAAGGCGTAAGTACTCGTGTCCGAGAGAATCTCCTCCATCCTCGAAACGTAGGCGTCTTTGTTTAGAGCAACAGTGACGTTACCCTTATCGGCGTTAGTAATTAGTATATTGGGGTGGTCATTGATAAACCTCTTGGTAGTGCGCAACCAGTTCAAAATTAATTTGTCAGTGGATGTAGGAGAAGGAAAATTATTTTGGAATCTATTAAGGATTGGAAGGGAATTATGTCTGACAGAATTAATAATGTTATTCGGACGACCAGTGATATTACTTTCTATATATTTGATAAATTCGATTAAGGTACTGTCTTTATTGTACTTGTTGATAGGAAATCCGAATTTTTCGCCAAGTTGCAAGAGGGGATATTTTACTCGCGCTTCCATCTGACATTGTCAATGACACTTTGAACATTTTCAATTCCTTACATACGAGATTACAGTTCACCTTGGAGCTTGGTGCAAATGGCAGATTAAGTTTTCTCGATACAATACTGATTATAGATAACCAAAAAATTATATTTGACATTTACCATAAAAAGACATTTTCTGGAAGGTTCCTTAATTTCCATTCAAATCATCCTCTGTGCCATAAAAAAGGCACCATCATCAGTTTTATTGACAAAATTATCTTATTATCACATCCACAATTCCAACAAAAAAATTTGATAGATGCTATTCATATATTCTTAAATAACTGTTATCCTCTTCCCTTTATTTTCTCTACAATAGAACGCAGATTAAAGTTTCATAAATATAACAAAGATATTACACACTATTCATGCAATAAAGACAAATATTTTACGATTCCTTATGTTAAATCCATTTCCGAAAGTTTCCTTCCAATCTCTAGTATGTTTCATTGCAAATTGGCCTTTTCTATTCCCAACACGTTAAAAAGCTTCATAAAGAGAGGAAAAGACGAACTTAACTTCCTATCCAATCAGAATGTTGTCTACAAGATCTCATGTGATGATTGTGAGGCGAGTTATGTTGGTCAGACAAAGAGAAAATTGAGCACGAGACTACACGAACATATCTCTGATATCAAAAAGAATACAGGTTCTCCTACTGTCATAACTGATCGAATCAATTTTGATCATAATTTCAAATGGAATGATGTGAGAATTTTGGACTGCGAATCTTCTTACAATAAGAGATTGGTGTCTGAAATGATTCATATTGAAAGACAGAAACAAGGCCTTAATAGACAAAACGATACCGAATCTTTACCCGATACTTATTCACAGATCATCCAGTCTCTTTCTCCCTCTTGATTGCTTTCCCTTCCCTATCCTTCTCTTCTCTCCCTACTTTCTCTCCCTTCCACTTTATTCTTTCCTTCTTATTATTTTTTCCCCCTTCCCTTTCTAGTTTTCCATTTCAACCTTCTTGTCTTTATATGTCGTACTTTATATCTTAGCTTCTTAGAGAGACGATCAATTTCGATTCCATTCGCATTGCCTAATCTATAATACATCATTTCGACACACACATAAGATATTTATTATGAATTTATTTGTTCTAAACTCATCATTCATATACAATGCATGTTGGCAATTTACTCTCTTTTTCTTTGTGCTTGTCTTATAATATCAAAGATAATTTTTGCCTCTTTCTTTTAATTTTGACTTATTATTTACGACTTATTTGTACTTTCCTTTTTACTGTTTGCGACTCGATTCGTACTTTTCTCATTATTCGTATTATTTTTATTTACTTCTACCGTTAATTTATTATTACAATTTATACTTGCTAACAGAAACATGTTCGTCCTTATACACACATACGGTTTGGAGGAGCACATTTTTGTCAACTATAAGCATATTTTTGTCGTTTGTTTGATTTCCTCTCAATTTGGAGCGAGCTTTATAGTTAATTTGCGTCCGAATGCGAATTTTACTTGATCTCTTAGGTTTTTTATCTACGTTATAACTCTATTGTTAATTACCGTTGTTAATTTATTTTGTCACACTAACTTATTTGTCATTTGAAAATGATCCAACTAGGATCGAAACGTTTGTTTTGTTCACCTTCTGATTGTCAAATTATATTTTACGTTTTTAATTTATGACATAGTTTTATTTCAAAAAAAAATTTTTTTAACTACTCATATAGTTTGTCAATTTATGTTTTAGGTTCGTAGCCCTTTTTCCTTTTTACTTATTTTGATTTATTGAGCCTTATTATTTTTATAGATAATTATGGTCAATATATACAGGGTGCGTCAGGTATTTGAGGACACTCACATATGTGCTTGTCACTTCGCAGCAATATATTTTTCTTTCTTTTTTCCTTTCAGATCATAAATGGATGGCAATAAGCTAACTCATGAAATGAAAAGACACGCTGTTATCGTCGCTATACACGCGAATCACAGCGATCTTGAAATCTCCTTGAATTTTTGAATCTCGCCCGATCGGTTGTTCACAAAGTTCGTCGAGAGTTAGAAGTATCTAATAGCAATGTTCAAAGTGTTGCCAAGCGCAAAACACATAAAGCACGTTCAGACACAGTTAGAACATCACAGTTTGTGCAGCAAGTCCAGGGCATTATTGCCCCTCAAATCACATAACCCCAAACATGTGGCCACCTAGCTCCCCTGATCTTAATCCTTTAGATTACTATGTATGAGGCGTTGTAGAACGGGAGACCAATAAACATCCCCATAACACGCTTGATTCCCTCAGAGCAGCTATTGCCAGAGTAATGACACATATGGACAAGGCTCCTTTGATTCGAGCATGCAAATGTTTTCGGCAGAGAATTGAAGCTGTTATTGCTGCTGAAGGTGATTTTATCGAATAATTGTATTGCCTACGAGTTACTTACTTTGCTGTAAAAAAGTCAATAAAATACAATAAGTTTTCTAAGAAATATACGCATTTTAGTTTTATAGTCAATATGTCCTCATATGCCTGACGCACCCTACTTGATTAAAATTGATTTTCAATAAAGAAAAATTTCATTCAAAAATTGAACAAAAAACCGCGGATACTTTTTAAATGACCCAATATTAGTTCAACATCTCAACATTCAGACCGTAGTGACGCTTTGTATTTAAAAGTAATGTAATATAATAAATTTAGCTCATAATTGAAATTTATTAACTAAAACCAAATAAGAGGTATATTATTGTAAATAGTATCATTAAATATAATTTTATTAAATTTAATTTTCTAGTTGAAGTAATTAAAAATGAACTTCTAATTTATTATTTATGAAAATTTTTTCATATTACTTCTTAAATATAATTTAAAAAAACATTAAATTTTCATTATAAAAATAATATTAACTTTTTATATTTATTTAAAACATAATATAATATAAAATAAAATATATATACTTTTTTAAATATATTTTCCTAATATCTTCAATATGCTTTATATTATAAGCTATCTAAATAATTGATAAATTATAAAAGTACAAATATAAATATTATAATATTATACTAAAATAAACAAAAATAAATATAAATAAATATAAATAAATATATAACCTATAATAAATATAATAAAACTTTTTTTCAGCAACTCTAATAATAAAAATTTTACTAATAAATTCTACCCAACTTTTATCCAATTCTGAAATTATTAATCCGTAAACATTAACCGGGTTATAAATCCACCTATATAATCTCCTTAAAAATCACATAGACCTAAAAAAAATATATATAATATTATATTCTTAAAAACTTCTACTATAATAGTATATTCTTCACAACTAGTATATTCTTTCTTATAATAATAATTACCCTTATTAAAAATACTCCCATAAAACAACACCAAAGTAATTAACTTTACTAATAAAGCAAATAAATTATATAATAATCAAAATAAAAAATCCAATTTACTAATGATTCCGCTATATTCTTAAAAATGTCATAATAATTATAGACACATTAATTAATCTATCTTTCTTAGTATTCATATACCTATAAAATTTTAACTTTCTATTAAAAAATAAGTAATAAAATAATCGCACTGAATAAGATATAGTTAACAACAGAGACAAAATAATTAAGATAAATATAAATATATTTACTCCTCTTTTCTCATGAATTATCTATATAATTACATCTTTTCT
The DNA here is from genome assembly GCF_024713525.1 of Acromyrmex echinatior. Classification (NCBI taxonomy): domain Eukaryota; kingdom Metazoa; phylum Arthropoda; class Insecta; order Hymenoptera; family Formicidae; genus Acromyrmex; species Acromyrmex echinatior. The sequence goes on from NC_141868.1 coordinate 38,042, forward strand.
ATAATATTCCGATATAAAAGATACACCCCTTAATACTATATTTGAAATTAATAAATTAATAACCTTATTATTACATAAGAAATTACTTCATTTAAATTTCCCAATAATATCTTGATTTATTTTTAGAATGAATAACAGCCCCTGCAGCCATAAACAATATAGACTTAAAAATTGCATGCACTAATAAATGATATGCTATTAACCTAAATCCAAAACTCAAAATTATTATTATCAACCCTAATTGATTTAAAATTGATAATGCAATAATTTTTTAAAAATCATTCTTAAAATTCGCCATAATTCCCGATATAAATATAATAACAATAGAAAAAAAACTTAAAATTGTCCTTACATTTGTCTCCATTACAAATCTATTAAAATAAATCATTAAATACATCCCTGCTTCAACCAATGTTGAAGAATGCACTAATGCTGGCACTGGTGTAGGAGCAGCTATAGCCAATGGTAACCATATAAAAAAAGGAATCTGAGCCCTTTTAGTAATAGTCGCCAACATCATTAATAATATCAACCCCCCCCCCCTTCCCTCTTTAAACATAACTAATTCCCATCTCCCAATTATTATTATTATCCTTTAATATTATCCTTATTGTTATTAAAATCCCAACATCACCAATCCGATTACATAAAACTGTAATTATATCAGAATTATAGGATACATAACTAATATAATAAATAATTAAAGAATAAGAAATCATTCCTAATCCATCCCACTCAATTAAAATTCTAACTACATTGGACCTAATTACTATTAAAACTATTGATAAAATAAATAACAACAATAAGTAATTAAATCGATTTATGTACTTTTCTAAACTTATATACACTATTCTACACAATATAATTATTGAAGAAATTAATATAATAAATCTAATAAAGAATATAAAAATTCAATTAATATAATAAATTTCAAATTTATAACATTAAAATAACTCAAAAACTGAATATTCTAGAATAATTATTAAATCTATCTAAATAATAAAATGTTACCCTCACCATTCTTAAAATTATAAATATTATATTTAAATTATTTAAAAAATATATATATATATAAAAATAATACATTTAAAATAATTCAAGACTAAAAAATTAACAATATAGAGTATCCTTAATCTCACAAATTAATATTTTCTTTAAACTACTTAAATTTTTTATACGCCATTCATCCAAAAATTATTTACACCATTTTTTTTTAAATTATACAAATAGTATAATTAAATTTAATAAATATATTAATAAAGGAAAAAAAATGTATAATTAAAATTATATACTCTTTTAAATTAGAATAAATAATCATATATGTAAAGGGCATATATCTACACAAGATGGAAGCGAAATAACAGTTTATTCAAATCAAGAAAAAAAAAAAATATATATATATATATATATATATATATATATATATATTCCGTTGAATTAATTTGGGAAATTTGGGGGGATTATTAATATTTCAGATTGATTGCGTTGAAAGTCCGACAACTATATCGGCACGCAATTATCATTTCTGAAATTAATTTATTTATATGAATATATATTAGTTCAACATCTCAACACTCAGACCGTAGTAGCACTTCGTATTTAAAAGTAATGTTATTTAACATAAACGGTCTTATTGTATATAGACGTTTCCAATCTTATTGTATATAGACGTTTCAGTCTTGATTACATCATCTTCAGTAAAAATATATCTTCAGTATAAATTCATAATCAAAACGTGACATTAATTGCAATATATTGAATTACATGTTACATGAAAATTTATCCAATTTACAGATTTGTTAATTATTACTACTTAAAACGCTCGTTTAGATTTTGAAGAACACGTAAATTTATTCTACATTAATCGATGTGATCCTATGTGTCGTTTCTTGTTGAAATTAGTTTAACTTGTGGAACGAAGCATAATTTTCAGATTCTATTTCGCAAACAATTTCTTAATTAAAATCAAGGATTACAAACAAAATGAAAAAGTGTTAAATTTCTACTATACCTGCTTCCAAACCACAATTTAAGATACTCTTTTTTATAACAATAGGATATTCGTAAATTCACAAATTTCGATTATTATGACTCCTATCCTTGCTTTTATACTTAAACGTCAATAGAGAGAGGGTAATTATTGTGGAGAATCTACGACGTGATATTGAGTAGGGAAATATATATCTGGAAGACAATTTGTATTATCTTGTTTGTTTTGAAATATAGTTCGTTTCTTTATGAAGATCATTTCGGAGATTAATCTTTTTTGAAAAGAAAGTTCAGAATCTAATAATTGAATATTATCCCAATTTAAATTATGTTTATGATTTACTTGATGAAGAGAAGTATCTCCTCATCAAGTAAATCATAAACATAATTTTAATTACTACTGAAGTGATTCTAATCACTTCAGGGTTTTTTTTATATTGGATTTATATTCCTATATCTTAGTTTTTAATTTCTGTTTTGTTTGTCTTACATATGTAGAATTACAGTCTAAACAACTAATTTTTTAAATAACATTACATTGCTCCGTTTTTCCCAGTTTGTCTTTACCTAATTTTATGAATTTATTTAGTTTATTCGGTTTATATGCTATATTAAGATTGTTTTCTTCCGCGACCGTTTAAAATTTTTCTGAGATTTATTGACATATGGAATTGAAAAGAATTTTTTTATATTATAATATCATTGATTAAATGATCACTATGATAAAGGTCTGTTCGTTTTGACAGAGTTTTGATTCTGTTATTTATGGTAGAAAATATTATATCTAAAGGATAACTATTTTTTAATAATTCTTTGATCATGTTTGAAATGATCTTATTATGGTATTCTGGATGCGAAAGAAATATAATCTTATCCAATTGCTCTATAATTACACTTTTTTATGGGTGATGGGATGATTGCATTTATAGCTTAAAAATCTGCCGGAATTCGTCGGTTTTTATCAATTTTTATGTGGCCACTCTCCAACTTTATTGTAACATCCAGAAAGTTAATAGAGTTGTCATCTCTATGTTCAATCAAAAAGTTTAATCTCTCATAATAGGAATTAAACACTTCGAGTATCGAATACATTTGATTTTTTGATGCTATTAATATATCATAACGGTTATAGAATATTAACATGGTCGGAATGTTAACATTAATGTTTGATATACTACAATACTATTCTTCAAATCTTGAATTACTAGATTAGCTAAGATTGGAGATAATGGAGATCCCATGGGCAAGCCAAAAATCTGTTTAAAGAATTGGTTATTAAATTTAAAGTAAGTTGAGTTAAGAATGAGAGAAATAGCATTCATAAATTCTTTTTTTGGAATTATTATATTTTTGAGATAAAAACCCATCTTTTTTCAATGCTTTCTTAACTAATTCCGTTGGAACATTTGTGTACATAAATATAATGTCAAAAGATGCAAGTGTATAATTAGAGTCTAATATCATTCCGTTTATTTTATTTACTAATTCAAAATTGTTCTTTAAGTATTCTATTCCTTTTTCTAAACTATTATCAATAATTTCTTTTAAATATGTAGCTAAATGGTATTGTGGGCTGTTGATACAACTTACAATGATTCTTAAAGGGTAATTTTCTTTATAAATCTTTGGCAAGCCATAGGACCTGTCACGTCATACGACCAAGCTGAAAAATCTCTTTTTTTCTTTTATTTTAATTATATATTATTATTATTATTATTATTATTATTATTATTATTACTCTTATTCATACTAGATGAGTTATTGTATCGATTCTCTTTCTTTTTCCTTTCTCTTTTACTTTCAGAATGAACTTTGCACATTACAGTCTTCAACAACAGTCGTCAACTGACTCTTAAATGACAATTCCATTAGTTCATTACTTTATTGTCCTAACAACTCTTCAAAAACATAATCCAGAATGATCATTAGAACTCTGATACGCAAGAATTATCTACAGTTTGTTCTATTTTAATAACTAAAATACGAGATTTGACTCATAAAAGACATCAATTAATCAGAAGGCTAGAAATATAGTAACTTCCCACAATTCCTTTGCAACGCCAGAAAATATCACTAAACCATAGAATGTAATGCAAAAGACACAAATAATAAGTTTTCATATTTTAGAAATACCTTAAGCTCAATTCACATTCCAATAACTACTGAACTTAAACTCAAATCAAACAAAATTCATTTAAAAGTCAATAACGATTCCTTTTACAACTATTATTGCAAATCTCATTGACAAAAGGTATCGACCAATCAGATCATGAATAATATATTAGGTGTTGGAATTAATTCGTAGCGTTTTACAAGAGATGGCACAAGCAGTACACTATTTCGTTGTTACCTATAGTTCTGTATACATTGTAAACATCTATCATAGGACGTCATTTGCTGTACATAACCTTTCTTGAAATCATAAATAACAATACTGTATAATTCATTGAATATGTCAAAATTTGTGCCAGATAAAGTGTTTTTGCGGGGAGTTTTGCTTCATTACTTTAATATGAACAAAAGTGCAGCTGAAGCTCATCGTATTTTAGTGGATGTGTATAGTGAACATGCTCTGGCTGAGCAAACGTGTAGGAAGTGGTTTGCACGTTTTAAAGCTGGTGATTTCGACTTGGATGACAAGGAGCGACCTGGTCAGCCGAAAAAATTTGAAGATAACGATTTGCAGGCACTGCTCAATGAAAACTCATGTCAAACACTTAAAGAATTATTTACGTCATTGGAAGTTGACTTCTTAACAATAGGAAAACGTCTTAAAAGTTTGGGCATGATCCAGAAGGAAGGACATTGGGTCCCATATGAATTGAAACCAAGGGATATTGAGAGACGTTTTCTCACGTGCGAACTGCTGCTTCAACGGCAGAAAAGAAAAGGTTTTTTGCATCGGATTGTTACCGGTGACGAAAAGTGGATCCATTATGACAATCCAAAGCGCAGAAAGTCATGGGTTAAGCCCGGCGAACCATCAACATCAGTGGCAAAGCCCAATATCCATGGCTCAAAGCTCCTGCTCTGTATTTGGTGGGATCAGAAGGGTGTCATATACTACGAACTGTTAAAACCGCATGAAACCGTTACTGGAGATCTCTACCGACGGCAACTGATGCGCTGGAGCCGTGCATTGAAGCAAAAACGGTCGGAATACTTCGAAAGACACGATAAAGTCATCTTGCTGCACGACAATGCTCGCCCACACGTTGCAAAACCGGTAAAAACATACCTGGAAACACTTAAATGGGAAGTGCTACCGCACCCGCCGTATTCTCCTGATATTGCACCTAGCGACTACCACTTGTTTCGATCATTAGCTCATAGCTTGTGCGAGCAGAAGTTCACATCTTACGAAGATTGTACAAAATGGTTCGATTCCTGGATTTCATCTAAAGATGAACAGTTCTTCCGACGCGGTATTCATTCACTGCCCGAAAGATGGTCAAAAGTAGTAGAAAGTGATGGGAAGTACTTTCATTAATGTATTTTTTAATGCTCATGTGAAATAAATAACATTCTTTCATTAAAAAAACGCTACGAATTAATTCCAACACCTAATAGTAACCTGATCAAGTATCTCTTGTTACTTTATATAATATAAACCTATATAACGGAATCATATTCGGACGCTTATTATAAAACAAACTCTTTGAGTTATAAATATAAAAGTTATACGAAATTAAAACCTGCACATTCCACTTTCCAATCTTTCGTACCTATAAATTTATCTTTTTATTATTCCTACACCCAACAAATCATTAGAGAAACCATCCCTGCAATACCTGTATCCATATATAGTATACATTCGACAAATCTCACACATAACAAATTGAATCACTCCATTGAATTTCTACAATCTAATAGAACTGATTAACAATTAAATATAAAATCATTAATAAAGAACTGATTAATAATTAAATATAAAATCATTAATAAAGAAAATTATTAACAAACAAATTATTATAAACAATTGACCTTATTAACCAATACTTTTTATGCTAAATTATTATAAACACCTTAGTCCCACATAAAATCATTAATACGACTTATATTCGAATTCTCAATAATATAGGAGATGGAAGAAAACCTTTTAAGAAAACCTTCAATTGGACAAGAATATCATTCGTTAACATCTAACTAAATCTTTATTAATTATCTTTTTCAGCTGAGCGTTATCTAAAAATAATATAACTATTAAAAAATAATATAACTATTAAATTTTATACAACGAACCGTTGCATAAATTAATTATATGCGATTATATGTAAAATGAATCCAAATTTAAAACGATATTAATATTGTAAAAAGAGCAGAAAGATATTTTATTTATGAATCACATCAAATTAGACATGTTTTTTAATAAAAAAAATCAATGTAAATTTATTTTATAATAAGAATAAGAAACTGACCGACATGTAAGGCATGTCTAATGTTAATTCCATCTAATATTAATATTAATTCCATCTAATATTAATGTTAATTCCATCTATATTAATATTAATCCTAACGCATTGAAATGAATAAAAACATTAAAATTATTTTTCTTTTAACTAAAAAGAATATTGTTCTCGCAATAGAATAAGCTTTACCATAGCACCATGACTCATACTTTGCTTAGATCATCCGGTCACACCACTAGCGACCTATGTACTCCACATCAAGAATCATAGCTATTTTTAGACGCACAGTCATCCTGACTCACCACTGTAAGCGAGTTTAGATTCCTCATATATTATCATATAAGGAGCGAACCGTAAACCTTACCATATAAAGAACGAAACTTGCGATCACGCCATTATCTTATAAGGAATGTTACTCACAGACCTTGATAAATCATGTAACTCACTTTTCTGCTATATAAGAAGCTTCCTTCTCTTAAGCGATGGAATTCTTCTCACAAACAGACGAAAAGTTAGTCGTTGGTATTCACCTCTATTTTGTCATTATTATTAGAGAGTTAACTTAGAAATCAAACATCCTGTAATCCAGTAATATTACACTTGATTGTAACCACAACTGTCATTTGAAATAAAATCATATCCTTATCATAACTTAAACATCAAGTGTTCATCATTTCCATAAAAGCCTGGCATTCCATTCGAAGAATAAGAAGAAGCTGTCCTGCGACGATCAACAATTCCAAACCAGTCTTCAAGTGTAAAAAGCAACTAGTTATCCTGGTTTTAACCCCCTTAACCGAATGAGAAGCGTATCCATAACAATGTCGCATCTATGATTCCCTTATCATGGATCATTCGATGTGACGAATGTTAAAACATTTAGGATCCTCTTACCATGTATCATTGGACATGACAGACCTTGGAACATTACCGTCTGATACATGTATTTATTGTCGACTAATCTTTGTACTTCTTGTTCTTCTACCTAGTTAATAATATATGAGTTTGGTTGATCACTGTATTCGTCGGATCTTTACTAATGTTAGAGTATGTTTTTTCATCAGCTAAGATTTCATGCATTTTATTATTATATTCAGTTAATTGCATTATTACTGTCGAGTTACTTTTGTCTGCACGAGTAAAATGTCAGAATGTTCAATAATAAATTATTTTACATCTTTTATTTCCTCTTTTAACATATTATTGTCTACATTCGTACTTTGATTAAACTGTTTAATTTTGTTTAAAGTTTGTATGGCGTCATTTCTTATGGAATTATATGTGTTGTCATCCAATTTATTAATGTTATTTTCAATAGATTTAACAAATTCAATAACTATTCTGTCATTGTATAAACTACTGTTATCCAGTAAGTTAAAACCTTGTCCCAGTTGTAAAATAGCTTTTACATTTTTTGATATATTAATATTACTCAAATTTATGATTCATTTGTTGTTATTTTCTAATTTAAAATCTTCTTCATATTTCATTGGATTGACAACATGAAATGAAGAATCATTCTCTAAAAGTTTTGTTTCGTATAATGAAATGTCATTGATTTTTGAAGGAGTAAAACATGTATTGTTATTATTATTATTATTAATACTTATAAATTTATTATTATTATCAATAATATCAATGTCACATTTCCTATCATTATCATTCCTCTTATTATAATCAGTATTATTATTTTTTGCTTTAGACCAAGATAGAAATTGAACCTGATAGGTTCATTTCATAATTTTTTTTGTACAGATAAGGCAATGATACTTCTCTTTGTTAAGTAAATCATAAACATAATTTAAATTGGGATAATATTCAAATATTAAATTCTAAACCTTTTTTTCAAAAAAGATTAATCTCCGAAATGATCTTCATAAAGAAACGAACTATATTTCAAAACAAACAAGATAATACAAATTGTCTTCCAGATATATATTTCCCTACTCAATATCACGTCGTAGACTCTCCACAATAATTACCCTCTCTCTATTGACGTTTAAGTATAAAAGCAAGGATAGGAGTCACAGATAATAATCGAAATTTGTGAATTTACGAATATCCTATTGTTATAAAAAAGAGTATCTTAAATTGTGGTTTGAAAGCAGGTATAGTAGAAATTTAACACTTTTTCATTTTATTTGTAATTCTTGATTTTAATTAAGAAATTGCTTACGAAATAGAATCTGGAAATTATGCTTCGTTCCACAAACTTTTAAACTAATTTCAACAAGAAACGACACATAACACCACATCGATTAACATAGAACAAATTTACGTGTTCTTCAAAATCTAAACGAGCGTTTTAAGTAGTAATAATTAACAAATTTGTAAATTGGACAAATTTTCATAACATACATTCAATGTATTGTATTATAATATTAAATATATTAATATATATCCCTACATCTCAATTTAATATTCTAATTAATATCATTATTTCCCCAATAAAATTTAATGATAAAGGAAAAGAAAAATTAATAATACAAAATAATAATCACCATATAATAACCGTAGGCAAGTTACTTACTATACCCTTATTTAAAAACAACAATCGTCTTCCAGAAATCGCTCATAACATAAATTTATCATATAAAATATTCCAGAAAAACATCCATAAGAACATCCATAAGAAATTATCATCACATATCCCCCAATTACACCAACTTTAAAAAAAATCATCAATCTGCACAATATTAAATTCATATGAACTACTGAAGAATGAGCTACCATACTTTTTATATCAATCTGTACTAAACATAAAATTCTTCCATAATTCTTCCAATAATCCCAATCCTAAAAATAATCCATATTTTATTCTAACCTTACAATATATATTCTATCAATCGAATTAACCCATATCCTCCCCATCTTTAATAATATCCCAGCCAAAATTATAAATCCATAAACAGGAGCCTCAACATGAACCTTAGGTAATCAAACATGAAATAAATAAATAAATAAATGGCATCTTAATAAAAAAAGCTCTTAATAAATCATTAAAAATCCCCAAAAAGTAAAATCATAACCTCTTATAATCATTATTATTAATCTAAATTTAACAATTATCCCATATATATACATATTAAAAGTATATACTAATAAAGGAAATAAAATTAATATTAGGTGATGGAATTAATTCGTAGCGTTTTACAAGTGATGGGAAGTACTTTCATTAATGTATTTTTTAATGCTCATGTGAAATAAATAACATTCTTTCATTAAAAAACGCTACGAATTAATTCCAACACCTAATAATATATATATATTATTATATAATACTCGGCTCTAAGACGCTCAGGATTGCCACCCCAATAAATAATTAAAAAAAAAATAGAAATCAATCTAATCTCAAATATTAAATAAAACGAAATCAAATTTATAAATATAAAAAATATCACTAATATCAATAATATATTAATAAAAATTAACTTTAATTTACTAAATTCACTCAGACATATAAATATTAAAATACAAAATCTTAACATCACTAACATTATTGAATAATAATTACCACCTTACCCTTATTATAATATTGAACCATTTAATATATCATTACGAATAAATATAAAAATTAATATAAAACTAAATAAATAACATAAATTACAATAAAATATAATTATATTATTAAATACAATTATAAAATATAAATATAATTATTATAACAAATTTTATCATACAAAATTCTTTAATAATTTTTATTCACGCATTAAAAATTATATTATTAAAATAAAAAATAATTTAATAAAATAAAATCAATTAATAAATCATAAATAATAATATAAAAAATTTATTCTTTTTTATGCCTTCCCCCCTTTTTTTAATCCTTACTTATCCCCTCTCTTAAAACTTTCTAAAATTAAATATATAGATCATTATTAAACGAACAATCATCACTAATAAACCCAACTCTCTTACAAACTTTAAAAATCAAATAAAACTCTAATCTTACTTGTATTATAATAATATATATATATTATTGATATTCATTACTAATAACTCAATTATTATTAATATAATTAATATATGTTTATATATTAAGGGGATGCTGGAGTGTCCTGTTTTATCATTAAATTTTAAAAGCACCTTTCTCATAACTGTGTTTATGGACTGAAAAATCCTTCTCCACAATTAAAGTATCGACAACAACGCAAAGCGCCAGCTACATTTGAATACGAAAAACGAAAAAAAATTAAAGACTTACAGTTTTGTTATCGGCTTCTGTAGTCAACACATCACAATATGTGTTGCATATAAGAGTTTCAGATCTTGCACGTTCATGAAAAGTAGCTAGCGTATTGTAGAAAACCTAAACGAACAATCCCATGCTTTTAGAAACGCGGTAGGAGTTTTAGTTTAAGAGAAAGGTGCATCCAAAAATTTCGTTTGTATATTACGAGTGAAATTGACGTGAAGCCATGAAACTGAGCAGTATTTTAGTTCCGCGATATTCCGACAGCGGCGCTGTCATGAAAAGTGCGTCGCTGAACCATAGAAATGATCTGAATTATCGACCTACTCAGGCCCATATCAATCAAAACGTGCCCTGGTCAAAGTTTTTTCTTTTGAGAGGAAAAATAATAAAATAAATATGATATTACTTATTTCAATTTTGTTGAAATAATTTCTTCCTAAACAAGAAACATATCATATTATTTACATATGAATACAAATGAAGATAATTATTTTAATTATACTGTTCTGTCTTTTACATATATTTTATTTAGTAAATTATTGATGCATATATATAAAATAACATATACATATATATATATGTATGTATATGTATGTATGTGTATATATGTGTGTATATATATATATATATATATATATATATATGCATATATAATAGCATACATACATACGCGTGTGCGTATGTATGCGTGTGCGTGTGCGTATGTATGCGTGTGCGCGCGCGCGCGTGTGTGTGCGTGTACATATATACAACACATGTTTAAACTTTATTTACTGAATTATTTACACATGCATATCAAGGTTCGGAACGTGATGTGTTTCGGTTGAGCTTTCTTTCTGCTCGGATGTCGGAACGACAAGCGGCAATCTCGTAACAGACGTAGCATATAAATGAAATTTTCGAATACACTTTGTTCTTATACTAAAGCTCGTAACTCGTTTCTGCAAGCATAGTATTGTTCTTTGAGGTTTTCTGTAAATCGCCAGCTACTTATGCAAGGTCTGAAATTATTGTATACAGCACATTTTTGACTCGGATGTCGAGTCTTAGTAAGAAGCGCCATTCCTCCTATCGGTCGCGCGCAAACGAAGTAGTATTGCTATTCAACTATAGAAATGGATTGAACCATTGTAAATAAATCAGCAATATATTATCAGCCGGGAACGCCATAATAATATATTTTGTATATATAGAAATATATATCAAGATCGTTGTTTAGAGAAGGAATCATGCGTTCTTGATGTATCGATGATGATGCCAGAATCGATAGAAATCACATTCTTGAATTGCAGAACGAATTATTGAAACAGAAGTACGACAGAGTGAGACAGAGAAAAAACAAAAAAGGATAGAAACTCCGATTGTAATCGGTGAGACTTCGCATGCCGAGCTGGGCTCGTCGAACGAAACAGCGAGTCTATCCTTCAGAGTCTCTCTCTCTCTCTCTCTCTCTCTCTCTCTCTCCTCTCCTCTCCTCTCCTCTCTTCTTCTCTCCTCTCCTCTCCTCTCTTCTCCTCTCCTCTCCTCTCCTCTCCATTCCTCTCCTCTCCTCCCCCCCCCATCTCTCTACGGTCGCTTGTTTCTAGCGACCGAAAATGCTTTCTGGAAAATTTCGGCCGCTCAATGTGTAAGAGGAGAAGGAACATTATAGATAAAATATAAGTTTTAATAAATTATGCTAATCCTATATCCCTCCAATTTATGTATAATAGTAAAAATAATTTCAAAACACGAATTTACGGGATATTTCTATGATTTTCCATGAACCTTATATACCACGTTCATAGAAAAGATTTGCAAGACCTCGGCGTGGTCTCACGCGTAAGATGCGAGATCTGAATGTTAGAGATCTCATGATCAATTCCTTTTTTCTTTTTTCATAATTTTTTTTTTTTAAATAAGTGATTGAAGACATTGTTAACAAACATATATTACAGGCTAAATACATTTTTATTTAATTATTGAAATTATATGTGTATTTCTAAACGTTTTAATTTACCTTTAGAAAAAATCCAAAAAAAAATTATGTTTATATAATAATGTAACGTCGATCAGTACTTTCTGTGAAATGTTTTTTTATAATTATCATCCGAATCAAATCGCAAAAGTGCGATTAATATAATTATAAGGATGATTAATATAATTATAAGGATGATGTCAATATAATTTTATAATTAACAAATCAAAAGCCTTTATATGTGCCTTTATATGCAACATACAAATAATTTTTTATTATCTATTAAAGTGATTCGGTATTCTTCCTATAGTTATTGGAATACATTAAATTTTGGGTCGACTTTTGAGGCACTTTTGGGTCGCCTTCTTTCCCCCCGCCGCCGCCGCTCAATGCTCGACGGCTGAGCTGCACCGGATCGAGCGCGGATGTGTATTTCAGGAGCGTTGCACTAAGAAATATGCTCCGTATCTTCTAGCAAATTATCAATCCTTTACTTTCCTTAGTCTTCTGTGATGTCTTCTTTATTCAACATGCCTTCTTTATTCACATGTTGAATAAAGAAGACATCACGGAGTTATTGAAGTTGAATCATTCCAGTTTAAAATTACGCATCTCGTTCTGTATCGACTCTTATTAGTCAGTATTCTATATTAAAAGATATTACATTTTGTGGCACATAAGCGTGGTCAGTAGCTCTTTGAAAGAAAACCGAATGTATCAATTTAATGTATAAAAATAATAAAGTAAATATTTTAAAAGTACATAATATTTAATAAAATGTATATACTTATTAATATGATGTTCAATCACTATTATTAAGAAAATAACAATTATGTAAGAAGGAAAATATTTTTATAATAATTTTCATGCTAAAATGTTGTCATGATAATTTTCATGTTGGAAGGTATGATAGCAGCATGTTTCTTATACTGTGACGCTCCTGAGATGCATGTCCGCACGCGATCCAGCGGTTCAGCCGTCGACTGTTGAGCGGTTGTAAAGGAAAAATAGGCAGCACCTCAGAAATTGGCTCGAAATGTGTAACTAGTTCTGAGCACACTAAAGTACACATATAATTTCTATAATTTTATAAAAATATATTTGGAGTAATATGTTGGCATTAATAACGTTATTTATATTTAAAAAAAAAATTAAGAAAAAAAGGAAAAGCAGGATTGAACATAGGATCCTCAACATTCTGATCTCGCACCTATCGCCCGAGACCACGCTGAGTTTTTACAAACCGCCTCTATGAACGTGGTACATAAAATACACGGAAAATCGTAAACTATATCTCGTTAACTATCACGTTTTGAAATCATTTTTGCTATTATATATTAATGAGAAAGGTATATGATTAACTCTTTCACTAATATCATGTGAGACTCGTGGTAAAGAAATCGAGCCAAACATAAACAATATGTTCCAGGCTATTAATTATGGCACGCGCCATCGTAACTTAAATCGTAGGGCAAAGGATTAATATAATTTAATAAAAATTAAGTATTGTCTAGAATGTCTTTTTCCTCCTTATGATACACGCCAAGCGGTCGAGATCGTCGAGAAAATATTTTCGGTCGCTAGAAACAAGCGACCACAGAGAGAAGGACAGAGACAGATGACTCATTGTTTTGCTAGGGTCCAATTCGGCGTGTCCGCGCGGAGACTCACCGATTACAATCGGAGCTTCTATCCGTTTGTTTTTTCTCTGTCTCGCTCTATCGAAATAACAAAAATTGAAAGAATTTTAAATCACGAACACGGTTGCCAGTTCTCCGTTTTTTTTTTTGACAGACTTCGGTTTCTTGGACTAATATTCAATACTCCAGCAGATGTCTCAAATCTCCAATTTTTGTCGAATTAAAATTTTTTCATTTTCTTTTTATTAAATTATATTAATCATATATCTTTCTCATTAACGTAGCAAAAATGCGAATGCAAAAATGATTTCAAAACGTAAACATTGATGAGATATACAATAGTTTACGACTTTCCATACACTATATGTATCGCGTTCGTCGAGGTGATCTGCAAGAACGCGTGGTCTCGGGCGTTGGGTGCAAGATCAGAATATTGGAGATCTTATGTTCGATTCTGCTTTTTCCTTTTTTAATTTTTATTTAATAAATAACATTATTAATAAACATATTACTCCAAATATACTTTTTATAAAATTTCAAAAATTATATACGTATACTTCAATGTGCTCGAAATTAGTTGCGCATTTCGAGCCGATTTCTGAAATGCTGCCTACTTTTCCTTCACAATCGTTCGACGCTTGACGGCCGAACCGCTCACGCGTGGACGTGTATCTCAAAAGTGTCATAGTATAAGAAACATGCTGCGACCATACCTTCCAGCAAATTGTCATGAAAATATTTTCCTTCCTACATAATATTGTATTTTCTTAATAATGGTGATTGAACATCATATTAATAACTTAATGCATTTTACTAAATGTAATGTACTTTTAAAATATTATTTTATTATTTTTATGATACATTCAGTTTCAAAGAGTTACTGATCACGTTTTTATGCCACAGAATGTAATATAAAATTTTACTTTACCGCATCATACATCTGGTCATCTATTTGTATTTTTTTTTAGTGGAATAAACCTGGAGAATACATTTACATTTAAATGACGTATCAATAATAGAACTTCAAAGATAATAGAGAGTCTTTTTACAATAACGTGAATTTAGATACGGTGAACGCCTTTTCTTAATTAGTCGCTAAGGAAAGATAATGTGATCATGATATCGATTATGTATCTTTTTTCTTAGAGTGATAAATAACAATTTTTTGTATGTATGTGTATTATATATATATATATATATATATATATATATATATATGCATACATATATCATTTTGCGTGACGCTGTATGTGTAGAAAACAACGGCATTATACGAGTCAATCAGCTGTAACCAGTATGACCCGCGTTCACAGTATCATTGCCGCAACAGTACTATCAATGTAGTGTAGTGTAGTAGTGTTCTACACATACCATATATATATATGTGTGTATGTGTGTGTGTGTATGTGTATGTATATATGTGTATATGTATATATATATATATATATATATATATATATATTTATATAGTGTTTTTTGTTAAAATAGTAGCAGAATATTGTCTGCCTTTGATAAGAGAAGGTTATGGGTGCTTTATAACAAGCGACTCAGTACAATATCTCATCCTTGTATTATCGTAATATACAAGATTGTAATAATACACCGTGTCACACTGTCTTTTGTTGGAAAGCACTCTAGAAGACCAAAATTGGTTATTATGATGTGTGTTTTTTGTTGGCACCCTATAAAGCCAGAATGAGAAAGGTTAGCATCTTTATGTTATTCGTAAAAATATCACTTTTATTTATCATACAAGTGATATGATTAAATTTATTGTTATAACAATAAATTGCGCTTTGCCTAATTATGATCCAATGTCAGAGGCCAGCGTTCATCGTGGGCTGACTATTTTTAATTTACTGCCAGAGGCGTTAATCGTGAGCTGGCTAGCTATAATAAAATGTCACAGCCATAAATCATATTTTGGCTAGTTATAGACAAATGTCAGAGGCGTTCATCGTGGGCTGACTATTTTTAATTTACGTGAGCTGGCTAGCTATAATAAAATGTCACAGCCATAAATCATATTTTGGCTAGTTATAGACAAATGTCAGAGGCGTTCATCGTGGGCTGACTATTTTTAATTTACTGCCAGAGGCGTTAATCGTGAGCTGGCTAGCTATAATAAATGTCACAGCCATAAATCATATTTTGGCTAGTTATAGACAAATGTCAGAGGCGTTCATCGTGGGCTGACTATTTTTAATTTACTGCCAGAGGCATTAATTGTGAGCTGGCTAGTTATAACAAAATGCCACAGCCGTAAATCGTGCTTTGGCTAGTTACAAATAAATGTCAAAGGCGTTTATATATGTACTGACTATTTTTAATTTATTGGCAGAAGCATTTCGATTATTAAATTTGGTGAAATACAATTACGGAACCAATTTATAGAATTTTGCGTCTGCAATTAAAGAAATGCAAATAGATGCATTGTCATGATGGAATCAAAAGCTAATTGCTTGACATAACCGAAACAAAGAAACTGAATATCAGTAAATAGTTTCTTTGAAACCTTACAACTTTGTCTGAAACGTTTTTTCTAAAAACGTTATGTAATAGCCTTAGCACAAGGATTGTCGTAATTGAATCGTAGAACGTGAATCATAGGGCAACGCATTATATTTTGGCGTACTATGCATGCCGATACACGTTCACATTCCTTTACGATTAGTTATAGTCATCTTTATATTCAGCTCCTAAATCCGGAGTCTTTTTGGACACCCTATATAATATATATGTTATACATATATGTATGTATACATATTAGGTGTTGGAATTAATTCGTAGCGTTTTACAAGTGATGGGAAGTACTTTCATTAATGTATTTTTTAATGCTCATGTGAAATAAATAACATTCTTTCATTAAAAACGCTACGAATTAATTCCAACACCTAATATATATATATATGTAACATACATTACACAGTCAATAGTCACATGCATAATTTTTGTACGATGCTGTACGTTTATGAAATGTATGTAAGTTCAAAGTGTTTTAGCAAATATATACACTTACAGGTCAATGTACGTTGACTAACAGCAAGTTACAATAAGTATATTTTTACTAAATGAACACTCTGACTGTGACTTAGATATATTTTCGGATGCAACCATGTATTTGAAATACATGTATACACGTGTAATGTAATAGCACTTTTTCCTTTATTCCCAATGTCATTTTAACTTAGGATGTAACATGTCAGTACGTAAATACATTGCACATACATATGTAACTATTCCATCTCTTTTTATTATGTTTAATGGGCCTTTTACAATTATAAGCCATAAATCAGCCATAAATAAGAAGTCAAACGCTAAAAATTGGCTGTGATTGATCAATTTTAGCTTCTGACTTCTGATTTGTAACTAATGTGTTATTGTAGAAGGCCCATAATAAAAAGAGATAGAAGTTACTCATACTTAGCTTTTCATGCAGATATAATATAGACACAGTCTATTAGTGAATATTAGAATTATATTTTATAAAATATATTTCTAATTCATATTCACATATGTGTGTAGCTACTTCATCTCTTTTTGTTACGTATAACAAAAAGGTGTACTGATGTCTTCTTTTTTCTACGTTTAATAAAAAGAGATATATTTTTTTATGATCAAATATTAGTGATATATACTTTTATATTTCAATATCAGAATATACAACGAACATCAGACGTAACATCTTAAAAAAAATAATCAAATTACGAATCCTCTGATAAATCCTCATTTTATGTGTGTGTATGTATATATATATATATATATATATATATATATATATACATGCATTATATATATATATTTATATATGTATACAATTTTAATATTGCACATTTAAACACAGAGAATGCATAAACAGCTTAGCATTGATAATTTCTATCTGCAACGTATGTATATTCACACATTATAGTACATATATGCATATTGTACAATATTGCCTATGTGTGTATTATATTTAAGTACATCACTAATATTTTAACATGATTAATGATTAACTTCTACATATTTTTATTAAACATAGCAAAAAATGGTATAGCTATGTATATTATATGTGTAATATATCTATATATAGCTAATACATATCACATCCTGACCTAAAATGACATTGTACGACAGGAAAAATGCTATTATATAGGCCCATGTGTCAATGTACACTGTCAATACTGAAAATCTATAGTTACGTATTTTCAGTACTCGCAATGAATATCGAAATACAGTTGTAGTATCACTTTTTCCTATGATTTTTCCTATCATTTAGAGTTTAGTCAAGATGTAACATATATTACTGTCAATATATGGACACGTGTTTCATATATATATATATATATATATATATATATATATAAAAATGAATACGACATTGCACATACATAATGTAACTCTTTTTACTCTGTCTAATAAAAAGAGATAGATACTTATAGTACTTATACATTACTAATATGTCGACTATATATCTAATATAGAAAATTGTATGTATCTAACATTGTTGTAACATATAACAAACATATTAGTGAATATAAATTATAATTATATTTATATGTATTATAATGTACATATACACAATAATGTACAAAATATAATTTTAATATTGCATATATCATTAATTCATTAACATGTTTATGTCTTCACTAATATGTCAATAATATTTTTTGTGTTATTGTGTATATACACATATATTATAATACACGTAAAATGTAATTGTAATTCGTATCATGA
Organism: Acromyrmex echinatior; assembly: GCF_024713525.1. Lineage (NCBI taxonomy): Eukaryota > Metazoa > Arthropoda > Insecta > Hymenoptera > Formicidae > Acromyrmex > Acromyrmex echinatior. Next base: position 56,948 of record NC_141868.1, read on the forward strand.
ATGTCTTTTTATATACAACATTAGAATTACATTTTATATATCATTATACATATTATAATATAAAATTTTAATATTGCAAAAATGGACATAGAGAATATCTGCATGAATATCTATATATATATATATATATATATATATATTATGATATTTATTTATGATAATATATTATCGTAACCTAAATGGCATTGGATGTAAGAAAAAAGTGCTATTACGGTTTCGTATCGATATATCTAATTTAATTAAAAATCTGTATTTTATATGACTTTTAGTACTGATGATATATATTAGAACACGGTCTACATTGCATGTGTATATAATACAACTAAATATGTATATAATGCAACTAAATTTCTAAGGTCCGAATTCTACAAATATAAGATTAACTTCAATTATGTTTATTTTTTTTTCAATTCTAAAATTGGAAAATTTTCCAAAATAAATCTTACATTGTGGGACCGATCCTAATACACGTCCCTGTTAAGATGGTAATGTAGGAAACGGAATAAAAATATCGATAATTAATCGATCGAATTTCCTGCATGATCATATTAACTTCAGAGGGCGTAAGCAGATTATACATTCATTGGAAATGAAAACCTGTAATATCGACCTTGATCAAGTTCGGCCTTCGCTCCAGCATCCCCTTAATACTAATAATATTAAAGAAATTAAAAAACTTGCATATAAATTATAATATCCAAAAAAATACATAATGTTTTATAGTTTATTATAAAAATATTAATTTTGTAAATTAAAGATATAAATTAATTTATTAAAACAAAAAAATAAAAAAATATACTACTTATACCATATACCATATACCTTTAATTTCCAAAATTAATATTCTTTATCTTATAAATTATTTTTCGTTTTTATCCACCTCCACCCTTCTCTTTATTTTACTCCTTTTTGCTATTAATTAAATATTATTAAATTTAATTTACAATTAACTATCATTTCTTATCTTTTATACACTCTTTTATTATACAATATTATATGTGTATTAATTATATCTATATTTATTCACATAAATAATCATACTACATTTATAAAATTAAATTATTTTATTATATTATTAGGTGTTGGAATTAATTCGTAGCGTTTTACAAGTGATGGGAAGTACTTTCATTAATGTATTAGGTGTTGGAATTAATTCGTAGCGTTTTTTAATGAAAGAATGTTATTTATTTCACATGAGCATTAAAAAATACATTAATGAAAGTACTTCCCATCACTTGTAAAACACTACGAATTAATTCCAACACCTAATATTTTTTAATACTCATGTGAAATAAATAACATTCTTTCATTAAAAACGCTACGAATTAATTCCAACATCTAATAATAAATTTTAATTTTAAAATTATCATGATCAACTAATAAATGTCTTTTTAATCCACCTAAATTATAATAATATATTCAATACCCACACCATCTTAATATAAAATATATTAATTATAATTTTTATATTTATATTACCTCTATTAAAATTTATTTAATCTTATTTTTAAATCTAGAATAATAATATTATTATTTTAAACTTATGAAAAGAAGAGCATAAAAATCACCGCACAAGATAATGTTTATGATATTTAATTATCATTAATAAAACATTAGACGTTTCGGCCATCTTCACAATATTCTTAAAACGCAGAATTACATATAGCTAACATTAAATTCAACCGTCATGTAATATAACTATACATAAACGTGTTCTTTCATCGTGCGAAGGTGCCTCATACAAAAATGTTGCAATGCCAATTGTCATATTACGAAATATGTAGAACAAGAATTTCCAGATTCTAATTTAACAAATTAACCTTTAATTAATATTTTCTAGTTGAAATATATGAGAATGAAATCGTTACCTGTTTTACAGCAAAAAAATGATGAATCTCAAGTACATCTTTTACGCAGATGGAAATTTGTCGTGCCATTGTGTGTTATTATTTGTCATGTCATACATGTTACCACTATTTATATATATGTGTCAAAAGTTTAGATTGTTCTAGAATTATTTATTAAGTGTGAGAGAGATTTTTCTTAAGAAAAGGCCGATAAATATCGAGCAAACCTTCAGTGTCACTTTGCTTATTGATACTACTTATTTGGCTTTTAATGTATATCATTTTAGAGATTCTTCTTTTCATTAATGATTGTTCTGTATCTAAAATTCTGATATTATCATATATTCAGGGTTTTAATATCGCTTACAAACCTATAAATAAAATGAATAGCTTTATAAAAACTGGAAAAGCTCCTTTGAGTAAAGATCATCGTAGAGTGGTTTATAAAATTAATTGTTTAAATTGTGATCAAACTTCTTATGTTGAACAAAAAGGAAATTAAAAACTTGAATAGAAGAACATAGAGCTGACATAAGAAGATCCACTTCGGAGATGTCATGATTTTGCGTCACCAGTTGAATGAGATGCATGAATTGGATTGGGATAATATCAGAATTTTAGACACAGAATAATCATTAATGAAAAGAAGAATCTCTGAAATGATATACATTAAAAGTCAAATAAGTATTATAGTATCAATAAGCAAAGTGACACTGAAGGTTTGCTCGATGTTAATCGGTCTTTTCTTAAGAAAGATCTCTCTCACACTTAATAAATAATTCTAGAACAATCTAAACTTTTGACATATATATAAATAGTGGTAACATATACAGGGTCCATTATAAAAGTAATGCGCATTTTCTGGAAAAAATAGATTTATTGATAGTAACGGTACAAATGCTCAAAATTCTTCAAAATACTCTCCCCCTGAATCAATACACTTGCGGAGACGTGCCTGCACGCCTGGAAGGCACGCTAAAACTCCTCGACGGGAATGTCTCTTAGGAACGTTGTAACATGCTTTTGGATGTTTTCCACGGACTCCCAATGCTTTCCTTTCAGCTCTCTCTTCAGACGGGGAAACAAAAAAAAGTCGCACGGAGCCAAGTCGGGACTGTAAGGGGGCTGGGGGACCACCGGGGTATTGCTCCGGGCCAGGTAATTGGCAACGATGAAGGCCGTGTGGCTGGGGGCATTGTTATGGTGAAGCTTAATCGCGTCTTTGATGTCAGCCCTCACGCGCGCGACCCGGCGTTTCAATCTCTTGAGCACCTCCAGGTAGAAAGCTGAGTTGACAGTTTCTCCCTGCGGTACAAACTCAAAATGGACGATTACTCGGACGTCAAAAAAGATAATGAGCATCGTTTTGATGCGAGACTTGCTCATTCGCGCTTTCTTGGGGCGGGGGGATGATTTTGAGTGCCACTCGCTGCTCTGCCTTTTCGATTCTGGGTCGTACTCGAACATCCAAGATTCGTCTCCGGTTACGACAGAGAAGAAAGTCCGACTCATTTTGAATCAAATCCAACAATTCTTGACAGCGCGAAACTCGAAGTTCTTTCTGGTCTTCCGTCAACACTTTCGGCACAAGCTTCGCGCAGACTTTGCGCATTTGCAGATTCTCCGTCACTATCCCATGTACCGCAAATGTGGACATGTTTAGGGTGTCAGCGATATACTGGATGCTCAATCGACGGTCGGAACGCAAAACTTCGCACACACGATTTACGTTTTCATCGGTTCTGGCCGTTGTTGGGCGTCCAGAACGGGGTTCGTCGGCGACCTCCTCCCGGTCCTCCTTGAACGCTTTGTGCCATCTCCCGGACTGTGACCTTGAAATGCAGTCGTCCTTGAAGGCCTCTTGAAGCATCTAGAATGTTTCGGTTGCATTCTTTCCAAGTCGCACGCAAAACTTGATGGCGTATCGCTGTTCAAGCGAACGCTCCATCGCGCCGTGTTACAAAGTCGAAAAACACATTTCACGCGGAGGCACGTCTTTCCACTCAGACTGCTCGGAGCAAACTGGCGACCGGCTGCCTTGGAAGGGCAGACCCCCCACCACATTTCCCGACCCATTTTACCCCGCTGCGATGGATATTCGCGTCACAATAAAATCATGCGCATTACTTTCATAATGGACCCTGTATGATATGACAAATAATAACACACAATGGCACGACAAATTTCCATCTGTGTAAAAGATGTACTTGAGATTCATCATTTTTTTTGCTGTAAAACAGGTAACGATTCCATTCTCATATATTTCAACTAGAAAATATTAATTAAAGGTTAATTTGTTAAATTAGAATCTGGAAATTCTTGTTCTACATATTTCGTAATATAATAATTGGTGCTGCAACATTTTTGTACAAGGCACCTTCACACGATGAAAGAACATGTTTATGTATAGTTATATTACACGACGATTGAATTTAATGTTAGCTATATGTAATTCTGCTTTTAAGAATATTGTGAATTTACTGAAGATGGCCAGATTGTGATCGTCTAATGTTTTATTAATGTAATGATAATTAAATATCATAAACAATATCTTGTGCAGTGGTTTTTATGTTCTTCTTTTCATAAGTTTTGATTTATAAATCACGTTCATTTTTATTATGTATTATTATTCTAATTCTTTAAGTAAATTAATATTAATATTTATTTTATTTGATCAATACCCTTCCTATAGTGTTTCCGACGATACCGAGACTGGTCCGATCGAGACCGAAATGAGATTTAAAGTCCGAATTCGAGACTGTTACGAGTCTTTTTATACCGAGAGTTTCGACGATACCGAGAGTTTTGCCAAGACTCTCGAATTTTAATGTCAGATACAATTTCTAACACATAAGATATAAGTCTCAGACCCGGTTTTTCATTATCTGATTAATTTGTGCTTAATCACTTTAGCAGAAAATTGCGTGTAATAGAATTAATAAAACAAGAAACTCAACACTTTCGAAAACCAACCAAAAGGAAAAGACTTAATATATAATAAAAGTACTCTTCGTTCGGTATATTTGCAATTTTGCAAATATTACATAATTGTTTCACCCAATGAGCTCATTACAGATAAAGTCCATTGGATAAAACATCGAGCTTATTCACAAGTTAACCAGGTGATAAAAAACCGGGCCTTAAACTATATGAGGATCGAATAGACATTATATTCGTATGTAGTAGCGAAAAGAAAAAGAAGTTAGAAATCGAAATATTGTATGAATGATGTAGTAATGTATGAATTAAAAAAAAATGTTTTAAAAATTCTTTGAAATTAGATTTAATGAAAAAAGAAATTACTTTTTAAGAAACAAATATACAACAAATAACAATAATAACTTGTAATCGTTTTATTTGCATTTAATTAAAAAAAATTTCATTGAACTTTATGATGTATCTTGATAAAATCTACGAGTAAATTAGTTTACATTTAACACATATATAGGCATGTACATATAACGTAATCATATAAATTTAATTGCATACCTAACTTATCCTGATTTATCCAAAGTCAATACGCTAAAAAAAGGCCGTGAAAGCGCGTACAATTCGGAAAAGTATATATCGGGAAAGACACATTTTCAATTAAAAATGTGTCACTGTAATGTTTATTAATATTTTTGCTATATTTACTCGAACGAACTATTATATTTTACTATTATATATTGTAATAATTTTTATAATGTTTCTAAACTATTATAAATAATATATATTGTTATTATTGAAAGAAATTTGATATATTTTTATTAATTTGATATAAAAATTAGCAAAATTAAAAATTTTGCTTGTATACAATTATTAAATTTTATATTGATTATTTAATGATAAATATAATAATCTCAATAACTTTTCTCTAATAATAACATAATCAAACAAGATGCAACTTTAAATAAAATCATTTAAAAAATATACTTTAAACGAGATATTCATTTATTTTTCAAAAAATTTAAATTACTACTATTATTAGTACACAAATCAATAAAAAAGTTTAAAAATTTAATTAATTCTTAAAATAGTGAATAATAGTAAAGTTTAATCGCATAGATCATAGAAGAAACTGAAAAACGCTTATTATGATTATCGAGATCAAGAATCTCGACTCGAGACCGAAACGAGATTATTATTGTCGAAACCAGGCCGATACCGAGACGAGATGAAAATTTCGAGACTAAATCAAGACCGAGACGAGATTTGAGCTTGTCTTGCCTCGTCTCGGCGAGACCGAATCACTGTCTTCCTATAATTAAATTCTCTAATATAATTTTCTTTATTTTTTTTATTAATATTTTTAATTATATTTATCATCTTAATTAACTCTTTTAACATCAGTTCTATAATCATTCTATTAATATTTTACTTCTTATTAATCTTTACTATAATATCATTTTAATCAAAAAATTACTTATATTCAATTATTATATTCCTAACATTAATTAGAGAATTACTTATTATTTTTTTATATTTTATAAAATTAATTTCTAATATAAAAAATAATTATCATATTAAACCTGTACTAATAATAACTTTCCTAATAAATATATTTATACTTATAATAATAAAAATCTCTCTTCCCATTGAATCCAGATCTCTTTTATTTCTAATTTTATTTCTAACTTTTATAAACTCTATTATCTTTAATATAATTTTTATTGATATTAATAAAAGAATATTTGAAAAATATTTTTAATATTTATACATATTCTTATAATAACATTACTTTACTTTTATGTTATTCCTACTTATATCCATATTTATAATCATTAAAATCTACTCAATTAAATCCTTCTCATTATGAAAAATTAATTAAAAAAAATATTTTTATTATAATAAATCAATCCCTTACAATCCCCCAATTTTTATCATCCGCCATCTTTTTTATTAATTTTACCTCCCTCCCAAACAAATATTTATTTTATTACCCAAACCTACCCTTTCCCCATTCCAATTCCCTACCTTAATCCCAAATTTAATCCCCACTTCATAATAATAACCCTAATAAAAATTACAATATTACTCTACTATCAATATATATATATATATATATATATATATAAAATTATTACACACCATCCCCCTAATATATATTATTTTATATCATATCATATAAACATATCTAAACTTTATATTAATCTATGCAAAAATAATTAATAATATATAAAAAAAATTAATAAAATAATTAACTCCCTAAACCTTCCCTTTCCTATTACCATAATATCTCTTACTGATGAAACTTCTTTACTTAATATTTTCTTAATAATCCAAATTATTAGAGGATTATTTCTCTCTATTTATTATTGCTTAATATTTCCATTGGTTTTAATAGAATTATTCATATTATTCAAAATGTTCCAAATGGATGAATTATACATAATATCCATGTAAACGGTTCTTTTTTTTATTTGTATATATTTATATATTAGACGCAATATTTACTATAATTCCTTTAATTTAACTCATACTTAAATTTCAGAAGTCTCAATCTTTTTATTATCTATAGCTACAGCCTTTCTAAGGTATGTTCTCCCTTGAGGACAAATATGAGGATAAATATTGAGGATAAATAATATATATTTTGGGGAGCAACAGTAATTATTAATCTTATATCAATCATCCCATATATAGGAAATATATTAATTATGAATCTAAGGGGGATTCTCAATTAATAATTCAATCCTAAACCGTTTCTTCTCTTTCCATTTTAGCCTACCATTTATCATCATATTGTTTATTTTTATTAATTTATTCTTTTTACATTCAACTGGATCTTCAATCCCCACGGGAATAAATAGAGATCTTTACAAAATCTCCTTTCATCCATATTTTACTTTCAAAGATCTTCTAGGATTTATCATAACTCTCTCTATTTTCCTTATTATCATTCTTCAATATCCGTATATACTAGGTGATCCCGATAACTTCACTCCTATCCTATAGGCAAATCCTATAGTAACCCCTACTCACATTCAACCAGAATGAAATTTTTTATTTGCCTATTGCTACGATCTATCCCCAATAAACTAGGAGGAGTTATTGCTCTTACAATATTAATTTCAATCTTTATATTGTCCCTTGTATCAAATCTAAATACTTTACCTCATCAATCTCTAATCAACCAATGTATTGAATATTCATTAATATCTTTATTTTACTAACATGAGCCGGAGCTCAATTAATTGAAACGCCATATATCCTAATTAGTCAAATTTTTATCTTAAGCTATTTTTTATTTTTTATTATCTTATTTTTAAATTCATTTTTTATTATCTTATCATAAAATATGAAAATTTATTATTTATAACTAACTAATAAATTTATATAATTTCTATTTTTTTTAAGTCAATTTCATCTTTAAATCATAAAATAAAATAAAATAAAATTTTTTATTTATTATATATTAGGTGTACAACTTTGCTTCCGCCATTTTCCTATAGATGACTTTAGCGGTAAATGGTGGTCGAAATAAATAGATCATAGACGTCATATAATAAACTTGGGCATCTGTCAACATAATCCCATAGAAACATTAGTCGATTTGTGTCTGCATCATAAAGTTATTCTCAAAAATGTCAGTTTACGAGCCAAATTCTCATCATTTGCGGGAGGTTTTAATTTTCTGCTTCAATATGAAGAAATCTGCGGCTGAGGCTCTCAAATACTTATGGTGAAGCCGCTATTAGTGAAAGAACGTATCGTGAGTGGTTTCAATGCAAGAACGGTGATTTTGATGTTGAAGACCGGCATAGCGGTGGAAGAGAAAAGTTTTCGAAGATGCAGAATTGGAGGCATTACTTGATCAAGACTCGTGTTAAAATCAAGAAGAATTGGTACGATCATTGGGAGTGACTCAACAAGCCATTTCAAAACGCCTCAAAGTCATGGGAATGATTCAGAAGCAAGGAAATTGGGTGCCGTACGAGTTGAAGCCGAGAGATGTTGAACGGCGTTTGTTTGCTTGTGAACAGCTGCTTGAAAGGCAAAGACGGAAGGGATTTCTGCATCGCATTGTGACTGGGGACGAAAAATGGGTTCATTACGATAACTCTAAGCGTAGAAAATCATGGGGAGTTCCTGGCCATGCTTCCGTCGATGGCCAAACCGAATATTCACGACTCCAAGGTCATGCTCTGTATTTGGTGGATCAGCTCGACGTAGTATTATGAGCTGTTAAAACCGACTGAAACAATCACAGGCGATCAGTATCGAATGCAATTGATGCGTTTGAGCTGAGCATTGAAAGACAAACGGCCGTAATACAACGAGAGGCACGATAAAGTGATTTTGCAGCATGACAATGCTCGACCCCATGTTGCGAAAGTGGTCAAGACATACTTGGAAACGTTGAAATCCTATCCCACCCGCCGTATTCTCCAGATGTTGCTCCCTCTGACTATCACTTGTTTCGATCAATGGCACACGGCCTGGCTGACCAGCACTTCCGGTTTTATGAAGAAATAAAAAATTGGATCGATTCGTGATCGCCTCAAAAGATGACCAGTTATTTCGACACGGGATTTGTATGCTGCCCGAAAGATGGGAAAGTAGTGGCAAGCGATGGACAATACTTTGAATCATAAATGTATAACCAGTTTTTTACAATAAAGCCTCGAATTTCGGAAAAAAACGGTGGAAGCATAGTTGTACACCTAATACATAAAAAATACAAATAATAAAATACAAATAATTATAATAAATATATATTTTATTATAAAATTTATTATATATTATGATAATATTAATTAATTTATAACTGTTGTGTGTTTCGCGGGTTTTCTCCGTGTCTAGATCCATTCTTGGAATGCCAACATTTCGTGAGCCTTGCAATCTACTTCATCAGGGCGAGGAGCAGCCTGATACTGAGTTTTTCCTCCGGGTCCTTCCTTTTTTATATTATGCTGCTTGTTGAAGTGGGGGTAGGTGGGAAGAGGGGGAAGGGAGAAGAGGTGGTGGAAATTGATTGGTCTTCAATAATCGGGAGAATGGACTTCCATATTTTATTTATATTGTAGCCATTATCTCTATTTAGATTATTAGGGTGTTTTTGTATCTCTACATATAGCTTCTCTATATTTTTTTGGAAAGTATGATGTAACGTTAGCTATCATGATCGCTTTGTCAAACAGCATTTGATGTCTTGTTTCGATGTTGTGTTCTGATAATGCCAACTGTGTGGCGTGTTTTAGCCTGACATCACGTTAGTGTTCTTTTATCCGTAGGTTGACCATTCTCCCGGTTTCTCCAATATATACTTGTTCGTAAGAACAAAGTATTTTGTATACTCCTGCGGAGCTGAGTAGAGGTCTTTGATTTTTAGGATTTCTTAAGTTGTTTTATCTTTTTGGATGGTTTGAAGATAGTTCGGATATTGTGTTTGTTTAATATCCTTCCAATCTGATCTGTTGTTCCTTTGACATATGGGAGAATAGATAGGATCCTATCATCTGGTTGTGTGTCAGAGACCGTTGTCTTGTTTGCATGTTTATTGATTATCTTGATTATGTCTTTTTTGTCGTGTCCATTTTTAGGCTAGTTTTAGGTGGTTGAGTTTTGTCTGTAGATGTTCTTTGTCAGAGATGGTGAAAGCTCTATGTACGAGTGAGTTAATTATTGTCTGTTTTTGTGCTGGATGGTGGTGTGATTCGGCATGTAAGTATCTGTCTGTGTGTGTTGGTTTTCTGTACACTTGATGGCCTATGGTGCCGTCGGCTTTCTTAGAGATAAGAACGTCTAAGAAAGGGAGTTTTCCGTTTTTCTCTGTCTATAGTGAAACGGATATTTGGATGTTGTCTATTGAGGAAAATAAGGAATTTTCGGAGTTCGGCTCTGCCACATTACAAATATGTCGTCTACATAACGGAATCAAACTTCTGGTTTTTTTCAGTGTTTTTTTGAGGGTCTCTTTCTCAAAGTGCTCCATGAAGATGTTGGTGATTACACGAGAAATAGGAGAGCCCATCGTTGCTCCTGAAGTTTATTCGTAAAATTGGTTGTTATAAAAGAAAACTTCCACTCAGCTCCGCAGGAGTATACAAAAGTATACTTTGTTCCTGCGGACAAGTATACATTGGAGAAACTGAGAGAATGGTCAACCTACGAATAAAAGAACACCAATGTGATGTCAGGCTAAAACGCAGACTCCACGCAGTCGGCATTATCAGAACACAACATTGAAACAGGACATCAAATACTGTTGACAAAGCGACCAACGTTACATCGTACGTTCTTGGAAAGTATAGAGAAACTATAGAGATACAAAAACACTCTAATAATCTAAATAGAGATAATGGTTACAACATAAATAAAATATGGAAGATCATTCTCCCGATTGTTGAAGACCAACCAAATTCCTCCATCTCTTCTCCCACTCTCCCCCTCTTATCATTTACCTCCAATAAGCAACATAATATAAAAAAGGAAGGGCCTGGAAGAACAGCTAAGTATCAGGCTGCTCCTCACCCTGATGAAGTGGACTGCAAGGCTCACGAAACGTTGGCATTCCAAGAATGAATCTAGAACAATGGAGAACACCCGTCAAACACACAACAGTTATATAGAAAGCACCGTGGAAATCTTAAATAATATTATTTAAAATAATATAAGGTGCGCAACTAAGTTCTCGCTGTTATTTTGATGAAAATGCAACTTTATTGTGAAAAAATGGCTTGGAAATGGCTTGGCGGGTAACTCCTAATACTGAAGCAAGCTCTTCTTGCGTTTGGCACGGATCCTTATCGAGCAATGCCTCCAATTCAGCGTCTTCGAAGATTTTTGGCCTTCCTTCACGCGGACGGTCGTCAACATCGAAATCACCGTTTGAAGCGACGGAACCAATCTCGGCACGTTGTTTCACTTAGAGCAGCATCTCCGTAAACTTTTTGGAGCTCTCTATGCGCTTCAGCCGCCGTTTTCTTCGAATGAAAGAAGAAAATCAATACTTCCCGCATATGACGATTATTTGGCACAAAATCAGACATTTTCACACAACCAAAAGAATATGACGTAAAAACAAAATCACTAATGTTTCAAAGCGGTTTGTTTACCATATGTCTAAGCTTGATTCATGACGTTTAGGTTATGTCAGAATCGACTAGCACTTACTGCTGGAGCCATCTGTTGACAAACAGCGGGAACTTAGTTGCGCACCTAATATTATTTATTAATTTAATTATAATAACATAAAAATTATTAAATTTATTAATAAATTAATATTTTTTATAAAACAAAGAAAAAAGAAGGCAACGAGCCAAAAATTATTATATAAAATAAACATGATAACACAAAATATAAAAAAAATAAAAGAAACAGAAATGTTTTAAGTTAAGAATTTAATATAGAAAACTAGCAGACGTTTCGATCGCGATCGGATCATTTTCAATGTTAAAAACATACATAATAGTTACAGTCGGAAAAGAAAACAAAAATAATATATTTTTTATTTTGCTCTGGTAACAAGAAAACGAATATCATAATATACATATTTATAATATATATATAATTTATAACATATTTATAACGGAAAAAAAACATACGCGTAATAAGTTTCTTGTCAATCATTAAAATGCTTATAATGTCAATTTTAGTAAACCGAATGGAAGTCCTTTGATTAAAAGTGAATGGAGAACGCAAATATGAGTCTGATCCTGTAGAAAAATATAATATAAGTGAAACTATAGCGCAAGATTGAAATAATATGATATGAATGTAAATTATAACATAACGAACTTATAGCGCTAGATAACAATAATAAAAAAAAAGAAAGAAGAGAAAAAAAACCAAAAAAAAACAGACCAACTATTAAAGACTAGCAAATTAATGAACGTTAAGATTGCAAAAAGTATATCAATATATTAACTGAACTTTATAAAATAGTAACAGCTAAAAATAATATGTATGATATCTTTAATATAACCTACCTTGAGTCAAAAATTAAAAGAGTTTCGGATACAAATAGTTAAAATTAGAGATAATGCGAAAAGTGAAACAAAATCTTGTCTCCTCGGTATTCTCAGACATAATGGAATTACAAAATTGACATTCAGAGAAGGAAGGAAAACGATAGTGGGAAAGAGGTGAGAAGAGGAAAGTAAGAGGGGACAGAAATGTAGATGAAAATGTGGAAGGAATAAGACTAGAAGGAATTAAGAAGAAGAGAGAGATTGAATAATGGGTAGATAGAATTCAGGCAAAGATTCTGTGTCGTTTCGTCTATTTAAGCCTTGTTTTTGTCTTTTTATGTGTACTTTTCAGATATCAATCTCTTATTATATGAAGATTCACTGTCTAATATTTTAATTTCATTCCATCTGAAATTGTGATTGAGATTTATACGATGGTCAGAAATGGCCGATAGAGGACTAGTTTTTTGTTAATATCTGAAATATGTTCACGTATCCTCGTATTCAATTTTTTTTTAATTCTTTGATTTACAACATAGCTAACCTCGCAATCATCATATGAGATCTTATAGACAATATTTTGATTAGAAAACAATTCTAACTTGTCCTTCTCTCTCTTTATAAAACTTTTTAAGGTGTTAGTAATGGAAAATGCTAATTTACAGTGAAACATGTTGTATATAAGTGAGAAACTTTCGAAGATAGATTTAACATAAGGAACTGTAAAAATTTTTTTATTGATTTATAAATTATGTATAGTCTGTTTATTATGTATGTGAAATTTCAATCGTGGAAAATTTTCAATTGTGGAAAAGATAAAAGAGACAGGATTGCCATTATTGAGAAAAATATGTATGGCTTCAATTAAATTGTTGCTGAAATCGAGGATGTGACAATAAAAATATTTTATCTATGAAAAATATTTTATCTATGAAACTGATAATTGTGTTTCTTTTATAGCAAAAAGAGTGATTGGAATAGAAAGCACTAAGTCCGTTATAGGTATTATAATTTATTCATGTCATATTATTTCAATCTTGCGCTATAGTTTCATTTATATTATATTTTTCTACAGGATCAGACTCATTTGCGTTCTCCACTTTTAATCAAAGACTATCATTCGGTTTACTAAAATTGACATTATAAGCATTTTAATGATTGAAGTAGCTTTTATTCTTTTTCCGACATATATTATAAATAGGTACATTGATATTCGTTTTCTTGTTACCAGCGTCAGAGCGAAATATATTATATAATTTATTATGTTTTTGTTTCCTTTTTTGACTGTAACTATTATGTTTTTAACATTGAAAATAATCCGATCGTGATCGAAACGTCTGCTAGCTTTTTATATTAAATCTTTAACTTCTTTTTATACTTGTTATATTATTTATTATTACACATTACTCCCTCCTTCCATATAAATTATAAAATTTAATTAACCACCCTCTTTTCCTTGCGACCGCAACCAAAATTTGGTTACGGCCGAACTAATTACAACATGGATTTGATAATTACAGACAAGTATGCAGAATCAAGATATAGTAATGATAAGAACGCCAGCCGCCAAGAAAGAGATTTCGATTTTAGCATCGTCACAACCAGCAAACAATAGCGGCAGCAGCACCAAGCGTAGCAGATGACCAGCAGGCGATAACGGATCCCAACGCCGAGATAGGTGAAAAGAGCGACCTGGATACATACAGAACAGAGAGAAACGATTAAAGAGGGACAAGTGGTATAATAGTTTATTTGAAAAAATTGCGACGTTTAATAAAATTACGTTTTAATAATTATTTGTCCCGTCATATACAGGAATGTGTTAAACTAAAATTATTATGTTATATTATTATTATATTATTATATTATTATATTATTATTATTTTATCATAAATTTTAACATCTATATTTTATAATATTTTACTATTAATTAATTATCTTAGAAGTATGATTTTAAATATGTGTAAAAGCACAATTAGAGTTTATGTTGTTTTATGTGGCATTTTCCTAATTTTGTTTAGATCAAATGAATAATAACCAATAATGGTATTTTAATATATAACAAAATTTTACAATCTACCTGGACATCTTGTAAAGAAAATCTGAAGGCAACTTTAGCGGACGATCCTAGAAAAAAAAGAAGAATTAATAAAGTCAAAATTATTGAAAATTTAATTTAGCCGTTGAATATTTATTTGGAATTAATTTATCCGTCAGTTTATTTCGGAATCTGGAAAGAGAAAAGAAACAATTAAAATAATTAAATTAAATAATAATGGAATTAATACTCACTCATTCACTCCGTTGAGAGTGTCTCAGGAGAGCTGAAAAATAAACAAGAACCATTAGAATAAGATAAATCTGGAAGTAAGTAAATGTTATGTTAAGTATATAAAATAATTAAGAGTTAACAGTAAATTTATGTGTTAAAATATATAAAAAAATTATTGAGTTGATTTAAAATTAATTTAACCGTTGAAATCAATCGGAACGTGAAACATTAAAATAAAAATTATATAATTTAAATTAAGGGGATGCTGGAGTGTCCTGTTTTATCATTAAATTTTAAAAGCACCTTTCTCATAACTGTGTTTATGGACTGAAAAATCCTTCTCCACAATTAAAGTATCGACAACAACGCAAAGCGCCAGCTACATTTGAATACGAAAAACGAAAAAAAATTAAAGACTTACAGTTTTGTTATCGGCTTCTGTAGTCAACACATCACAATATGTGTTGCATATAAGAGTTTCAGATCTTGCACGTTCATGAAAAGTAGCTAGAGTATTGTAGAAAACCTAAACGAACAATCCCATGCTTTTAGAAACGCGGTAGGAGTTTTAGTTTAAGAGAAAGGTGCATCCAAAAATTTCGTTTGTATATTATGAGTGAAATTGACGTGAAGCCATGAAACTGAGCAGTATTTTAGTTCCGCGATATTCCGACAGCGGCGCTGTCATGAAAAGTGCGTCGCTGAACCATAGAAATGATCTGAATTATCGACCTACTCAGGCTCATATCAATCAAAACGTGCCCTGGTTAAAGTTTTTTCTTTTGAGAGGAAAAATAATAAAATAAATATGATATTACTTATTTCAATTTTGTTGAAATAATTTCTTCCTAAACAAGAAACATACCATATTATTTACATATGAATACAAATGAAGATAATTATTTTAATTATACTATTCTGTCTTTTACATACATTTTATTTAGTAAATTATTGATGCATATATATAAAATAACATATACATATATATATATATGTATGTATATGTATGTATGTGTATATATGTGTATATATATATATATATATATATATATATATATATATGCATATATAATAGCATACATACATACGCGTGTGCGTATGTATGCGTGTGTGCGCGCGCGCGTGTGTGTGCGTGTACATATATACAACACATGTTTAAACTTTATTTACTGAATTATTTACACATGCATATATCAAGGTTCGGAACGTGATGTGTTTCGGTTGACCTTTCTTTCTGCTCGGATATCGGAACGACAAGCGGCAATCTCGTAACAGACGTAGCATATGAATGAAATTTTCGAATACACTTTGTTCTTATACTAAAGCTCGTAACTCGTTTCTGCAAGCATAGTATTGTTCTTCGAGGTTTTCTGTAAATCGCCAGCTATTTATGCAAAGTCTGAAATTATTGTATACAGCACATTTTTGACTCGGATGTCTTAGTAAGAAGCGCCATTCCTCCTATCGGTCGCGCGCAAAGTAGTATTGCTATTCAACTATAGAAATGGATTGAACCATTGTAAATAAATCAGCAATCTATTATCAGCCGGAAACGCCATAATAATATATTTTTGTATATATAGAAATATATATCAAGATCGTTGTTTAGAGAAGGAATCATGCGTTCTTGATGTATCGATGATGATGCCAGAATCGATAGAAATCACATTCTTGAATTGCAGAACGAATTATTGAAACAGAAGTACGACAGAGTGAGACAGAGAAAAAACAAAAAAGGATAGAAACTCCGATTGTAATCGGTGAGACTTCGCATGCCGAGCTGGGCTCGTCGAACGAAACAGCGAGTCTATCCTTCAGAGTCTCTCTCTCTCTCTCTCTCTCTCTCTCTCTCTCTCCTCTCCTCTCCTCTCCTCTCTTCTTCTCTCCTCTCCTCTCCTCTCTTCTCCTCTCCTCTCCTCTCCTCTCCATTCCTCTCCTCTCCTCCCCCCCCATCTCTCTACGGTCGCTTGTTTCTAGCGACCGAAAATGCTTTCTGGAAAATTTCGGCCGCTCAATGTGTATAATTAAGAGGAGAAGGAACATTATAGATAAAATATAAGTTTTAATAAATTATGCTAATCCTATATCCCTCCAATTTATGTATAATAGTAAAAATAATTTCAAAACACGAATTTACGGGATATTTCTATGATTTTCCATGAACCTTATATACCACGTTCATAGAAAAGATTTGCAAGACCTCGGCGTGGTCTCACGCGTAAGATGCGAGATCTGAATGTTAGAGATCTCATGATCAATTCCTTTTTTCTTTTTTCATAATTTTTTTTTTTTAAATAAGTGATTGAAGACATTGTTAACAAACATATATTACAGGCTAAATACATTTTTATTTAATTATTGAAATTATATGTGTATTTCTAAACGTTTTAATTTACCTTTAGAAAAAATCCAAAAAAAAATTATGTTTATATAATAATGTAACGTCGATCAGTACTTTCTGTGAAATGTTTTTTTTATAATTATCATCCGAAAGAAAATTCTGATAATCAATCAAATCGCAAAAGTGCGATTAATATAATTATAAGGATGATTAATATAATTATAAGGATGATGTCAATATAATTTTATAATTAACAAATCAAAAAGCCTTTATATGTGCCTTTATATGCAACATACAAATAATTTTTTATTTATCTATTAAAGTGATTCGGTATTCTTCCTATAGTTATTGGAATACATTAAATTTTGGGTTGACTTTTGAGGCACTTTTGGGTCGCCTTCTTTCCCCCCGCCGCCGCCGCTCAATGCTCGACGGCTGAGCTGCACCGGATCGAGCGCGGATGTGTATTTCAGGAGCGTTGCACTAAGAAATATGCTCCGTATCTTCTAGCAAATTATCAATCCTTTACTTTCCTTAGTCTTCTGTGATGTCTTCTTTATTCAACATGCCTTCTTTATTCACATGTTGAATAAAGAAGACATCACGGAGTTATTGAAGTTGAATCATTCCAGTTTAAAATTACGCATCTCGTTCTGTATCGACTCTTATTAGTCTTAAATTGATATTATCAGTATTCTATATTAAAAGATATTACATTTTGTGGCACATAAGCGTGGTCAGTAGCTCTTTGAAAGAAAACCGAATGTATCAATGTAATGTATAAAAATAATAAAGTAAATATTTTAAAAGTACATAATATTTAGTAAAATGTATATACTTATTAATATGATGTTCAATCACTATTATTAAGAAAATAACAATTATGTAAGAAGGAAAATATTTTTATAATAATTTTCATGCTAAAATGTTGTCATGATAATTTTCATGTTGGAAGGTATGATAGCAGCATGTTTCTTATACTGTGACGCTCCTGAGATGCATGTCCGCACGCGATCCAGCGGTTCAGCCGTCGACTGTTGAGCGGTTGTAAAGGAAAAATAGGCAGCACCTCAGAAATTGGCTCGAAATGTGTAACTAGTTCTGAGCACACTAAAGTACACATATAATTTCTATAATTTTATAAAAATATATTTGGAGTAATATGTTGTCATTAATAACGTTATTTGTTTAAAAAAAAATTAAGAAAAAAAGGAAAAAGCAGGATTGAACATAGGATCCTCAACATTCTGATCTCGCACCTATCGCCCGAGACCACGCTGAGTTTTTACAAACCGCCTCTATGAACGTGGTAAAATACACGGAAAATCGTAAACTATATCTCGTTAACTATCACGTTTTGAAATCATTTTTGCTATTATATATTAATGAGAAAGGTATATGATTAACTCTTTCACTAATATCATGTGAGACTCGTAGTAAAGAAATCGAGCCAAACATAAACAATATGTTCCAGGCTGTTAATTATGGCACGCGCCATCGTAACTTAAATCGTAGGGCAAAGGATTAATATAATTTAATAAAAATTAAGTATTGTCTAGAATGTCTCTTTCCTCCTTATGATACACGCCAAGCGGTCGAGATCGTCGAGAAAATATTTTCGGTCGCTAGAAACAAGCGACCACAGAGAGAAGGACAGAGACAGATGACTCATTGTTTTGCTAGCGGGCCAATTCGGCGTGTCCGCGCGGAGACTCACCGATTACAATCGGAGCTTCTATCCGTTTGTTTTTTCTCTGTCTCGCTCTATCGAAATAACAAAAATTGAAAGAATTTTAAATCACGAATACGGTTGCCAGTTCTCCGTTTTTTTTTTCGACAGACTTCGGTTTCTTGGACTAATATTCAATACTCCAGCAGCTGTCTCAAATCTCCAATTTTTGTCGAATTAAAATTCTTTCATTTTCTTTTTATTAAATTATATTAATCATATATCTTTCTCATTAACGTAGCAAAAATGCAAATGCAAAAATGATTTCAAAACATAAACATTGATGAGATATACAATAGTTTACGACTTTCCATACACTATATATATCGCGTTCGTCGAGGTGATCTGCAAGAACGCGTGGTCTCGGGCGTTGGGTGCAAGATCAGAATATTGGAGATCTTATGTTCGATTCTGCTTTTTCCTTTTTTAATTTTTAATAAATAACATTTTATTTATTAAATTTTATTAATAAACATATTACTCCAAATATACTTTTTATAAAATTTCAAAAATTATATAGGTATACTGCAATGTGCTCGAAATTAGTTGCGCATTTCGAGCCGATTTCTGAAATGCTGCCTACTTTTCCTTCACAATCGCTCGACGCTTGACGGCCGAACCGCTCACGCGTGGACGTGTATCTCAAAAGTGTCATAGTATTATATAAGAAACATGCTGCGACCATACCTTCCAGCAAATTGTCATGAAAATATTTTCCTTCCTACATAATATTGTATTTTCTTAATAATGGTGATTGAACATCATATTAATAACTTAATGCATTTTACTAAATGTAATGTACTTTTAAAATATTACTTTATTATTTTTATGATACATTCAGTTTCAAAGAGTTACTGATCACGTTTTTATGCCACAGAATGTAATATAAAATTTTACTTTACCGCATCATACATCTGGTCATCTATTTGTATTTTTTTTTAGTGGAATAAACCTGGAGAATACATTTAAATGACGTATCAATAATAGAACTTCAAAGATAATAGAGAGTCTTTTTACAATAACGTGAATTTAGATACGGTGAACGCCTTTTCTTAATTAGTCGCTAAGGAAAAGATAATGTGATCATGATATCGATTATGTATCTTTTTTCTTAGAGTGATAAATAACAATTTTTTGTATGTATGTGTATTATATATATATATATATATATATATATATATATATGCATACATATATCATTTTGCGTGACGCTGTATGTGTAGAAAACAACGGCATTATACGAGTCAATCAGCTGTAACCAGTATGACCCGCGTTCACAGTATCATTGCCGCACAACAGTACTGTCAATGTAGTGTAGTGTAGTAGTGTTCTACACACAACCATATATATATATATATATGTGTGTGTGCGTGTGTGTATGTGTATGTATATATGTGTGTATACGTGTGTATATGAATATATATATATATATATATATATATATATATATATATATATTTATATGGTATTTTTTGTTCACAAAATAGAAAATATGTAATAGCAGAATATTGTCTGCCTTTGATAAGACAAGGTTATGGGTGCTTTATAACAAGCGACTCAGTACAATACAGTACAATATCTCATCCTTGTATTATTGAACAAGATTGTAATGATGCACCGTGTCGCACTGTGTCTCTTGTTGGAAGGCGCTCTTGAAGGCCAAAATTG
This sequence comes from Acromyrmex echinatior, assembly GCF_024713525.1. NCBI lineage: Eukaryota > Metazoa > Arthropoda > Insecta > Hymenoptera > Formicidae > Acromyrmex > Acromyrmex echinatior. The sequence continues at coordinate 77,700 of NC_141868.1, forward strand.
GTTATTGTGATGTGTGTTTCTTGTTGGCACCCTATAAAGCCAGAATGAGAAAGGTTAGCATCTTTATGTTATTCGTAAAAATATCACTTTTATTTATCATACAAGTGATATGATTAAATTTATTGTTATAACAATAAATTGCGCTTTGCCTAATTATGATCCAATGCCAGAGGCGTTCATCGTGGGCTGACTATATTTAATTTACTGCCAGAGGCGTTAATCGTGAGCTGGCTAGCTATAATAAAATGTCACAGCCATAAATCATATTTTGGCTAGTTATAGACAAATATCAGAGGCGTTCATCGTGGGCTGACTATATTTAATTTACTGCCAGAGGCATTAATTGTGAGCTATGACAAAATGCCACAGCCGTAAATTGTGCTTTGGCTAATTATAGATAAATGTCAGAGGCGTTCATCGTGGGCTGACTATATTTAATTTACTTCCAGAGGCATTAATTGTGAGCTGGCTAGCTATGACAAAATGCCACAGTCGTAAATCGCGCTTTTGCTAGTTATAGATAAATGTCAGAGGCGTTCGTCGTGGGCTGACTATTTATATATATATATATATATATATATATATATATATATATATATACACACACACACACATATATATACAATATACATTATACAGTCAATAGTCACATGCATAATTTTTGTACGATGCTGTACGTTTATGAAATGTATGTAAGTATATCATATTCAAAGTGTTTTAGCAAATATATACACTTACAGGTCAATGTACATTGACTAACAGCAAGTTGCAATAAGTATATTTTTACTAAATGAACACTCTGACTGTGACTTAGATATATTTTCGGATGCAACCATGTATTTGAAATACATGTATACACGTGTAATGTAATAGCACTTTTTCTTTTATTCCCAATGTCATTTTAACTTAGGATGTAACATGTATTGTCAGTACGTAAATACATATATATATATTCTATTCCATCTCTTTTTATTATGTTTAATGGACCTTTTACAATTATAAGCCATAAATCAGTCATAAATAAGAAATCAAACGCTAAAAACTTGGCTGTGATTGATCAATTTTTAGCTTCTGACTTCTGATTTGTAACTAATGTGTTATTGTAGAAGGTCCATAATAAAAAGAGATAGAAGTTATTCATACTTAGCTTTTCATGCAGATATAATATAAACACAGTCTATTAGTGAACACAGAATATTAGAATTATATTTTATGTGCATTATGTGTACACACATTATTAAATATATTTCTAATTCATATTTATATACGTGTGTAGCTACTTCATCTCTTTTTGTTACGTATAACAAAAAGGTGTACTGATGTCCTCTTTTTTCTACGTTTAATAAAAAGAGATATGTTTTTTTATGATCAAATATTAGTGATATATATTATTATATATTTTCAATATTAGAATATACATACAACGAACATAAATCAAACTTAACGACAGTCAAACGCAGATGATCAGACGTAACATCTTAAAAAAAATAATCAAATTACCTCTGATAAATCCTCATTTTATGTATATATATATATATATATATATATATATATATATATATATATATATATTATATATGTATACAATTTTATTGCACATTTAAACAGAGAATGCATAAACAGCTTAGCATTGATAACTTCTATCTGCAACGTATGTATATTCACACATTATAGTACATATATGCAATATTGCCTATGTGTGTATTATATTTAAGTACATCACTAATATTTTAACATGATTAACTTCTGCATATTTTTATTAAACATAGCAAAAAATGATATAGCTATGTATATTATATGTGTAATATCTATGTATAGCTAATACATATCACATCCTGACCTAAAATGACATTGTACGACAGGAAAAATGCTATTATATAGGCCCATGTGTCAATGTACACTGTCAATACTGAAAATCTATAGTTACGTATTTTCAGTACTCGCAGTGAATATCGAAATACAGTTGTAGTATCACTTTTTCCTATGATCAATATCATTTAGGGTTGAGTCAAGATGTAACATATATTAGTGTCAATATATGGACACATGTTTCATATATATAAATGAATACGACAATGCACATACATAATGTAACTCTTTTTACTCTGTCTAATAAAAAGAGATAGATACTTATAGTACTTATACATTAGTAATATGTCGACTATATATCTAATATAGAAAATTGTATGTATATTATACTATGATAATTCTAACATTGTTGTAATATATATAATAACAAAACATTATTAGTGAATATAAATTATAATTATATTTTATATGTATTATAATGTACATATACCTACACAATAATGTACCAAAAATATAATTTTAATATTGCATATATCATTAATTCACTAACATGTTTATATCTTCACTAATATGTCAATAATAGTATAATATTTTTTGTGTTATTGTGTATATACACATATATTATAATACATATAAAATGTAATTGTAATTCGTATTCATGAATGTCTTTTTATATACAACGTTAGAATTACATTTTATATATCATTATACACATTATAATATAAAATTTTAATATTGCATAAAAATGGATATAGAGAATATCTGCATGAATATCTATATATATATATATATATATATAATGATATTCATTTATGATAATATATTATCGTAACCTAAAATGGCATTGGATGTAAGAAAAAAGTGCTATTACGGTTTCGTATCGATATATCTATTAATTAAAAATCTGTATTTTATGTATATTACAGACTTTTAGTGGTGATATATATTAGAACACGGCCTACATTGCATGTGTATATAATACAACTAAATATGTATATAATGCAACTAAATTTCTAAGGTCCGATCCTACAAATATAAGATTAACTTCAATTATGTTTATTTTTTTTTCAATTCTAAAATTTTCCAAAATAAATCTTACATTGTGGGACCGACCCTAATACACGTCCCTGTTAAGATGGTAATGTAGGAAACGGAATAAAAATATCGATAATTAATCGATCGAATTTCCTGCATGATCATATTAACTTCAGAGGGCGTAAGCAGCTTATACATTGTGGCGTTGCGAGCGTTAGTTGCGGCGCTGCGAACGTTAGCTGCGGCGCTGCGCGCGTCCGTCGCGACGCTGATACGGTCGTTCTTTCCATGACTCTTCCCATTCTCTCTCCGGCGTCATGGCGTGCCGCGTGCAGACCTCGTGTAAGTCTCTGCGATAGTCAGTAAGTTAGAACTCGGACGTTAAAGCTCCGAATTACTTTGTGTATTCCGCGAGGCCGATACCGATCATTATTCATGTCCGCGATAATTATTAGCGTCGTCAGATAAATTCTTAGAGTGTATTTTCATAGTTCTAGTATTGTAACTCCGCGACACGATGCCGGTATCCGAGCCGACTTACACGCGCAATCACGTCTCTACTTTCTAATCAACATTTGTATTCAGTATTTAGTTAATTAGGCATTAAGTGTGTATTAAAACGCCTCATGGCATAAAATCAGAAGCAGTGCGTAGCGCTCATTCTCAACCTAACTTTTTCCCGCCATACGTCCTTCGTCGTGGTTGGTAACCACCGGCGCCATATTGCGTAGCACGCGATCCAATAGCCACAACATTGGAAATGAAAACCTGTAATATCGACTTTGATCAAGTTCGGCCTTCGCTCCAGCATCCCCTTAAAGGTAAAATAATTTTTCAACATAAATATTAATTCATCATACCGCATTCGTGGTAAAATCCCACGTATTAAAATAATTAAAAATATTACTAAGTTAATATGTAATCATACCCATAATGAAATAATTAAATTAGTAAATATTATATATGCACCACCAAATATCTGAAAAAAATAATTATGCCATATTCCGCCATAAAAATCAACACATCACTAAAATATTCTACATTAAATCCTGAAACTAATTGTGACTCATTCTCTATAAAATCTATCGACCTTTAATTCAGCTATTACTCTTACCAAAAATATTAAAAATAAAGGCATAACTATAAATCCATATCACATATACATCTGTCACTTTATAAAATTCATAAAAGAATATCTCTCCCTCAAAATCATTAACGCTAAAAAAATTATAATTAAACTAACCTCATACGATAAAGTTTGAGAAATAGCCCGAACTGTTCCGATTATGAATATAAAGAATTGGAAAATTACCCTATAAATATAAATATATAACCTATAATAGTTAAAATAAGAACCAAAATTAATAACGAATACTTTAAATAATAAATATTAGTAATATATCCAAATATTAATCAATTTATTATTATCAATATAAATGAAACAATAGGACAAACATAATATTAGGGGTTTGCATTAAAAGCCACTGTTCACGTTTAGATGGCAGTAACTGCGTATGCTATGGTCAGAGATATCTGCTACTTATATTATTTTTAAATGTGAACATTTCCTACTAAAATTCAGTCAACAGACGTCATCCTTGTTTACATATGTGCTTTTCTATAACTGAATTAAAATGGAACGTGATATGTTTTTCCGATGTGTACTTTTACACTATTTGGATTTGAAAAAAAGTGCAGCTGAAACTCATCGATTGCTTGCGGAAATTTATGGTGAATCTGCTCCATCGGAAACAGTATGTAGAGACTGGTTTCGACGATTCAAAAGTGGTGATTGTGACGTTCACGACAAACAACAGGTCAACCGAAAAAATTCGAAGATGACAACTGCAAGCTCTATTGGAAGAAAATCCAACTCAAACACTCAAAGAATTATCTCAACAACTGAAAGTCGATAAATCAACTATTTTTCGATGTTTACAAGCTATGGGAAAGATTCAGAAAGAAGGAAAATGGCAGCCACATGAATTGACCGAAAATGCCATTGCCAACCGTTTAAATATCTCAATTTCCTTGCTTGCAAAGCATAACAAGAAAAGTTTCTTGTGGCGTATCGTGACCGGCGATGAAAAATGGATCTTTTTCAACAACCCAAAACGCAAAGAATCATGGGTTGATCTTGGCCAACCATCAATATCGACTCCAAAGCGAAATATCCACGGTCACAAAGCAATGCTCTGTATTTGGTGGGATATGGAAGGTGTCGTGTATTATGAGCTACTTAAACTGAACGAAACAATCACCACCGAGCGTTATCAATAACAATTAGAACGTTTGAATAATAATTTCATGCAAAAACGATCATCAATTGCATCAAATCGTCGAAAGGTGATTTTACTCCATGATAACGCTCGGCCGCATGTTGCTATAGCCGTGAAACAAACACTGATAGATCTCGAATGGGAGTTCTCCCGCACCCAGCGTATTCTCCGGACTTAGCACCAAGCGATTATCATCTGTTCCGATCGATGCAACATGCTCTAGAAGATACACACTTCCATAATTATAGCGAAGTCGAAAATTGGGTTGCTGAATGGATTGACTGAAAAGACAGACTATTCTTTCGTCGTGGAATTCAACTTCTGCCTGAAAAGTGGCAAAAAGTCATAGCTTCCGAGGGAAAATACTTTGATTGAGGTATTCATATATTTTGTTATTGAAATAAGTGCTCAAATATAAAGAAAAAACAGCGGCTTTTAATGCAAACCCCTAATATATATAATAATTTGATTTATAAAAAATAAAAACTTCTTTTCTTAAATAAATAATTTAATAGCATTCTTAAATAAATAATTTAATGGCATCTCTAAAAGGTTGTAATAATTCCACTTCATTTGGATCTTTACGCTCTTGCACATATTCTAAAATCTTACGCTCTAAAAGTGTTAAAAAGCTACTCTTTCTAATACATAAACTTCTAAAATAATTAATCTAACCAAATTTATTAATATACAATACAATTCACATATCTTAAAATTATTACTTATATATTACATTTCTATTTAATATTAAATTTTAAATTTAATGCACTATTCTGCTAAAGTAATGAAATTAAAACATTAAACATAATTCTACACACACATATATGACATTGCCGTTGCCGTTGCCATTGCTGTATTGCAGATACTGTTGTCGTGTTACCGTTGCCATGTTTCCATTGCCATTGCCGATGACGTTATCAATGTCGTTGTCGTGTTGCCGTTACCGTGTTTCCGTTGCCATTGAAGATAAAGTTACCGTTGTCATTAACATTGCCATTGTCATTAACGTTGCCGTTAACGTTGCCGTTTACGTTAACGTTGCCGTTGCTGTTGTCATTGCCATTAATCTTGTTTACAGTAGCCATCACAGTTACCGTTAACATTGTCGTTGCCGTTGCCGTTAATGTTGCCGTTACCGTTTCCGTTGTCGTTAGCGTTGCCGTTGATGTTACCGTTAATGTTTCCGTAAAAATTGCCGTTAACATTATCGTTGTCACTGCCATTAAAATTGCCGTTGCAAATAAAGTTATTGTTGCCGTTGCCATTAACGTTGTCGGTATCGTTGCCGTTGCGTTTAACGTTGCCGTTTGAGTTGCTGTTAACTTTGCTGTTGATATTAATGTTGCTGTTGCCGTTAACGTTGCCATTCGCCGTTCCCGTTGCTGCTAACGTAGTCGTTGCCGTTAAAATTATCGTTGCCATTGCAATTGACGTTGCCGTTTACGTTGACGATGGCTTTACCGTGTTGCCGTTTATGTTGCCGTTGGGAGGATCCCGATTGATCACGTTATGATTTGACATCCCTCGATTGGACATGCACATTTGCACACGTTCAATTGACATACGCACGATTGGATACGGTATGATTGGACTCGTGCACGGTTAGATACGTGCACGACTGTATGTCTTACGTAGTATTTATAAATAGCGTATAATCATTATACTGGGTGTTTGGAATTTAAATGTCAAAACTTTAATAGTAGGGTATCCATAAACTAAAAGGAAAAAGCCTCTATAGATATGTTCGTTTTTATTTCGTTTAAGTGAAAATCCCAAAGATGGCAAAATATATTTGATTCGTTTTTACACTACCTCTGATGCGTAATTATTGTCTCTAAAATAGTAACAAAAGCAGTAATAATAATAATAATTCCGTTGTTATGTGAAAACTTTCCTTGTTTGTTTACATTTCTGCCTTTCTTCTATAAATTCGTCAATTACTCGTCAGAAGTTATGAAGTAGATTATTCCTGTCACAATATTACCGCATACATATTCTAACGTTGAATATGCTGACATGGAAATCGGTGCGTACTTTCTCATTGCCTCCGTAGCATCCCCATTGCAGAAGCCATACACGAAAATTTTTTCAACATATTCAACATTAGAATGTATACGCGCATAATGTGACAGGAGTAATTCATTCGATTGTTTCTGACGAGTAACTGATAAATTTATAGGAAAAAGACAGAAATGAAAACAAACAATAAAAGTTTTACATGGAAAATGGAATTATTATTATATTCGTATATGATTTTAGCGATAATAATAGATCTGTTCTTTTTAGCTCAGCTTTTTGTATGGTTCATTTTTCTTCCTTTTCCCTCCATGTTAGAGAGAAAAAGAGAAAACGTTAATCGTACAAGAAAGAACTTTAGTTAAAAAGAACAGACCTATTATTACGGAGGCAGAGCAAGAACGAAGCAACTATCTTGTTTTGTCTTTTTTGCAATTTTCTCCAAAACGAAGCAAAATCGAGCGTATCTCTAGAGGATCTTTTTTGCAGAGGATTTATCATTAATCAAATATTGAATATATATATTTAGTATTATGTGTTGTTATATTTATGTATTAAACGCAAAATAGATTATATGCAGAAATCTTTTTACTTTAAATTTTTTCACTTTAAGGATATCTTTGAATGCGGAACGTGTGATTTAACGGGATCTTTGTGTTGCTGCACTGAATGCGCTCATATCCATCACAGAGATCATGATTGTAAGCTCAAAAGATCGTTATCTACAACATCTACAACTGTGATTGTTGAGAAAAATGTAAATGTTCTCTCATTGCCGATCATCAAGGTGCGAGATATAACTTGCTATGTCGAAAATTAATTAATGATAAATTATACGAAGTATTCATAAGTACGCTATCGCTCAAAGTATTTGTTCACTTCGATTTTTGTATTGTATATTCTTTTATACCTAAATTCTCTTTTAATTCTACTATATTCTGTATATTGATTCCTTAACTATTTCAAGTAGCTAATAACGCAACAAAAAACGTGATTTTTACGTTATTACTGTGAATGATTTAAACATTTACCTAGTCAATCATGAAAAATAATTAGTAATTAATAAAAGTAATTAGTAACCTAACTTAATTATATAAAAATCGTCATAACTCAAAAAAATAATTTTTTAAAGGTTATGAAACGAGGAAGCGGTTCACTTGCACATCGTTGCACTGCCAATCACAGCGACTTCTGCCAAGGGAGTTTTTTTTATTTTTTTCTGCTATGATTAGTGGTTGGCAATTGCAACGGTGTGCAAGTAAAATGCACTCGTGAAACGAAAATGATATTTCATCTCTGACTCTTCATTCTGTGGGCGGACGTGCGTGCGTGCGTGCATGCGTGTGTATGTGTTAAAAATATATTCTTTTTATCGATATTATTTAATTGATCAACAATTTCTTATCAAACTGAAAAATAGTTCTTCCCCTTTTCTAAAAAAACTTTATCTTTTTAGTTTTGTCACTTTTGAAGTAAAAACGCGATGTAGAATGTAAAATTTTGATCTATACAACATTATTAGGCAAATAATTTTGAACGGTAGTATATGTAACAAGAATATTTTTGTTTACATAACATTTATTTTACCTGTGTCTTGTTTATGGATAAAAGCGTTTTATTATTCCTGGTATAAACATATCAATGCATACAGCAGAACATATAAAATATCATAAATGAAAATTAATATTTAACAGATTTTATATACTTCTTTGATATTTTAAAATAACATTGTTATACTACGAACGTTTCACTTAGTAATTAATGTTTGATTTTGAACTTTATATTGTACTTTAAATCCATATAATATCACAACATTGCATCACATAATATAATATTACTACATTGCATTGTGTAATGTACGAAAATTTTCTTTAAAAAATGAGATCTATTCTGTCAATATTTAAGAAATCCATTTCATTTCTTTTATGCATTATTGCTTTATGTAAACCATTTTCGTTATATATATATTTATTATGTATGTTTTTATATACAGGTATAGTTGTTTTATCAGTGCTTCTTAATAGACATTTAACTGTCTTAATTTGTCTTCTTGAAATTCTGGAACTAAAAAATTTATTTCTAACAACTGAAAACATGTTTCTAAAGCTTTAACGGAATAATATTAATTAACACGACATACTTGATACTACATAATGGTTTTCGTTTTCTTTCCTATACAAATATAATTTATAATTTATTTCATAATGTTATGGATCTAACAATATAAATTAAAATATTAAATGATAAATTTTAATTACGCGTTATCTAAAATAATATATAAGTTATCTTAGCATTAATTTCATTATGCAAACTGTGATATTTTATTTTGAAAACAAGTAATACTTTGAGTACATGTGAATGAAACGGATGAAACTCGTTTGACTATGTTGTGATTAACACAAGCCTCTTACAACGCTCGTTCAGTGGAAAAATTCTAGGCATTGGTCGTAACTCGTTACGGTTAATCACAACATGATCATATTAGGTGCGCAACTAAGTTCTCGCTGTTATTTTGACTTCGCAAATGCTATGAAAATAACAGCGAGAACTTAGTTGCGCACCTAATAAATAGAACGCTCCTTATTAGAATTAAAAGAAAATTAGTTCAAACACAATTTTTTATTATTCACATATTATAAATATTTAAAAAAAAACTTTCCAACTTTATCAATATATGTATTATCAATTACTTGTTTTTTTAAACAAATCTAATTAATCAATTTCTGTACAACTAAATGTATAATATTTTTTATTAATCATTTTGTGTATTAAAAATATTATCTGTATTATTAAACATCCCTTTATGCAATATAATATTCATTTTCGTTTTCTCTTTTTTTGGAAAAAAATATATCTTATAATACAAGGTCCGGCAAAATGATCTCCCACATTTTAATCTTTAATAAAAACGCCATTGTAAATGCTATTTAGATTTTATTTTTATTAACTGAAAATTTATGCTATGCCATTTGTTTTTATTGAGTTTTGAAAATTACAGAGTCCAAGTGGCGACTATTTTTTTCGATACACATTCGAAGCTGATTTCTAAAAGTAAATTTTCAGTTAATAAAAATAAAATCTAAATAGCATTTACAATGGCGTTTTTATTAAAGATTAAAATGTGGGAGATCATTTTGCCGGACCCTGTATATCTTATACATCATGTTGATTAGCATATGTATGTATTACTGTCATTTTATCATTATTTAAAAGACATTACCATTAAGTTTTCTTACAGTTTTGTTGACACACATCGTGTCTTTATATAGGTCAACATTTATATCAGCAATAATAATTAGATTAAAAAGATGATCAGAATCAGTTTTTACATTAAAATTTAAGATTGTACTGAGGATGACCTAAAAAGACAAGTCGAACCGTTTATGACTACTGTTTTTAGTTATTACATCAAGAAAAGTCACACAGATATAACAAGAATTTAATAAATTGAAATACATATGTGTGTACAATGTATGTACATTTTTATTATTAGCATTATCTCTACATATTTGATTTGATTCATTTTAGCCTTATTAAAAATTTTTATAATCAATTAATGTAAATTATAAATGTATATACTGGGTACTCCATTTTTAACGATCATTCTCCAAAATTTTTTGCTTTCACTTTTAATATTTTCAGACAAATGATTGAATGAAAAATAGTGATAAATTTAATTTTCGAAAGAAGAAAATCAATTTTTTAAGAGAATCATTACTATTTTTTCCATAAAATTATGATTTTTCTACATAATCTGATTCTTCTAATTGTTCAACATAAAAAATATTACAGTAGAATTATCAAAAAAATCAATAGTTTATGAGATATTTCGTACTTTATAGTATATTGAAATTAAATATAAAAAAATATCTCATAAACTATTTATTTTTTGATAACTCTATTTTAATACACTTTTAATATTTTTTATGTACAATACAAAATAATGACATAAATCAATTGGCGTAAAAAACACGTTCTTCAAAAAAGATATGTAGTAAATTGCATAATTTTTTTAAAAAGTAATGTGTTTTCTTAATAATAACCTTATATAATCTTGATAACAAATTTTTTTGAAATTTGATATTATTTGTTCTCCTTCAATCCTCCTTTATCTGAAACATTTTTTCTCTAAAATGATTTCTTCAAGATTTTCAAATATCTCAATTCAATGATTAATCTTTTATATATAGTGTTTTATTTTAAATGATAAAGTCCATTATCTTAAAAATAAAGTATTTTTGAGAAAAATGTCCATTTAAAACTTTTAGGGCTCTAAGTAGCGTATTACATAGCAGTATTATTGTGATCTTGGGTAGCATTGATAAGATGTTTAAATCATTTTGAAATTTCAAAATCTTTGTTTAAATCTAAAATTACTAACATTGCTAATACGTTACTTAATTTGTAAAGAGTGTTGCATCGACGTACAGGGCAATATGACGGGTCGCCTATTCGAGCGGACGCGCAGTTATGAATGCCCTTGCGCGCCTGTTTAACCTGTCACACTGTCCTGTATTGATGTAATATTCTATAGTACAACTTTCATATAGAATATTTTTCCCAAAAATACTTTATTTTCGAAACTGTCACTTAAAATAAAACACTTTATACCTTCAGGTTCTAGTGGATCATTTTCAAAAAAAAAAAAAAAAAACATTGTTTGAAGAATCATCTATAGTTTGGATCAAGCTCTTCATACTAGTGGATGCAACTGCAAAATAAAATCGCATTAAGAGAATATATTCGACATATTTTTCATCAAACTATTAATTAAATAAAATTAATTGCAATTGTTCTAAAATATAATATTATTTATGTTAAGTGTATGTTCAACGCATTGTGAAACTTTTTGTTGCGCTCATATTAAAATAACAATAAACAAATTTAACTGGCTAAAATTTAAAAACAATATTACAAAGATCATGCACTACTATGCAAGGTCTTTTGAGCGAAATAATATATAGATTTATTAAATATCAAAAACAATTTCAAAATATATTATAAATGTTTCGGTCTTTATTAAACTATCTTCAATATACAAATAATAAATACATTAATTTAAAACAAGATATTATTGCAATTAGATTGACCGATGTCTTAAATTGTGAGACTAGAGTCATCCAATTCCAATAAAATATGACGTAAAAAACGCTCGTTATAATGACAGTTATATGCAAATTAAATAAATTCGTCCTTTGATAGATTATATTCAATGTGTCCATAATTTGAAAAGAATGGCTAAGTGCTCGAAAGCATAATTTCCAGATTCTGTATCGAGAATTTTAGTCAAAAAAGATAGAGAGAGATTTAGATTTGTTAAAAGAATAGATTGTTCTAGTTCTAAATAACGATAATAAAAAAAACTTTTTTTTTGTTATCGTTATCGTTATTATTTTATTGCAGAATCTGAAAATGCGAAATTATGCATTTGAGCACTTAGCCATTTTTTTTCAAATTTCGGATTTAATCTATTAAAGGAAAAATTTATTTAATCTGCATATAACTATCATTATAAAGAGCATTTTTCATGTCAAATTTTATTGGAACTGACAAGACTCTAGTCTCACAATTTAAGGCATTGGTCAATCTAATTGCGATAATATCTTATTTTAAATTAATATATTTATTATTTGTATACCGAAGATGATTTAATTAAGACCGAAACATTTATAATATATTTTGAAATTGTTTTTGATATTTAATAAATCTATATATTGTTTCGCTCAAAAGACCTTGCGTAGTGGTGTATGCTCTTTGTAATATTGTTTTCATATTAAAATATATTTTTATAATGAAAGTAATTATTACAAGTAGAACTATTAATATTATTAGCTTTAAATAACAGAACATATAACCAATAAAAATGTTTCTACTTAAAAAATTATTTAAGGCTCCGACTTACTGCAGCCATTTTGGATTGTCACGTCAGAACTGAGGAAAATACATTTAAAAAACTCTTGCTAAGTAAATTAAAATGCAAATAAGAGGATAAATAAAGCCATTTTTCGGTCAAAGCGGATCTTAGTGTTTATATATTCATATAATTGTTCTTAATATTAGGTGTTGGAATTAATTCGTAGCGTTTTTTTAATGAAAGAATGTTATTTATTTCACATGAGCATTAAAAAATACATTAATGAAAGTACTTCCCATCACTTTCTACTACTTTTGACCATCTTTCGGGCAGTGAATGAATACCGCGTCGGAAGAACTGTTCATCTTTAGATGAAATCCAGGAATCGAACCATTTTGTACAATCTTCGTAAGATGTGAACTTCTGCTCGCACAAGCTATGAGCTAATGATCGAAACAAGTGGTAGTCGCTAGGTGCAATATCAGGAGAATACGGCGGGTGCGGTAGCACTTCCCATTTAAGTGTTTCCAGGTATGTTTTTACCGGTTTTGCAACGTGTGGGCGAGCATTGTCGTGCAGCAAGATGACTTTATCGTGTCTTTCGAAGTATTCCGACCGTTTTTGCTTCAATGCACGGCTCAAGCGCATCAGTTGCCGTCGGTAGAGATCTCCAGTAACGGTTTCATGCGGTTTTAGCAGTTCGTAGTATATGACACCCTTCTGATCCCACCAAATACAGAGCAGGAGCTTTGAGCCATGGATATTGGGCTTTGCCACTGATGTTGATGGTTCGCCGGGCTTAACCCATGACTTTCTGCGCTTTGGATTGTCATAATGGATCCACTTTTCGTCACCGGTAACAATCCGATGCAAAAAACCTTTTCTTTTCTGCCGTTGAAGCAGCAGTTCGCACGTGAGAAAACGTCTCTCAATATCCCTTGGTTTCAATTCATATGGGACCCAATGTCCTTCCTTCTGGATCATGCCCAAACTTTTAAGACGTTTTCCTATTGTTGAGAAGTCAACTTCCAATGACGTAGATAATTCTTTAAGTGTTTGACATGAGTTTTCATTGAGCAGTGCCTGCAAATCGTTATCTTCAAATTTTTTTCGGCTGACCAGGTCGCTCCTTGTCATCCAAGTCGAAATCACCAGCTTTAAAACGTGCAAACCACTTCCTACACGTTTGCTCAGCCAGAGCATGTTCACTATACACATCCACTAAAATACGATGAGCTTCAGCTGCACTTTTGTTCATATTAAAGTAATGAAGCAAAACTCCCCGCAAAAACACTTTATCTGGCACAAATTTTGACATATTCAATGAATTATACAGTATTGTTATTTATGATTTCAAGAAAGGTTATGTACGGCAAATGACGTCCTATGATAGATGTTTACAATGTATACAGAACTATAGGTAACAACGAAATAGTGTACTGCTTGTGCCATCTCTTGTAAAACGCTACGAATTAATTCCAACACCTAATATATTCATATTATTATATAATAATATGAATATATTATATTACGAACAATCATATGAATATACAGGGTGATTCAAATGAACATATTGTCCTTAAAATGTCATATTCCCTTAATTATTCTAAGACAATTTTTCCTTTGCCAAAATTTTGTCCGAAGCTTAGTTTCAAATTACAAGAAGAAATAGCGTATCACGGGTCGCGTATAGGAGACGGACAGGAGCGGCGCTTACGGTTAGTCGCGGACGCTTTACGCACGGGGCGCACTGAAGGGCACACATTAAAAAAAAAAATACATTCACACGTTATAAAAACACGTTCCTTCTTCTTCTCTTCCTTCTACCTTTCCTCTTTACCATTATCTCTTTGTCTTTCATATATTTAAATATGCTAATTTCATTAAATTATAAATTAGAATGGTAAAATTAAAATGGATATTGAACTCTCTGAATATTGGATTGCATTTTAATTCATTGATGAAATTATTAAAGAAATGTCGTAAAAGAGAGGACTTAAACAATAATTACGTGCGATAAGTATTATAAAACTATTGACAAATCATACAATTATTTCTGTACGTCGAATTCTAAGTGTTTCATACAATTCAACGTACTGAAATATTTGTTAGATTTAATTGTATAATACAATATGTCAATAGGTGTTAAATGCTTGGACACTATCAGAAACAGTTTTTTTTTTATTTTTTCTAAAGGTAAATTAAAACGTTTAGAAATACATATAATTTCAATAATTAAATAAAAATATATTTAGCTTGTAATATATATTTGTTAACAATGTCACTTATTAAAAAAAGAAATCATGAAAAAAGAAAAAAGCAATTGATTACGAGATCTCTAACATTCAGATCTCGCATCTTAGACCATTGAGGTCTTGCATCATTTCCTTGAACTATTATATATAACGCTCATGGAAAATCATAGACATATCAATATCCCGTAAATTATCGTCTATCCCGTGTTTTGAAATTATTTTTGCTATTATACGTAAATTGGAGAGATATAGGATTAGCATAATTTATTAAAACTTATATGTTATCTATAATGTTCCTTCTCCTCTTAATTATACACATTGAGCGGCCGAAATTTTCCAGAAAGCATTTTCGGTCGCTAGAAACAAGTGACCGTAGAGAGATGGGGGGGAGGAGAGGAGAGGAGAGGAGAAGAGAGAACAGGACTGGAGAGGAGAGGAGAGGAGAGGAGAGGAGAGGTGAGGAGAGGAGAGGAGAAGAGGGGAGAGAGAGAGAGAGAGAGAGAGAGAGAGAGAGAGAGAGAGACTCTGAAGGATAGACTCGCTGTTTCGTTCGATGAGCCCAGCTCGGCATGCGGAGCCTCACCGATTACAATCGGAGTTTCTATCCTTTTTTGTTTTTTCTCTGTCTCACTCTGTCGTACTTCTGTTTCAATAATTCGTTCTGCAATTCAAGAATGTGATTTCTATCGATTCTGGTATCATCGTCGATGCAGCAAGGACGCACGATTTCTTCTCTAAACAATGATCCTGATATATATTTCTATATATACAAAAATATATTATTATGGCGTTTTCGGCTGATAACATATTGCTGGTTTATTTACAATGGTTCAATCCATTTCTATAGTTGAATAGCGATACTACTTCGTTTGCGCGCGACCGATAGGAGGAATGGCGCTTCTTACTAAGACTCGACATCCGAGTCGAGTCAAAAATGTGCTGTATACAATAATTTCAGACCTTGCATAAGTAGCTGGCGATTTACAGAAAACCTCAAAGAACAATACTATGCTTGCAGAAACGAGTTACGAGCTTTAATATAAGAGCAAAGAATATTCGAAAATTTCATTTATATGCTACGTCTATTACGAGATTGCCGCTTGTCGTTCCGACATCCGAGCAGAAAGGAAGCTCAACCGAAACACACATCGCGTTCCGAACCTTGATATATGCATATGTAAATAATTCAGTAAATAAAATTTAGACATATGTTGTATATATGTACACGCACATACACGCGCGCATACGCATACATACGCACACGCGTGTGTATTTATGCTATTATATATTTTATATATATATACATATATATATATATATACATACTATACATACATACATATATATATATATATATATATATATATATATATATATGTTATTTTATATGTATGCATCAATAATTTACTAAATAAAATGTATGTAAAAGACAGAACAGTGTAATTAAAATAATTATCTTCATTTGTATTCATATATAAATAATATGGTATGTTTCTTGTTTAGGAAGAAATTATTTCAACAAAATTGAAATAACTAATATCATATTTATTTTATTATTTTTCCTCTCAAAAGAAAAAACTTTGACCAGGGCACGTTTATTGATATGGGCCTGAATAGATCGATAATTCAGATCATTTCTATGGTTCAGCGATGCACTTTTCATGACAGCGCCGCTGTCGGAATATCGCGGAACTAAAATACTGCTCAGTTTCATGGCTTCACGTCAATTTCACTCGTAATATATATACAAACGAAATTTTTGTACACGCATTTCTCTTATACTAAAACTCCTACCGCGTTTCTAAAAGCATAGGATTGTTCGTTTAGGTTTTCCGCAATTCGCCAGCTACTTTTTATGAACGTGCAAGATCTGAAATTCTTATATGCAACACATATTGTGATGTGTTGACTACAGAAGCCGATAACAAAACTGTAAGTCTTTAATTTTCTTTCGTATTCAAATGTAGCTGGCGATTTGCGTTGTTGTCGATACTTTAATTGTGGAGAAGGATTTTTCAATCCATAAACACAGTTACGAGAAAGGCGTTTTTAAAATTTAATGATAAAACAGGACACTCCAACATCCCCTTAAGAGTCCAATAATACACAACGAGAAAAAAATGCAGTCTATAGTCCATGGTACAATGTAATAGTCTTTTTATTTTATAAGTTATTATAAGCAAATTTGCAAAGGTAACAAGCATTTGACTTGCACGATGTCAAATAACGAAATGTCAAGCAGAAAAACATTATCGAGAACGAAAAACGGTGAAATAGGAGGGAAAAAGGAGAGAAGATATTAGGAAGGTGAAAGAGATTGTATAATGTCAAAATACAATTCCAACAAAAACTCCGTGTCATTTTGTGTATTTATTCCATGTTTCTGTTTTTTAATATGGACCATTTCAGATATCAACCTTTTATTATATGAAGGCTCTACATCTAATATATCCATTTTATCTCATTTAAAGTTATTATTCTCCTCAATACGATAGTTGGAAATCACTGATGGAGATTTTGAACGTATATTGATATCAGAAACATGTTCTTGCAATCTGGTCTTTAATTGTCTTTTAGTTTGGCCAACATAACTGATATCACAATCCTCGCAAGATATTCTGTAGACCACATTTTGATTCTGAACGTGTTCTAAATCATCCTTTCGAGGATGAATCAAAATGTGGTCTACAGAATATCTTGCGAGGATTGTGATGTCAGTTAGGAAAAAAGAGATTTTTTTTACAGAATAGGTATCCGTTACGTTTTATTTTTTCGACTATTCATAATAGAATTAAATATCACATTAATAAGATTAATAATTTGAATAAGAATAAGGATGACACTGAGAGATTTTTTCCATATGTTAATACGATATCCGAAAGATTTATACCTATTATTAACTCATGTTTAATTGTAAATTGGCTTTTACTATTCCTAACACATTAAGAAGTTTCATAAAGAGAGGAAAGGATGATTTAGAATATCTTGCGAGGATTGTGATGTCAGTTATGTTGACCAAACTAAAAGACAATTAAAGATCAGATTGCATGAACATGTTTCTGATATCAATATAAGTTCAAAATCTCCATCAGTGATTTCCAACCATCGTATTGAGGAGAATAATAACTTTAAATGGGATAAAATGGATATATTAGATGTAGAGCCTTCATATAATAAAAGGTTGATATCTGAAATGGTCCATATTAAAAAACAGAAACATGGAATAAATAGACAAAATGACATGGAGTCTTTGCCGGAATTGTATTCTGACATTATACATTCTCTTTCTCCTTCCTAATATCTTCTCTCCTTTTTTCCCCCCTATTTTGCCGTTTTTCGTTCTCGATAATGTTTTTCTGCTTGACATTTCGTTATTTGACATCGTGCAAGTCAGATGCTTGTCACCTTTACAAATTTGCTTATAATAACTTATAAAATAAAAAGACTATTATATTATTGTACCACGAAATGGACTATAGTCTGTATTTTTTTCTCGTTGTGTATTATTGGACTCTTAACATATTTACTAAATTTACATTATCATATTACTAATTTTTATAGGAGTACAAATTAGTTCGATCCGTTTTTTTGTGTTCAAAAATGCATTTATTTCAAAACAAAATGAATGAACAGATTAATTAAAGTATTGTCCATCGCTGGCTATTACTTTTTCCCATCTCTCATGCAATTTTCGAATTCTATCCCGAAAAAATGACTCGTCTTTGGAGGCGATCCAATTTTGGAGCCAATTTTCGATTTCTGCGAAAAAAGTAAACCGGTGACTTTCCAAATCGTGCTGCATCCTTCGGAACAACCAATAATCAGAAGGAGCAATGTCCGAAGAATACGGCGGGTGCGATAATACATCCCATTTGAGCGTTTCCAAATATTTTTTTACGACTTTTGCGACATAAGGCCGAGCGTTGTCATAAAGAAAAATAACTTTATCATGTCTTTTCTCGTATTCCGGCCGTTTTTTTCGCAATGCACGGCTCAAACGAATCAATTGCGTTCGATACCGATCGTCCGTAATGGAATCGCCAGGTTTCAGCAGCTCATAGTAAACAACACTCTTTTAGTCCCACCAGATACAGAGCATGATCTTCGAACCATGAATGTTCGGCTTTGATATTGATGTTGAGGTCGATGGCAACAATTGACCGGACTTAGAGTAGTATTTTTTCTTCTTGGGGTTGTCGTAGAATATTCACTTCTTATCTCCAGTAATAATCCGATGCAAAAAACTTTTTCTTTGTCGTCTTTGAATCAACTGTTCGCAAGTGAAAAATCGCCTTTCAACGTCTCTCGGTTTTAGTTCATAAGGCACCCAATTTCCTTGTTTTTGAATTATTCCCATGGCTCTCAATCGTGCAGAAACGGCTTGTTGAGTTATTCTCAATAATTCTGCAAGCTCCTCTTGCGTTTGGCTCTGATCTTCTTCGAGTAATGTCTCTAATTCTTTGTCTTCGAATTTTTTTGGCTGTCCAGAGCGAGGCTTGTCTTCAACATTGAAATCTTCATCCTTGAAACGTCGAAACCATTCCCTACATGATTTATCAGTTGGAGCCGTGTTACCATAAACTTCGACAAAAATTCGATGGGCTTCAGCTGCACTTTTCTTCCAATTAAAGCAGAAAATTAGAATCTCCCGCAAATGCTGCTTGGTTAACACAAAATTCGACATTTCAAACACAATAAAAATCAAGGTTTTTATATGAAACTCAAAGCGATATAAACTGAATATTATTAGCAGATGACTAACCTCTCTGAAAATGCCAAAATTAGCTGTCACTATGAATCATTCACAACAGCCGGAGCTTTTGGAAAACGGAGCCAATTTTAGTAAAATTTAGTAATTAAGTAAAATTTTATAACGGAAAAAATTTTATATTAAGGAATTGTAAGAATATTGTAAGACCATGTACATATTTTTAATTTAGAACAATGTTTATATTATTGTAAGATTATTAGTTTTGATTATTAGTCAGTCAGCTGCTTGCCGCACGTAACAACACATGTTGTGTTGTTGTGTGCGCACTTACGTGTTTTAAAGCTTTGTGTGATTTTCTATCGCCGAATAATCAATCGTTTGTAATTGTTAGTGATTAACTGATTAATCGGTTAATAAATTCCTCGTGTTGTCAAGTGAATGTAATCGAATTGTGTCAATATGTTGAAACGTGACATAATTTATAAAAAAAGGATCTCATCGTGGAAACGTGTGACTAGATATATATGTAAAAGATATTTAATATTTAAATTAAAAGATATTTAATATTTGAGTGATGGAAGAGAATTACAGTAAACAGTTGTGTTGAGCATTATTACGGTGCATCCAAACTTATTCCTCCAACTGTTTCAAAAAGCTAGAGTAAAATGAAATCATTGAACATCTACAAGGTAATAACAATTTTATAATTGAGATAATAATAAGTTTTTAAAGTGTACTTGGCTAATATTTTTGTTTTAAGCATTCATAACTCTATAAATGCTAAAAAGCACGATCGTATTTCTCATAAAACTTTTCAAAGTATGTAATAATCGCAGATAAAATTGTTAGAAGAATTTTTGTAAAATTGAGAAGTTAGACAATAATTGCCACAAGCATTTAACACCTATTGACATATTGTATTATACAATTAAATCTAACAAATATTTCAGTACGTTGAATTGTATGAAACACTTAGAATTCGACGTACAGAAATAATTGTATGATTTGTCAATAGTTTTATAATACTTATCGCACGTAATTATTGTTTAAGTCCTCTCTTTTACGACATTTCTTTAATAATTTCATCAATGAATTAAAATGCAATCCAATATTCAGAGAGTTCAATATCCATTTTAATTTTACCATTCTAATTTATAATTTAATGAAATTAGCATATTTAAATATATGAAAGACAAAGAGATAATGGTAAAGAGGAAAGGTAGAAGGAAGAGAAGAAGAAGGAACGTGTTTTTATAAACGTGTGAATGTATTTTTTTTTTTAATGTGTGCCCTTCAGTGCGCCCCGTGCGTAAAGCGTCCGCGACTAACCGTAAGCGCCGCTCCTGTCCGTCTCCTATACGCGACCCGTGATACGCTATTTCTTCTTGTAATTTGAAACTAAGCTTCGGACAAAATTTTGGCAAAGGAAAAATTGTCTTAGAATAATTAAGGGAATATGACATTTTAAGGACAATATGTTCATTTTGAATCACCCTGTATATTCATATGATTGTTCGTAATATAATATATTCATATTATTATATATAATAATATGAATATATTAGGTGTTGGAATTAATTCGTAGCGTTTTACAAGAGATGGCACAAGCAGTACACTATTTCGTTGTTACCTATAGTTCTGTATACATTGTAAACATCTATCATAGGACGTCATTTGCCGTACATAACCTTTCTTGAAATCATAAATAACAATACTGTATAATTCATTGAATATGTCAAAATTTGTGCCAGATAAAGTGTTTTTGCGGGGAGTTTTGCTTCATTACTTTAATATGAACAAAAGTGCAGCTGAAGCTCATCGTATTTTAGTGGATGTGTATAGTGAACATGCTCTGGCTGAGCAAACGTGTAGGAAGTGGTTTGCACGTTTTAAAGCTGGTGATTTCGACTTGGATGACAAGGAGCGACCTGGTCAGCCGAAAAAATTTGAAGATAACGATTTGCAGGCACTGCTCAATGAAAACTCATGTCAAACACTTAAAGAATTATCTACGTCATTGGAAGTTGACTTCTCAACAATAGGAAAACGTCTTAAAAGTTTGGGCATGATCCAGAAGGAAGGACATTGGGTCCCATATGAATTGAAACCAAGGGATATTGAGAGACGTTTTCTCACGTGCGAACTGCTGCTTCAACGGCAGAAAAGAAAAGGTTTTTTGCATCGGATTGTTACCGGTGACGAAAAGTGGATCCATTATGACAATCCAAAGCGCAGAAAGTCATGGGTTAAGCCCGGCGAACCATCAACATCAGTGGCAAAGCCCAATATCCATGGCTCAAAGCTCCTGCTCTGTATTTGGTGGGATCAGAAGGGTGTCATATACTACGAACTGCTAAAACCGCATGAAACCGTTACTGGAGATCTCTACCGACGGCAACTGATGCGCTTGAGCCGTGCATTGAAGCAAAAACGGTCGGAATACTTCGAAAGACACGATAAAGTCATCTTGCTGCACGACAATGCTCGCCCACACGTTGCAAAACCGGTAAAAAACATACCTGGAAACACTTAAATGGGAAGTGCTACCGCACCCGCCGTATTCTCCTGATATTGCACCTAGCGACTACCACTTGTTTCGATCATTAGCTCATAGCTTGTGCGAGCAGAAGTTCACATCTTACGAAGATTGTACAAAATGGTTCGATTCCTGGATTTCATCTAAAGATGAACAGTTTCTTCCGACGCGGTATTCATTCACTGCCCGAAAGATGGTCAAAAGTAGTAGAAAGTGATGGGAAGTACTTTCATTAATGTATTTTTTAATGCTCATGTGAAATAAATAACATTCTTTCATTAAAAAAACGCTACGAATTAATTCCAACACCTAATATTAAGAACAATTATATGAATATATAAACACTAAGATCCGCTTTGACCGAAAAATGGCTTTATTTATCCTCTTATTTGCATTTTAATTTACTTAGCAAGAGTTTTTTAAATGTATTTTCCTCAGTTCTGACGTGACAATCCAAATGGCTGCAGTAAGTCGGAGCCTTAAATAATTTTTTAAGTAGAACATTTTTATTGGTTATATGTTCTGTTATTTAAAGCTAATAATATTAATAGTTCTACTTGTAATAATTACTTTCATTATAAAAATATATTTTAATATGAAAACAATATTACAAGAGCATACACCACTACGCAAGGTCTTTTGAGCGAACAATAGATAGATTTATTAAATATCAAAACAATTTCAAAATATATTATAAATGTTTCGGTCTTAATTAAATCATCTTCGGTATACAAATAATAATATATTAATTTAAAATAAGATATTATCGCAATTAGATTGACCAATGCCTTAAATTGTGAGACTAGAGTCTTGTCAGTTCCAATAAATTTGACATGAAAAATGCTCTTTATATTATAATGATAGTTATATGCAGATTAAATAAATTTTCCTTAATAGATTAAATCCGAAATTTGAAAAAAAATGGCTAAGTGCTCAAATGCATAATTTTCGCATTTCAGATTCTGCAATAAAATAATAACGATAACGATAACAAAAAAAAGTTTTTTTATTATCGTATTTAGCACTATGACAATCTAGTCTTTTACAATCTAAATCTCTCCTCTATCCTTATCTGTTGACTAAAATTCTCGATACAGAATCTGCGAAATTATGCTTTCGAGCACTTAGCCATTCTTTGTTCAATACTATGGACCCATTGAAATATAATCTAATCACAGCAAAATGTTAGTTAATTTGCATATAACGGTCATTATAACGAGCGTTTTTTATTTAACGTCACTTGTTATTGGGAATTTGATACAAAAAAGACGACGGAGGAGAATTGGTGATGTTCAGGCGCTCTACAAGCAAATGTGGGGGCGGGAAGGAGAAAAGAGAGCGAGGGGATGGAAGGGGGGTGGGAAGGCAGAAGAAGGGGAAAAAGGGGAAGGCAAAGAAAACTGAGTAGCCCACAAATAGTGACAATTAAAGGTTACAAATAGATTGATTTAGAGAGGACGTAATAAACGTTACAAAATTGATGAGTCAAATGTAGAGTTGTGTATTGATCTTAATATATGTGGGAATTGATTTACAGGAATTTAATAGAGAGATTCTTATATAATATAGATATATAGATATATATAGATAAGTAGGTTCCTTATTTAAAATCTTCATGTTCTGAATTGCGAACGTATTTGTTAGTAGACCGCGCAGACACATTGGTACGACGACATCGTGCGGGTCGCAACGCTCTTGCTCAGATCCAACGAGAGCCCTGCATCTTCAAACGCATGTCGATAGTTTGCGTCCATATATCTGCCACGTAAAGGCGGGCGACAGAGTCACTACGTTACGAAGCCCGGTACTACATCGGTGCTCACAAAGACTATACAGCCAATCATTGTGGAGGAGGAAAAAGTGATGGACACGTCTGCATAGAACTCTATTAATTAATCTAGCATTCTATATGTAATAATAAATACATTTTTCCAAACAATGAGATTTAACGGTTGAAAATCAGTTCGATCTTCTTGTAATAAAAATATTGTGAAGGTAAAGATAAATGTATGATTTCTAAATTCTGATTCCGTAAAGAAAAGAGATAATATTTGAATTGGAATCGAAGTTAAAAGAACATCATTAGAAGAGTCCAGCAGCTTGTTTGAGGCGCTGTCTCTTCCATGTCGGTAATTTTTCGAATACCGCGGATTCCATTTTGAAGATTGCAATGAAATTGTCATAAGTCAGGTGCATTTCTTTGCGTCTAACGTCCACACTGGCAAATTATCCGGTTCGCTTTTCAGCATTGTGGGCGGGTACTTGATATAATTGTCGAAGTGTGGTGACCTTCGAGGTCATCTGCATCCTTGCCTATTGATCTGTATCCTCCAGCAGAGTACAGAAGATTTCGAACGGTTCCAATTGTCAAACAGTCCGATAAATGTAGCTGGCTCCCAATCTAAGAAACGATGAAAATAAAAATATAGACAAAATGTAAAAAAAAATACATAAAGATTAAAAAATTTTTGCGATAGAAAGGACTGAAAAATAAATCTATAAAAGATATTAGCTAAATTAAGCTACTACTAAAAAAAAGTTCCCTCTCTCATTTTTTAATAAACTTTTAATATGTTGTCTAGGCCAAAATAAGAAGCATATATTTTTTTATATGTGTGCATTCGCACTTTAGGAGATAAAACGTGAATTTTTCCTTCGGATAAATTCAGTTATTTTTTTTTCGAAGCGAATATCGAAACAATTTTTTTAAATAAAAATTGAATGATTCTAAGAGTACTTTATAATAAGAATTTTAAAAATAGTTTTTATTTTTTATTAACAAATTTTTTTACCGTTATTACTTTTGAAATAATTTCAATAAAATAAATTTTATTTGAAACGTTTTTTTTCATCTTTTATAGTTTTGACGAATTCGCTTCAAAAGAAATTTGAGTATTTTACCTTCTAAAAATATAGGCACGTAAATAAATATATCTTATTTTGATTTAGACTACAATTTATTAAAAATTCAAAATTGGAGGTAAATACTTTCCTGTATTTCCTTGTTAAATTTTTATCACTTACAAATTTTAGCTCGACTTTACAAATATTAGCTCGACAAATACGTCATCGATCGTGAAAGGATCTTTTCGAACTGATTGTGTGTTGCCTGGAACTCACCTTGTTTGATCACGGAAATGATCGTGTTGCGATTTCGATCTGCGGGATGAGTATAGAGATACACAATCGCATCCTCGACGCACTCTTGCAGCATCCTCGGGCTGGAGAACTTGCCTATTCATACCCAGATCACGCTGCCAGCATCCAGCAACCAAACAGCTTTCGATATTAGAGAGTTCTGTCGAAATCCAAGGATCTGCTCGTCCACAAAGAGGCCATTCTCGGTTCGGCATTGAAACAGATGTTTGTTTAGCTCCTCCCCGACTTCTTCAGTCTCCGTGCTGTAGGCACCTACTCCTGAGGAGGATAAATCATCATAACGTCTGTGATAATGAATGTGATCTTAGAAAAACATCTCAGACAACAAAAAGTGTCTAAAATCGGATCATAAGACATTTTTTATGTCTGAAAGTCGACTTAAAGACGCTTTTTTGTCAATTTTAGACTTTGTGTTGTTTGGGATTCGAGATGTTCTATTTCTTCGTTCGGTTTACCTTCAAGCTCGCCCCAGAAGTCACTTTCTTTACCTTCAGTGATGAGGCGCGTTTCTAGGCGCGAGACGTCGCGACGTTTGTCTCGCGTAGCCAGTGCTCTTGTCACCGCACCAGACGATCGGAACGCTGAAGAAAAGGATGAATACCGCACTGGAGTTCAGCTACTTGCTCATAATGGGCGTTCCACTTTTGAAGTGAATGGCGTCGAGCCGAACACTCTAACCAGATATTTTTTTGGTGCTGCAAACCGAGAATCTTTATTATAAAAAATAGAAATTCGAACCCTACGTTCTCTTTAAGATGCATATTTTTCAAATTTTTTTCATTTAAATTTTTTTTATTCTATTTTTTTCTTTCCATAATACAAACTTTTTTGATATTTTATCTTAAATTGTATTATAGTATAATGTATAAATGGATGCAAACGAACAATTCAAAACGCAACTGAATCAATCTATCAAGTTGAAGCTTTAATTCATTTCTCTATTCATATTTTGGTTCAAATTAGAATTCTCTTCAGTGTCAAAGAAAAAGATGAAAGATTCTTAAAAGTTAAAAGTTTTTGTTAAAAATTTCATATTCGCTGTTATTATTTTTGATATTTTATTAATATTATTCATTATTTTTGATTATCGATATTATTATATATATATATATATAAAAAATATATATATATATATATATTTTTTTTTAAATTATTTCTTTAAACTTTTGTTTAATCGAATAATGGGGACACTGCGCGAATTACGATGACGTTCAAGAGATGAGGTGGTTCTCTGCCTTGGACCGCCTTCATCAACTGCGCGTTCGTCTCTTCAGATAGACGGCAAGCTACCGTTGAAACAGCGAGCAAACCTCGATCCATTTTAATCGAGTGGACGCCTTCCCAGCAGTAAACCTGAAGAAGAGAGATATAATCGTTGAAATTTTTTACAGTAATTAGCCTTCCCAACAGTAAACCTGAAGAAGAGAGATATAGTCGTTGAAATTTTTTACAGTAATATTTTTACAGTAATGAAATGAATGTCACATTGATAAACAAATTTTTAGAATTTCTATATAAATTTTAAAATTTTTGTATAATAATTCATAATTCTGTAAAAAATTTCTCAGATTTTTCTATAAAACAAATTGAAACACTTCAAAAATGCTGAGATAAGTTCGTATTTTTCCTAAAATTTTTTATAAAATTTTTTA
This sequence comes from Acromyrmex echinatior, assembly GCF_024713525.1. Lineage (NCBI taxonomy): Eukaryota > Metazoa > Arthropoda > Insecta > Hymenoptera > Formicidae > Acromyrmex > Acromyrmex echinatior. The sequence goes on from NC_141868.1 coordinate 105,006, forward strand.
TAAATTCTAAATAGTCTTAAAGTTTTTTATTTTGTAATTTCGAAATCTGAAAGATAATCTTGAGAAAATCTGAAGAATTCTTAAATATTTTTTCAGAAACCTTCATAAATTTTAAACATGAATTCTTAAAAATGTGAGATACATATGCTGAATTTGTTTCCCTAAGGACTTTAATATTTAGATATTTCGTGTAAAATTGTGTAGACTAAAAGAAAAAGCTTTCTCGCCCTTTTTCCAATATTTTTTATTTATTTCTGCATAGAAATTTTTATTTTTGCGTATACGAGAAGAAAGTAAAGTCCACATACAATATTTCTACACCTCGTCCCTGTCCATACTTGTACAGCATCACGTAGCAGATTTTTTCTCGTAATAGATGCCCTTATCATCCTCAACCTGGACCATGCCCTCTTTTAGTTCGACCCTCCACAAAGTTCGTTCGCTAGACCCGTCGTCCACTAGCTGACACTCGGCCGACATCCTGGGCCTCTCGTTCATGTAATCGAAAAAGTCAACGGTCTCATTTTTGAAGGTTCCCAGCCCCTCAACAGCGCCTTCGTTTCCGCCGGTTCGTGACTTTTGATTTGTTTTATTCGTTTTATTTCTTGTTTGTCTGTTACGTATTATTATTACGATTTAAAAAAAACCTAAAAATTCTTAAAGCTTAAGCCCAATTTCTGTCAGTTTATTTCAATCATTTTATTTTTATTTCAATCATCCATAATTAATTTCTATTTTTAAATACGTCTATCTTTTTTGGCTGCTAAGTTTGTTTACATTCATCTACATTTATTCTCGACCTCTTGAGTGTATGATGTTTATAGACGTCATTGAATTAATAGTTTTCTTTTATAAATATTATTAAAATTATGCGAAAATTATTTCTTAGTTTTTCAAGGGTTTCAAATTTCGAATAAAAATTTTTTAATTTATTTTTTTGAAAAATTAATATAGTAGGATTTACATTTTTAAACACTTATTTTAAACAACTGAAATAAAAATTTTATATAAAATAAATGATACACTTTCTTTTATATTGTATAGTTTTTTTTTAAATATGTGTGTTAAAATATATTTTAAACATATAAAAAAAGGGAGCATGAAACCACAGCACTGGATATTGTTTGTGAAATTTAATTATTCATTATATTAATAAAAAATCTTTAGACGTTTCGGCCACAATCTGGTCATTTTCAGTAAAATTACAAATATTAGTAAAACGCAGAATTACATATAGTCCTCAGGGAAACAAATTCAGCATTTGTATCTGACATTAAATTCAGCCGTCGTATATAATATAACTATGTATATAACTATGTGTTCTTTCATCTTGTAAAGATGCATCGTACAATAATGTTGCAGCGCCAATTATCATATTACAAGTTATATAGAACAAGAATTTCCAGATTCTAATTTAAAAAATTAACCTATCATTAATATCTTCTAGTCAATTGTATGAGAATTGAATTGTTACCTGTTCTGTTTTACAGAAAAAATGATGAATCTTAAGCACTTCCCTTACGCAGAAATTCGTCGTGACATTGTGTATTATTATTTGTCATATCGTATACGTTACCGCTATTTATATATATGTCAAAAGTTTAGATTGTTCTAGAATTATTTATTAAATGTGAGAGAGAGATCTTTCTTTAGAAAAGGCAGATAAACATCGGGTAAACCTTCAGTATCACTTTGCTTATTGATACTGCTTATTTGGCTTTTTATGTATATCATTGCAGAAATTCTTCTTTTCAATAATGATTGTTCTGTATCTAAAATTCTAATATTATCCCAATCCAATTCGTGCATCTCAATTAGTGGCGTGACAAAACAACATCCAGTGCTGTGGTTTCATGCTCCTTTTTTTTATATGTTTGATTTATAAACCACGTTCGTTAGAATTATGTACAATACGTTTTATTATAAATTTTGCAAAATTTTGTGTTGTATTTAAAACGCTGTTTGAAGATTTATAATTCTAACATTAAATTCGTAATCAGCGGCTTTAATAATATAAGGGTAGAATAAGAGTATAATTCTGAACCTCGAAAACCTTAATATATAATTGTGATTTCTATTTATTTATTTTTATTTATTTATTGTTAATATATAAATTCTTTTTCTTATCTATGAAAATAATTTATACATTTTAAACTCACTCTTGTATTTTGAGATCCCACACTTAAAGAGTTAAGAAATTTGTAAACAATACTGTGTACCTCCGAAAGAGATTCATCTATCACACGATAAAACAAATCCAACTCTATCTTTCGTTGTCCTGGCCACCGATATGCCGTCACTGTAATCCTTCTTTTTGATAAAACCCCGTGCGTTTCTCACGGCCTCTAATCTTTCCCACGCATTGACATCACAGTCGACCCAGGCCCAGACACCAGCTTCGCCTCGGTCCACCAAGTACACAGAACTAGAAGTCAGATCGTCGCGTATAATCGGGCCGAAGTTCGGCGAGCTTGTACTTGCCCGATTACTCGCTGCACTTGTAGAGCTTGATGGGATTCGGAGGATTGACGCGATGCTGGCGATCGGGCGCCACTATCCTTGCCGAGGGATCGAGCACGCTGCTAAAGAGCTCCCTGTCATTGGCCGGCAGGGTCTGCTTGTAACCATCTTTGATTACTACCACACGGCCGTTGTTATTCTTCTTCCGGGACTCCAAGAGATTGGCAGCGTGGCGTTTGTGCAAGGGATCTGACAAAGATCCGAGCCACAGACAGACAACACCCCTATGAACGAAAGAAGAGTATTTTTTAATTGTATTTTTGTACAAAGTAAAAAGTATATATAATACAGATATTAAAGAAATTGCAGGACTTTTATTATTTCATTTGCGAAATTAATAGAAAAAAATATTATAATTGCTGAATTAAGAAAAATAGAAAATACGGAAGAAATTATGTTGGAAGCACTGATAAAAATTTATGTTGTGCAAAAGCATAGTTGAGAATTAATTTCACTAAATTGAATTGTTATTATCAATTGTGATTTTTGGTGTTTTATTAATAAATTAATTAGTTTAAAAAATAAATTAATTAAAAAATAAATTAATTAAAATAATACTGAAACAAACAAATATATATTATCTTTGCAGCTAATTTATCTCATATTCGATTCATGATTTATTTCATTATTCTATTCATAAAAGTATTAGAATATTACAATTATAAAAATTAATAGTTTACGAGATATTTAATGTCATGTCAATTATATGTGCAAGAGAAATTACCTATAACATTTCGTAAATTATTGCTTCCTTATATTGCTAACTTGAGACATTCTCTATACATATATACATGCGTGTGTAGTAATTCTATTAAATAATTATTACATTATAATCCATATATATTGACTATGATTCTTAGCTCCTGTCATCCGCTGATGCACAAAGATGGATCTATTTTGTCTTCTGTAATCTGTACTACTTTCGAATCGGATCAAAATATAATACACGTAAACGTTTATTGACTTGATGAAATCTGGAGCTTAGACATCTGAATTGAAAAAGATATAATTATAATTTTTTATTAACATATGCATTATGTATAAGCATATTAACGCTAATTGCGTTAATAAATAATCGGAAGTCGGACTAAATTAGAATTTTATTATTTACTTTAATATAATATTTTATACATATATGAGGAGCAGAATTTTAAATTGTGTTTTGTCCAAAATGTATAATTAAGTTTCAGTCGTTTTAATCTATAATACGTTATCAAATAACAAAAAAGGAAGCCACATATCTTATAGAAGATAATAATTTATCAATTAAAGTAAATCGAGAAATGTTAAACGAAATTGCTAAACAATTGTTAAAAACAATTAGACAAATGCATTTTGTTACGGGGATCTTTTACGTTTTAAAGGTAAAATTTTTTTTCGTTTTTTTTTAAAGCTTAGTTTTAAAAATATCCCATAAAAACGTTTTTTGAGAGAAACGAAAATTGTCCAAAATATAAATTAAAATGACATGGTGTTTGAAACCGATTGATCAATTTAAATGGTGCGCACCAATCAATTGCTATAATCGCCGCTTGCCATTATTTATATTCAACCTTTCAAAATCATTCTAGAACATTTCTATCCAATAGGGCAGAGTTTCTGAGCGTCACTTTCGCTTCTAACGGAAAACGAAGCGATATTTGTACTAAAATGTTTCAAATCTTTATTCGTGTTTTTTCTGAAACCGTATTTTCGAATATGATAATCACAATTCCAAAAAGACTATTAGTCCGACTGCCTTTTACTTTTTTATAGTTATATTTAGAGAACGTGTTATTATCGCTCAAATTGGAATTAATAGACTACGTTAATTTTTTTCTATTTTTTTGAAGATCAAATTAAAGGAAAAATGTGAGAAAAATTCGAATTATTTTTTCAAACTATTGCCATTTTGAAAATATGCAAACTAAGATAATAATTCTTAGTTCGAGCCGGTCGGACAATTGAATCAAGATTGATCGCTAAAAATCTACAATAGTAAATTCCAATTTCACATTATTTCGTCATATTCTAATTTGAAATTGTGAAGTAACATTGCTCATGCTTATCCCATTACAAACGTTAAGGTGAATCGCGGGGACATTTGAGAAGAGAGTAAAAATTTTACAGCAGAAACGAGTTTTACACAATTGCGCTTCTAGAGCCGTCCAAATAATTGCATGAATGCTGCAAACACTGCAGAGATAAAACTTTTATACGGAGCTTTTATAAGAATTTTTTGAAACATATTTACGTCCTTCGACGTTTTGAATATGGAAGTCTGTTCTATTGCGGAGACGTCTGATTCTTCAATCATAACTACTTGTATCATAACTACTTGTCGACATGCGGCGCAGCTCTCTCTTACAGTCTCAGAGACAGGAAGTTATTTTTACCATAGTTTTATCATTACTTTTTTATGGCGGTTTTACTTTTTATGTTACATTTTAATTTAATTTAATTTAATTTAATTTATTTGTGTGCATCAATAAGAGTTACAAAATAAGATAAGATAATAAAGGACACAATCGCTCAAAAAGAAGAAAGAGAAAGAGAAGAGTAAACGGATAAAGGGAGGAAGAATGTTAGAAATTTTGATAGCAACATAGGAAAAGACGGATGGAATTTGACAGAGTGGTACAAGGGAAAAGATAAGGAGTCATGATAACGGATGTCACGGATATCATTAGAATGAAATTTATAGTTGAAGTGTAAAAGGTTGCGAAGTTAAGAGAGAGTATTGCACCAAAGTAAACGAGACAGTATAAAAAAGTAAAACACTATTGAACGTTTAGCCAACTAAATTTTGTGAAAAGGAGAGTAAATGATCAAACTTACGAGCATTATATGAGAAGCGAATACAATTGTTTTGGATTTGCTGGACGCAGGATAACGTTTTTTGAGTTAGAGCAGGAATGTACATGACATTGGCATAATCAAAAAGAGAGACTATAAGAAATTGAATCACTAGAAGTTTCTGAGTAGTAATAACAATATAGCAAAATGGATAGAATAGATGAAAGAAAACAATCTGACATTTGATGGAGACATGATGACAGAAGGACCAAGAAGGGTCAAAATATACCGAATATATCGAAAATTATGAGATTGTGAGATAGGAATTGAGAGAGACAGAGAAAAAGAAGAGACGAGGAAGTAAAGAGAGAGAGAGCCGGTAATAAGTAGGGACGAGTTAGAGGAGTTTATGAAGAGAATTTTACCGTTACTTTTGCCGTTATTTGTTTATGATAACATATGTCAAAATCAAGTTCATTGGAGATCGAAATTCTGACCGTATGTTTATTCGATTACATTACTCAACACTACTTTCTTCACAGTTTTTTAAACATGCTCATCTTACAAATATTTAATAATAAAAAGTAGTGATTAATTATTTATTTTTAAAAACTGTTGTTTAGTATATTTTTAATACTCAAAGTAAGTATTGTATGTACATGTTTTGTACATACAATACTTACTTTGAGTATTAAATTGTAGATAACATGCATATGTTGTCAAGATCATGGTCACTGATGAAGATTACTCCCATTGTTTATATGTTACCTTAAGATCTCTAAGTATTTACACACTGTTAACATTTTGACGCACAATGTCAATAAAAATAGTTTTCAAAGTATAATACTAACCCAAGGATAGCTGCAGAAATCAGAGCACTTAAGATAATGACGCATGACGGGTAAATGATCAGAAATGTTTCTAATGTCTGATGTCAAATCCAATATGGCAGTAATTAAACTTAAAATGATAAAATGCTAATCGAAAAAAAAATGTATACAATCTATCCGATTATTATTCGAATTATCCAATTACATAGCCTTTGGTATTTCTTTGACACTCCGAGAGCTTCCAACGTGTCGTCTACTGTAGCAAATTCACATTTTCAATTCCTTTAAAAAAATCATATTGATTGATTATGAGTCACAAAAAATAATTATTATAACTTTATATTTAAGAAAAAAATTGTTATTGCGATGATACAGGAAATGTGACAGATAAAGAGTTATATTATAATAATGTAAGCATTAAAATGATCTGTTCAAAATAAATTTTTTTTAAATTTAATTTATTTTATTGCAAAGCTCTATGAAAAAGATTATATGTTAACAGAGTAATAGACACAAACATTAAATATAAAATAGACTATAGTAGCTTGTAAATGGTTAGGCGTCAGCAAAACTATTGTTACAAAGCTTACCAGCAACAAAAAACTGCGATTAAGCAACGATAGTTAAAATCAAAAATAAAATGAAGTTCAGAGTTCAACTGAAGGAGGCATCGAAGATATAGAGGAGCATTGAAGCGAAAAAAAGGAAAAACGAAAAACGAGTACAGGTGCAGAATAAAACGTTGTCATATCCTAAGCCAGCCAGATCTCTGGTAATGCATAGATATATGGTCATACACAGGTATATTTACGGACGCACTAGGAGAAGCGGAGGCAAGAATTTTGGATACGTTGTACATAATTTAGGAATTATTGATTAAAAGCCGGAACGTAGACGACATCAACGTAATTAAATAACGAAATAAGGAATCATTAAGAAGTGAGGAGTTTTTGATAGCAGAAAAGGATGTGGCGAAGGGAATAAAGAAGTAACGTGCTTAAACAGCCCGACACTTGATGGCCACGTATGATTCAAATGTCCAAGAAAAACCAAGAATCTTAATAGAGGAAGAGCGAGGACCAAATTGAGATCAAATACTATTCCGATAGTTGCCGAGAATTATTCAAAAAGGAAGTCCAGTGTTGAACATGAATTGACTTTTGCAGCAGATTTGGCAAATTTGACGATGACGATTGTGATGATGTATAATATAGAAATACCGTCCTTGTTCAATAATGTTATTCCTCGAGAAACGGCAATTGTGCAAGATGTAAAATCATCCACCGCAGAAGATACCAACAATATTTCTGAAAAATTAAACTTTGAAATATTAGTGTCAACATACTCGAACATATCGCTTTCAAGTCGTTCATGGGTGCAATCGAAAGTGAAAATGGAAAATCTGTCACAATTTTAACAGTTGACAAAAATGAAGTGTTACGATGTCTTCAAATTTATGATGATCTAAATATGCAAGTGTTTCTGGTTATATTCCGATTAGGATAAAATGTGTAGTTCTGTACAGAAAGATATTGTCAACATACTTCATTTCATTCATAATATGAAAGTACGCGAAAATTTCAAAAATGCGAAAAGGTTATTAAAAAATAATTAATTTAATTATATACAAACTTGTATATATAAAATTTTGTATCATAAATTAATTATTGTATATTGTTGTATTAACAATATTTAATGTGTATGTAATAAATGTGTATGTACTCGGACGGTGTTAGGCGATATTGTTGGCCGTTGTGCAAATTAAGTATCTGTTATAATTGTATTATATATACGAAAATTGTTAATGTATTCGGCATTTGATTAATTCTGACAGGATGAATTGGCGATGTGATGGGTTTCTACAAAAGAACAATTTATTCAAGAAGTGCTATATTATGCAAGAAGTGCACTAATAAAAATAGAAACAAGATTAAGGAATTTAAATTACTAGAGGCGAAAATAAATAAAATAACAAGATCCAAGAAATTGTTAATGCGCCAAAATAAACGTCTTAAAAATAAAATAAATATATACTGCATAAATGTCGTAATGTAAAACTGTATTTCTAACTACATGTATTGTATTTGTAGGTAGTGATACTGAAAAAAAATTAACATTCTCAATGAAAGATGTGCCAAAAAATAAGATTCCTTTGTTGCAAAAGCAATTGAAGACTTATCGGGGGCTCAAATAAAATTATACTTGCCGGGGGGTTTCAAGCATGTTTCTCAGTCGCAAAAAAAGCAGGAAAACAGGATCGCCAACACTTCTGACTGCGTATACGAGTACATACTTATGCGAAACTCTGCTTTATATGAACATCTACGCAGGAAAGATATTCTGTCCCTTCCAACTCAATCAACATTATTGAAATATATCAGTTGTTTTTCCCTTCGGTTTTAGATTTAAAGAAACATTATTCTGAAGAGTAAAGTGGTATCCATGAATACGCAAGAAAAGAAAGGTAATATTTGCAAAATATCATTTGGTATATTTATTATTTATTATCTTTCTTTTGCTATGTTGAATACAGCTGGCACGAAAATATTTGTATGTTGTATTTATATATTAGATATACAATTTTGCTTCCGCCGTTTTTTTTCCGAAATTCGAAGCTTTATTGTAAAAAACTGGTTATACATTTATGATTCAAAGTATTGTCCATCGCTGGCTATTACTTTCTCCCATCTTTCGGGCAGCATACGAATCCCATGTCAAAAAAACTGGTCATCTTTTGAGGCGATCCACGAATCGATCCAATTTTTTAATTCTTCATAAGACCGGAAGTGCTGCTCAGCCAGGCCGTGTGCCATTGATCGAAAAAAGTGATAGTCAGAGGGAGCAACGTCTGGAGAATACGACGAGTGGGGTAGGACTTCCCATTTCAACGTTTCCAAGTATGTCTTGACCACTTTCGCAACATGAGGTCGAGCATTATCATGCTGCAAAATCACTTTACCGTGTCTCTCGTTGTATTGCGGCCGTGTATTTGTCTTTTAATGCTTGGCTCAAACGCATCAATTGCGTTCGATACTGATCGCCTGTAATTGTTTCAGTCGGTTTTAACAGCTCATAATACACTATGCCGAGCTGGTACCACCAAATACAGAGCATGACCTTGGAGCCGTGAATATTCGGTTTGGCCGTCGACGTGGAAGCATGGCCGGGAACTTCCCATGATTTTCTGCGCTTGGGGTTATGAACCCATTTTTCGTCCCCAGTCACAACGCAATGCAGAAATCCCTTCCGTCTTTGCCTTTCAAGCAGCTGTTCACAAGCAAACAAATGCCGTTCAACATCTCTCGGCTTCAACTCATACGGCACCCAATTTCCTTACTTCTGAATCATTCCCATAACTTTGAGACGTTTTGAAATGGCTTATTGAGTCATTCCCAATGATCGTGCCAATTCTTCTTGATTTTGACACGAGTCTTAATCAAATAATGCCTCCAATTCTGCATCTTCGAAAACCTCCTCTCTTCCACCGCTATGCCGGTCTTCGACATCAAAATCACCGTTTTCGAAGCGTTGAAACTACTCACGACACGTTCTTTCACTAATAGCGGCCTCACCATAAGTATTTGAGAGCATTCGATAAGCCTCAGCCGCAGATTTCTTCATATTGAAGCAGAAAATTAAAACCTCCCGCAAATGACGAGAATTTGATTCGTAAACTGACATTTTCAATCAAGAATAACTTTATGATGCAGACACAAATCGACTAATGTTTCGGGGTTATGTTGACAGATGCCCAAGTTTATTGTATGACGTCTATGATCTATTTATTTCGACCACCACTTACCGCTAAAGCCATCTATAGGAAAACGGCGGAAGCAAAGTTGTACACCTAATATATATATATATATATATATATATTAGGTGTACAACTTTGCTTCCGCCGTTTTATTTATATATATATATATAGATATTACAATTATATGTATTACATTTCAGAAAACACTTTGAAATATTTGGTAATATTCTATAGTGCAATTCGACATGATACAATCTAACAAATATGTATACATACATGTATATATATATATATATATATAAGTATATGTATATATATGTAAGTATATATGTATATAAGTATATGTATATATATATATATTTACACATAGATACCTTCGGCTTATAAATTCAAATGAATCCCTGAGTCAACAAAAATCACATAACGTAATATTCAACTAACTAAAGAAATCTGATAGTCGCTCATTATATAATATATAAACTGGCAACAACAAAAAGTCCTCGTTTTTAATCGTCGCGTTTTCGACATGTTTCATCTCTCTTTCTCTTCCTGGAATCTCTGTTAAAAAATACGATATACAGAAGTAGATATAACATAGTAGGCCTAATTTCATTAAATCGATTTCGTAAATATTTCCCAGAATTAAATTAATTAGATCATAGTGATTAAAAAAATATGATCGTTTTACATAAGTAACAAAACCTATTGCAAAAATTCGCGACAATTATTTAGAATATAATGTTTCTCCGTTTTTAATCAAAAATTAATTCTTGAATCAAGAATAGGAAATCTCAGAAATTAGAATTTATTAGAAATATTATTTCAAAGCGTCCTAAAAAGCAATAGAAGATCCTAGACAGAGATCCAGAGACAAACAAGGAAAATATGTCATCACGTCTGCGGAACTTCGTAGATTTAGAGCACCAACGCCTCGGTCCTGTCGGTCGGCAGCGTCGGGTGATCGCTGGCGTTGTTGTTATTATTATTGTTATTATTGTTGTTGTTCGCCTCCGGCGAACTTTATTATTCTACCGGCGTGAAATAATAAACAAATCTTAACAATTGTTTTAAAAATGCAATTTATATTATATGCATATATCGTATAATTTTGATATTCTATTTTGCGGCACCATTATTTTACATTATATACTCTTTGAACCTTTTAAAATGAGAACGCAGCAAAATACGAAGAAAGAAAAATTAAAAAATAAAATTAATAACTTAATAGTCTTTTCTAAAATCCTAATGCATTTTTTTCGTCCAGATACTGGAATCGCGAGCTGGATAAACTAAAGAACTTGGAATATGTCGTAAGAAAAAATGGGCAGAAAGTGCCGCTGAAAAATGAGTCTCGTCCAAAATTGTACAAGGCGGTCTACAAAACCTTTTGGTTGTCATATTTCATAATCGGAATCTGCTCTTTATCCAAGTATATTGATACTTTTAAAAAGAGATACCTACCATGTGATATTAATATTTACGAAATTTAGATTAAATGTGTTTATGTGGAAAGAAGTGTTGTAAGATATTCCCACAAGAGAAAGAAATAATAATAAAAAAATTTATTCTGTTAGACATTAATCCTTTGTTAGATTTAAATATGCATCAGATATTCGGAAAAAATTGCCAGAAATCAGATATTCAGCAATCTTTTTCTGGTGCATCCCTATATATAATTAGATTTAGTTAATACTTAATGAAGAAGAAAAAAATTAATCGGAATTAATCTGAGATTTCTCTCTCTCTCCCTTTCTCTCTCCTTTTTGCTCGCTCTTCTCAGATTTATTAAATTTATAAATTTATTTGGTGGGAGAGGGGAGAATTAAATTTCAACTTTTCCCTTTTAGTGTAGCGTAATGGTATCGATCTTGCAAAGTTGGATCATCAAATACTTCATTAGTAATCCTAACGCGAAACATAAAACAAATGAAGTGATGATCTACATCACCTTCCTGATCATTACTAATAATACGCCTGCGGATACGCCTGCAATTTTCTTCTCTATCGGAAGGTAATAATGTGAATTAACTAGTGAGCAGAGTTGGGAACGTTACCTTAAAAAAATAACGCGTTACTTTTTATTTAGAAAAATAACTTGTTACCGTCACTAGTTATCCATTATAAAAAGTAACGTATTACTTGAAAAAGTAATGAATAGTTACTTTTCGAGATATTGTTGAATATTATTTAATTCCTTTACATACGATATTGATAAAATTAATTTTATTCGACGCGTTTTTACACAAAAGCCAAATCTGGCAAAAACAATCATTGGGAGCTAAACTCAACAATTACCGAATAAATTAAATATATGGCTTTTAAACATTAAAGTCATTTTTAAAAATGTATTTTAAGATTCACTTTCAGCACTGAAAAATACATGTAATGTGAATTACAGATTTTCAATACTGATAGAGATTATTGGAATGCAGTCTAAAATGTAAAATATAAAATATTTTTTAAGAAATAAAAATGAGAAAGTGAACATTTTGTAATTGTATTTATTGCAATTAATAATCTCTTATTATAAATAATACAATGTTAAATTGTAAATATATATTTGTATACTTGCGAGCATTAAAAAAATTTTTAAGCATTTCATTTATTTTTTATAACAACGACACAACTTGGGTGGTTGGAAATACATTTCTAGACATATAAAAACAAAACATCTTTCAGCGCCAGTAATCGAACAACATAATCCAATTTAACCCATCCAATAAAAATTAAAGTAACGATAAAAGTAATGGTCAAATCATTATCATTACTACAAAAATGTAATCTTACCGTTAGCGTTACAGACAGAAAAAAGTAACGATCATTATCAAAAAACGTAACGAAAAAGTAACAATGTTACAAATAATGCATTACTTCCCAACTCTGTTTGTGAATCCATGCACTTGTTCAATTAAACTCTTCCTAGAAAGAGAAAATAGTTTCTTTCTAGTTGGAAAAAGTTTACTTTGCATTAACATATTAAGCAATAATTATACATTCCTTTTATGGAATTGTTGAATCAATATGCAATGTTTCATATTTAGATATAATAACATTGGACTCACATCGATGTGTAAGGATTCAATTTTAAAATTATTAGGCGAAGTGATCAATTTTAATGTGCGATTTTAATTGTAATTAATTAAGAAATTATTTGAAAAGTTTCCTTTAGTGCAAAAAATTTATTTAGTGCTTAAAGAAATAGTGCGTCGTATTGAGTTTATTATCTTGCACGTTTATTGTTTATCAGTTGTTTGCATACGCTTATTACACTGTTCGATAAAAAGTCACTTTTCTTTTTCTCCGAAGTACAATGTACATATCCCGAAAATTTTTTCTTGATGAACACAATGCCATTAGTAAAATTTGTGTAATCAGAATTTTGGGTAAATTGAGATGAAATGGGCAAAATGAAATAGCATTTTTTACTGTTTTCAATATCTTTTACAGTAAAACAAAATCTTATTTTTAAATAAAATTTATCGGGTCTAAAATTACAATTCAAAAGAGTTTTCAAATAAATTTTAGGATATGACCGTATCATTTATTTTTGTTAAGTTACTTGTATAATTGTTTCCGTAGACATAATTTCAAAACAGCTTTTTATTTTATTGTAAAAAATTGTATTTGTATAATTATATTTGTACAGTCACTTGTATATACGAATATTATTGAACACCAAGACTCACTTTGACTAAAAATAATTTACTTCTCCTTTATAAATGTTTGTGTTAAAACACTTATCAGCTCATTTCACTTAATATTGTTTACTATAAAAAATATTAAAATGACAAAAAAATGTTATTTTTCGTTCATTTTATCCCCACATTTACACAAAATCTTGACAAACTATGCAAATTCTATCAACAACATTGTGTTCAGCGCAAAAGATCTTTGGAATATGTATTATAATATATTTCAAAAAGTATTTGAATGCTGAACAAAGTTATTATTTTAGAATTTTATGTAGAATAATGTGGAATCTAACACATTTAAAATATAAAATAACAAGTCATCATAAAAATAAGTATTGAGTTTATTTATTTCTATAATCGCTTGAAGCATTCGGAGCAAAATTTTTAATGTATATATATATATATATATATATATATATATATTAGGTGTTGGAATTAATTCGTAGCGTTTTACAAAGTATTTATAAGTTTTAAAAGTACTTTCATTAATGTATTTTTTAATGCTCACGTGAAATAAATAACATTCTTTCATTAAAAAACGCTACGAATTAATTCCAACACCTAATATATATATATACATACATATATTAAATATTTAATTTTTATACTCAACTATTATTAATGATCTACAAATTCATATTATACTTTTTATAATACATAATAGCACTATTTTTTTTATTTGTTTTGTAAATGTAAATTGCAAGATAAAATGTGAACAGACCAATTATTCACAAGTAAGTTCTCATCTTTAAACTTCAAACTGTTCTAATCTAAAACTTTTGAAGTTTTTATTTTTGAAGTTTCTATAGCAATTTTCAGACATTTATTTTTGTAATATTTATATTCTAATATGCAATATTGTTTGTATTTGTAATGTTAATTTCAAAAATATGACAATGAATATTTGGCCATCTTTCTCAATATAGATATGACCTTCAATGTCTATCAATAACACGTTTGCTGGTAAAATGTCCATCGCGGAATGACGGGTCTTTTGAGTGATCTTATCTCTTTTAAAATATAGCAGCCCGATAAAAAATTTTTTATACGTAATTATGCATAAACAGTTGTACACAATTTATAACCATTACAAATAAACTACGTACTAGGTGGGGTGAAAAGTAACCTCCTTGGGAATGAAAAAAATTTTTTTCTTATGCAGAATCTCGCCCAAAATATGGCGTGTTCGCTCAGTACTAATCTTTGTAGCATCTGCTAGCTCGCGCACCTTCACTTTCCGGTCAGCCAACACTATTTCATGTATTTTTTTGACATTTTCCTCGGTAACCGCATCGGAGGGCCTGCCGCTGCGGACTTCATCGGTAGTGGAGTTGCGGCCACCACGAAACTCTCGAAACCAATATTTGACGTGTAATCTGACGGAGTATTAGCCACATAATATTTATCCAACTTTTCTTTTGTTTCCTTCGCCGTTTTGCCTCTCAAAAAATAATGTTTTATGAGAGAACGAAAATCGTTTTCGCAAACACGTCAACAACAATCAGCTCTCAAACAAAACTAAGGGCACTGCCACTTGGCATGTCTGCCTAAATATGAACGGACTACAAGGCATCATAAACTTTTTTGCAGTAGTGGCGCATTCTGGCGGTCAAGGAGGTTACTTTTCACCCCATCTAGTATAAATTAGTCATGTATAACGTTTATGTATAATTATGTACAAGAATTTTTTTACCGAGCTGTTATATTTTAGATAAGATTACTCGAAAGACACATCATGCTGCGATGGATATTATACCAGCAAACGTGTTATTGATAGTCATTAAAGGTGCCTATAATGAGGAAGATATTAGGATAAAGTAATGATACATTCATTTGTCATTTTGAAATTAGCAATTATAAATATTACAAAAACAAATATTTTGATATGCTACAAAAATTGAAACTTAAAAGGTTTTAAATTAGAACAGATCTCCAAACTTTAAAGACAGGAAATTATTTGTGAATAATTCACCACACAACATTTTACCTGCAATTATACATTTACAAAAAGAACAGCACCATTATAAACCTAATAAAAAGTATAATAATATCAATTTATAGATTATTAGTAATTATAATTTTTAAATGAAAAATTAAATGCTAAAAAAATATGTACATATATTACAAATTTTGCTCTGAAAGCTTCAAGTGACTATAGAAATGAAAAAGATTAAGTTAGTTTTATTGACTTGTTATTTTATATTTTGAACGCGTTAGATTCTGCAAGAATCATTCTGCAAGAAATTCTAGAACAATAATTTTGTTCAGTATTCAAATACTTTTTGAAATATTATAATACATATTCCAAAGATTTATATATGTATACGGAATATGTCCACATTTAATTTTATAATAAATTATACAATACATAATTATGTAAATTTTTATATAATTTTGTATAGTGTTGTTTTTATACATGAAATGTGATTACAAATGAAAAAAATATTTTTTACCGGAGACTATAAATAGACAAAAATCTAATTAAGTAAAAAATTGCAATTTTTACTTGTTGCAATAACAAGTAGAAAAAACTTTTTTTATAATTTTTTATAATATTATAATTAAATAAATTTTATAATTTAATAATCAAAATTATTAAACATTATAAAATCATAGAAACGTACTTATACAAATACTATTATTAATAATAATATACAAAAAGAGAATAAGCATGTAAGGGAATGTGTGTATCTCACAATCAGAGATGTTGATTATGAGATGAATGATTCTAATATATATTAAGCTGCTTTATTCAGTTTTTTTTACAGTTTTCATAGAGTTTTGTGTATCTTTTTTGTGAAAATCAATCAAAGAAAAATTCATGTTGTGCTTGTATGTATTGATGAATGTATGGACGGAGCGAAAGAAAGTGAAAAGATCTATTACTCAATTATTATTATTATTTTCAACTCTATTATTATGCTGTGTACATAGCAGTTGAACACAGCAACCATAAACCAAACCGGTACCGGACAGATCATGAATCTTCTCAACAATGATGTCATTCGCTTCGATCAATTAACAATGTACTTGAATTACATATGAATCATGCGTGAAAGTATTCGTGTACCGCGGTAATTAAACAGCACTTTGATCATACTCTTGAAAAAAGTTACTTAAATTTATTAATCTCTTTTGTAGATTCTTGATAAGTATAAATTTTAATAATTGTAGTATAATTCGTAAAAAATCTATTATAGATTATATATGCATATAAGCTATTTGTATACATTTTACAACTTCGTGAATTAGTTTAAACTGTAAAAACATAAGACATCTTCTTTTCACTTGTTTCGAACTTGCTCTTAAATAATTGTCTGTTCAAACTGACCGGGCTTTATTTTTATTTGCAGATCGCTATCATAGGAACAATAATGTGGCAAAAAGTCGGTATTTCGAGTTTTGTCGGCATCGGGACATTGTTAATCATCGTCCTACCAGGACAAGGGACTTTGCTTCTTGAATCTCAAACTCAGAACCATTTGCGCCTCTGATCGACCGAAGAGTGCAACTGATAAGCGAACTCATAGCTAGGATACAGGTATCCTCAAAAAATTGTTTAGTTATTTTATTCTTGAATGATATAAAAGCTGAATAAAAATATTAACATCCAAGTATCATTTATAAAAAAAATTTATGAAACAAATTTATGAGATGGTAATTCTCGGTTCAGGTGATGAAGATGTACACCTAGGAGAAACCATTCAGCCAGATGGTAATCAGAATCAGTAATAAGAAAGTTGGAGATCAAGTAAATCAAATTCTCGTAGTATGCGCCGCATATTTGGCCATCATAGACTTCACTGAACGATTGACCGTCTACTTCATGTTATCCCTGATAACGTTTGTCTAAATAATTTGACTCCTGATATGACTTATGAAATAATTTGACTCCTGATATGAAATGTCGACATACTTTAACATACTTCAACTCGTCGCGTTGTACTTTCCACAAAAGCTAATACTGCTGGGTGAATTAATAATGTCATTCAATAGATTGGAAGTATATGTTATCATATTATTTTCTAATTTACGGTGAACTTAAATCTGTAAGTATTGTTATATTTCTATTGTCACGTATTAAAGTGTACTTAATTTTTACAGAATTTTTTGCTGATTGATGAAGTGAACATGACACGCTTCTCGGAAAACACACGAAGTTGTGAATTTAAATCTCAGTTTAAATCTCAGGAACCAAAGGAAGCAACTAGTACAGACAACTATAGATTGATACATCTCGAGAAATGGAAGTATTGTTCTATCCGAATATCAAAGATTATCTGACCATCCGGTATATGTAAAGCTTCAGCGGGTTTCCGCCAATTGGATCAATGGCCAATTGACGTTGACTCTATCAAGCCAGGTTAATTGTGTGCTATAGTCGATGCAATAGGCAAATCGTCTATATTACGTCTACTACTGAAAGAATTAAATCCCGGCACTCCAGCTTCCATAATCCTTACTCAGGGCTCCTCGAAGTAATTTTCCGAGCAATTTTCTTAGCATTATTTTTTTCGTTTTTAAATAATTTAAACTAAATTAACTTTATTCAGATTACATTTATTATGAAAGATAAATTCAAGTAATAAGATTATTATTTTGCCATCGTGCAGCATTCGGACACTAATTCGGATTATGTGGAGAACATCCCGGAAGCCGAGATGACGGCACACAGTCGAATAGCCGGCAGAGTGTGCAAGGAATATCTGCATGACGATAGCAATAATTTCACGCTATTTGTACTGTTGATGATCTTCAGTCAGGTCGCCACTACCGGGAGTGATTACTGGCTGTCATACTGGACTACTTTGGAGGATGTGAAGCGTATTGAAAATACTAGTGATGTCAAACAATTCGCGGATATATATAACGATAGTTTCCTTGGGTTGATCTTCACGTTGAACCCGGACGGCCTGCTGAGCACTACGGATGCCATATACGTATACACATTCTACATCATCACCTGCATCGCTACCACGCTGTTTAATTCTCCACGATTCTTCACGAATTCGTCACGAATTCGCCACGATTCTGTTTTATTTGTTTAGAAAATTTACGAGCATTTTCATTCTAATAAATTATCGAACTTACATCGATTTCGATTCCTGGACTTGTAATTTCTTTTCTCGATTCTTGCAGAGAGTTAACGATTTTTGTATTCCAGAAAGAATTTTAAACAGATTTTCGAAGGATATGGGCATCATGGATGAGTGGCTGTCCAAACTAATATTGGAGGCAAGAGGTTTTAAGTAGTATGTGGTACAATTATCATGGAGGCGATAATCAGTGGATGCTGACATTGATAGCCATACTAGTCATCTTGTTTTTCTTCGCTACGAAATCCTATATGAAGATTGGTCAAGACCTCAAACGTCTCGAAGGCGTAAGTAAGTATATTAGAGCAAGTAACACGTTATTAGAAAAAAGTGCGGTATATATTACATCCTGAGATCTAAATTCGTGAACTCCTGCCAAAGAATTTGTATTTTTAAGTTCTTACATTTCCCGAAATTTAATAAATTATTCAGAAATTTTTTTGAATATGTTTTTGCGTTTTCAGTGAAGAGTCCCATATTCTCATACGTAAATGCCACTTTGAATGGTTTGTCGACGATCAGAAGCAACGGCATTGAAATCGAGAAATTAATGCGAAAACAATTTGATGAGTTGCAAGATCGTCACAGCGGCACGTGGTATCTCTTTTTAACATGCGCTATAGCTGTCGTTGCGGATTTAATAATGTGCCTGTTCCTCGCCTGCATTTGCTTTTGTCTAATACCAATGAATGAGACTAGTAAATTATAATATATCTAATTAATTAATAAGTTCTTAGTTAAGGAGAGTTAAATTTTTTTTCTAAATTTTTCATAAAGATTCAAAAGGCTACAATTTAGAAGAATTAATTAGTAGAATTAAATAAACTTTATGTTTTCATTCTTATTTCAGTGTGTGATTCTTTTTCTCAATCATCAGACTATTGCAAGTTCTTTTTATTCTTTATACTACAGACAGTATAGTTGGCAGCAAAGCAGGTCTAGCAATATCGCAGTTCTGATCGTTCGTCTACAATATACTATAAAACAGTCGAGTTTAGCGAGTCGGTGTCATTGATGACCTCCGTGGAAAGGATTCTTCAGTACATGAACCTTCCTAAGAAAGAACCTATTACCTCGGACAATCCACCGTCACCTACATGGCCATCCCAAGGACAATTGATTTTAAAGGATGTGAACATGAAATATCATATCGATGATTCACCAGTTTTGAAGGTATAAAATAAATTGAAGGTATAAAATAGATCGAAAATGTTCATTCTTACAAACATTATTTGTGTTTTATCACATAATCGGGCTTTACAGAATCTGAATGCATCCATCGAGCCTGGCTGGAAAATTGGGATGGTTGGACGAATTGACGCCGGCAAGTCCTCCTTGATCTCGGCACTTTTCCGCTTGTTCAATGAAGGTCTAGAAGGCGAGATCAAAATCGATGGTCGGGACACAAGCACGATGGACCTCAGTAAACTGCGCTGCAAAATCTCCATTATACCTATTAACCATTATACAGAAACCTGTGCTCTTTTCTGAGAGTCTATGTTACAATCTGAATTTAATCAATACGATGACTTCAAGCTATGGGAGGTGTTGCGGCAAGTCCAGCTGAATGATGTTACACTGGACTGGATACGATATCTTCAACATCGGTCAGAGGTAACTCATATGCCTGGCCAGAGCCATCTTGAAAAACAATCGCTTGCTCGTTCTCGATGAAGTCACGACAATATTGATTCGCAGTGAGTCTTTACGATTCTTATTTGTATTTAAATATCATTTGAAGACAATAAATTTTGATTGATTAATTATATATCAATAAATTCTCCATAATAAATGAAGTTACAGTAATCGCAACAAAGTCATGATGACATGCAAATATTTACTTTGTCACGGGTGTGATATGACAGTAAAATCATTGTACTGTACGAATATCTACTTTATTACAGATGTCATATCATTAAAGGAGTTTACAGATGTCATAGTTATAGGCAATCATAGATTTATAAAAAATGTTCGAATAAATCAAATTTAATTAATGCTTATATTACTATAGGCGTGTTTCTTAAATAGCACGCTAATCATAAAACATTATTTTTAATTAAAAATTGAATCGAAAAGTCGTCTACAGTTTTGAAATTTTCGCAATGGTTGACGAAATATTAATTTCTAAATATTTCCGAATTAATCAGAAATAACACCATGATCCGTTATTTAAGAAACACCCTATATCATATCTGTAATATTTTCCATACATATTGCAATAACAATTTTTATTCAAATATAAAATTATAATATTTTTTTTATGTCGCATAATCTATCAATATGATTTTTAAAGGAATTGAAAATGTGCTTACATAAACTTGCTAGACGACATATTGGAAGCACTCGGAACACCAAAGGAATATCAACGGTTACATAATTGGATAATTCGAATTGTAATCGAATAGATTGTGTACGTTTGTTCTCACTTAGAAATTAATAATTTTTTTAAATTCTCTTTTTTAATGGAAAAAAAATTTTGAAGAAATTTTTATCATTTTTATGTATAAAATATTTGTAAACATATATCCAATATATATTATTATTTTTAGTACTTTATTATTACCTTTTCTTTGATTTCTGGAACTATTTTTGGATTAGTACATATGTATAGGGGAGACCGGGGCTAATAGATTCATTTTTCAGTTTCGAATTTTTAGATAAAATTAAGAGACTTATCGAAAAAATGAATTCTACACCAATTACTACATACATTTGACTAACTCCAATAATAAGGAGAATTTCAATAATAAGGAGAAACTGATAACTAATATGAAAAAAAAATGCATTTTTCTAATTCCTCTCTGTATCTGATTCAACTAGCCCCGGGACCGGGATAATTCGATTAAGATTATTAAAATAAAGATTAATGTATTTTAAGCTACATCTTTGGCTACATATTAATAAAGCTTTTATAAAAATATATTTTAAACACAAACATTCGCTTCGCAGAGTAAACAATACTTCTTTTTTGCAAAATTTGTTCATTTTGTGTTGAACAAGTAGTATCTTAGTTTTCGAGATTGGACATGAGGGAACTAAACTTATAACATTTCTTTTCCTCAGTGAAATAAAATTTTGAATAAGTATTATAAGAGTCACTAAATGAGTCACACAGTTCCGTGCTGTGGTTAGTCTACTATCCCCATCCGTTCATTTTTTTAAAATATTAACAATATACGATAACAGAGACACATAACAAAAAAAATCTATTGGTCTTTATTAAATAAGAACTACACTTACTAAGTAGAAATCAAATATCTCAGACAATCATATACGAAAAGTAAAACAAAAACTTTAAGAATAAAAATATTTATTTAGGTGTACGATTTTTTAAAATTGTGACATAACTTCTATCATAGATGTGTTCGCAATAAGATATTACACAGACTTAGCGGCAGTCGCTGCTGCGTGTTCAGACATATTTACGCATGTCTCGCGTGTTTTGTTTTTAATGCAGCCTCGATTATTCTACTTATCTCTATTTTCAACTAACCCCGGTCTCCCCTATTATATAATTTACATTGTAACCAATTTTTGTTGATATTATGCGTCAAAATGTTCACAGTCTGAAACAATTAAAAATCTTTCGATAAATATATAAAAAAGGTACTTCCAGTGTCCATGACCTTGACAACATACGTATGTACTCGTATACAATATATATATATACAATATATATATATACATACAAAATTAATAATATATACGTGTATATATATATATGTGTGTGTGTGTGTGTGTGTGTGTGTGTGTGTGTGTGTGTGTGTGTGTGTGTGTATATATATATATATATATATATATATATATACGAGGTCTGTTCAAAAAGTATCGCGAATTTTGAATTTCCGCGGGTTACGTATATTCGATTTTCGATTTTTTTGTGGCGTTATGTTGGTACTCATGTCTCTCACTTATGCCGACAAGTTCGGCCATTTTGAATGTTCAGTTAATTTTTTATAGCTGCTTTGCTTGCACGTGTTTTGGCTCGTCTTCGATTTTTGCCTATTCCAAAAAATGGATCAAAGAATCTATCAAATTTTGTATGAAAAACAAATTTAAGTGCTCGGACGCATTCCGAATGTTGACTGTGGCATATGGTGAAGCTTGGACCGAAGCAACGTTTATCGGTGGTACAAAATGTTCTCAGAGGGCCGAGAAGATGTGAACGACGAAGAGCGTGCCGGACGCCCGAGCACGTCAACAACAGACGAAAACATTGATGAAGTGAAGAAAATAGTATTCGCCAATCGTCGAATCACCGTTAGAGAAGTTGCTGAGGACCTAAACATATCAATTGGCTCATGCCATTCGATTTTTACCAATGATTTGGGCATGAGACGGCGAAATTGGCTTTTGCACCATGATAACGCCTCTGCTCACACATCGTTGATTTTTGGTCAAAAACAACACACTAATGATGCCGCAGCCACCGTATTCCCCAGATCTGGCCCCCTGTGACTTTTTTTTGTTCCCGAAACTGAAGAGGCCCATAAAAGGACGACGCTACGCTACGATTGAGGAGATAAAGACAGCATCGAAGGAGGAGCTGAACAAGATCACAAAAAATGATTTTTTGAAGTGCTTCGAGGATTGGAAAAAACGTTGGCACAAGTATAATATCTGATGAGGATTACTTTGAAGAGGACAAAATAGATAATCATGAATAAATAAATAATTTTTGAAAAAACACAAAATTCGCGATAGTTTTTGAACAGACCTCGTATATATATATATTGCAACCGCACTTACGAGCGTGGCGCAACTTCGTCGCACATTCACAGCTAAGATTTTCGTAGGCGATCGGATGACGGGTGATGTTAAACGTGACCGAAATGCGTCTTACGCGGCCGCTCTTAAGGGTGGCACATAATCACAAAATAATAGTCGGGAGCCAGGCACGAGCGAGCGTGCCACTTTTTCTAGAAATTACGCGATATTTTCTTTACGTTTTCTTTATATTTTCTCCATTTTTAATGAGAATATCGACGGACTTTCAATCAGTAGCTCAACCTCGGAAATGGCAGAAGGAGCGGTTCGCGGTCGAGGATAGCAGATCGTTTGGAGGAGCGAATAGGGGCGAGAATAAAGTATACATGAGTCAACAATAACAAAAGTAACAAATATATTAAATAAGTCTTCGACTTGCATTACATCTGGCGATACAATCGACACGATAAGTTCTACTTGAGCACGATAACGGGCTCACGCAGGCCACGAGACTTTACGCTGGACGTATCAACTTCGTTAGGTTCTCGCGACACGAGATGCTCTCGCGAATTATGCGAACAATACCTCATCGCCTCGCAAATACTAAGGAATTTGGCAACAATGTTAGCGTGGACACGGCGTGACTTCGTGCGCGCTCGCGGGGCTTCGCGCCGCTCAGCTGAGATGCAGAGAAGGCTCGAATGTCGTGCAAATGAATGAATCGTGCAAACTCGATGCTACGCAGTCTCGATACGACAGAATACGCACAATTATCAATTGCTATTATAAATTGTTGTTAATGGCTATGACACAGAGGACCGAATAGACATGCAAATCTTACGCTACAGACGCTCGAGACAACACGATACGCGACAATATTACGGTACGGAACTTCGACGCAACATACTTGTATGATCCGCGATAAAATCTAACGACGAATGACGAGGCTGTGGCCTTGGCGGACGCAATAGGATTACCCCGACGATAAAGGCCGTTCCGGGAGGCGACACGCGTACTTGAAATCCCTGAAAATCTACCACACGGTAATGCCACGTGCACTCAATATCATACACAGAATCCCGATAAAACGGCCGCCTCATGGCCTCGAGGTGCCTATTCGGGGCTCTCGCCGTCCTTGGGGCGTAGAGTGGCCTTCCCCGTCATGTCGTTCCACTCTCGATCCGCTTTGCGCCTGGAAGAGGGTGCGATAGGAAATGCCTTGCGATAATAAAAAGGGCATAATAATGAAGAATATCACCTGCGTGCAACCCGGGGTCAGGTGTCGTGCACCCCCGGCTGGTCCGTCAGCAGCGATCGTCTCTTGACTTCCAATCCTGGTCGTTCTTCCTCCTCTTCTCTCCGGTGAGGTGGCGTCATTCTGTCAAGGTCACGGGAGTCGCCGGTCTCTGTAACCCTTGGTACGAGAATACACAGAAATGGGAAAACAAAAACGGCAACGCGGAACGCGTAAGGTACGCAAACGACGTTGCGGGAAAAAAAGCACAAGTGCGTCCCCCAAAATGTGAGAGGACTCAGGACGCTAGACTGCACTGTTCGGTCAGGCCATACGGCCCTTGTGACGGACGGAAAACGTCACGTCACAATATATATACGTGTATATTATTAATTTTAAATATTACACTGGACTTATATATACTGACCCTTTGAGGCGGTGTAGCAAAATTCCACTTCGTGTATAAAACTTACATTGCACAGCCACAGAAACGCAGTACACCGAATGAATTCGCTTATCACTAGTCATAAAAACACGCTTATACAATGTCAGTATTAATGCAGCCAAAGATAAAGCTACAAGTACTCGTTCTCTCATGAAAATAAAAATCGGAGCTTAAGTCGAATGGAATTGGAGAGTATTAGATGCGTAACGTAACTTGTAGAAGGCAAAAAGGAACGTAAGAGAGAGATATTTACGTTCTTTTTATGTTCTGTTGTTTCAATTTTCACCTAGAAGTTCGTTTTACGCTTCTATTACTTTCTTATTACATTCTTTCTTATTACTTTCTTATTCGATTTACGCTTCGATTTTTATTTTTATTAGGACAAATTTCGTACGGTTCTGCAAAAAATTAAATTCTAAATGCGGCCATTTAAACATTTACATCGCGGTAATTTTGAAGTGATTAGCTTTAAAGATCAAAGGATACCTACTTGGTCCCTCCACCACCCACACTGATTTTTAATGGTGACCCTTTTTTATTTTAAACACCAAATTACAAAATAACTGTAACATTATATAACGTGTTATATTACAGTTTTATTGTTTTGTGGCGAATTACACCTAAGAGATACGGTACGTTTAATTTTGTGCTTGCTGGATTTGAATGTTTTCATGTTTACATACATTTATTATTTTTCATGTATTTTAATACCAAATTATAGAACACAAAGAAAGAATTATAATATACAAAGAATAATATAATAAAATTAGAATTATGTTGTATTACATATCATAATACAACATAAAATAGAATTAAATCTTTTTACATAAAATACATAAATTGCTCATACATATTTATAACATTTTCGATACACATTTTGTTTAGAAAGGATATCTCATATACTTACAAAATACAAATAATAACATAAAATTCGCGTATGATTCAAGAAAATCTAAGTTCTGACTCTGCAATAAGAGTCATTACATTTTCATTTAGTAAATGTTTAATAATACAATGTTTATTATACAACGACAATTTTAATTTTGTACCTTCTAATATAGAAATAAAAATTGCTAAATTTTAAGACATTTGAAACCAAATATTCAAACAAATTAATTTAAGAAATTTGTTTTATAATATGCGTCTGCAAAAATGGAATTACGAAGTAATGTCTTTTTTATTACTATAACTATGTTTGATAAAAAAGGACTATAATATTGTAATTAATAAACATTTTTTATAATTAATAAACAATTTTTGGTGCAGAACATTTTACATAATTTAATCAGTAATCTATAATAAAAAGAGAATACTTGATTAAGTTATTAGCTTGTTGAGAATCAATCCCGTGTGACAGTTCCGAAACCCTGGTTTCTTCTAATATAACGGTAATATTATTTTATACATTTAAGGAAAGGTCGCCATACTATTTTGTTTTTACACAATATTTCTTAATTATAAACAAAAGATAAAAATAAACTTTAAATACATAAATACAAACTAAAAAGTATCTTTTATCAGATAATATAAACAGTTTTTATAATATTGTTTGCAATTTTGCAATAATTAATTTTTTCGTAAGCTAAGCAAAAATGATAAGCGTCCGATAAAATGAGCTCCAAAACTGACATAGTATGCAGTAATACAATATATGCCACATATTCCTATTTTTTTTATTTTACAGAAATTATTTGTATAAAATATCTACAAGTAAATGTATAAGATTTTCTAGAATCTTTTCATTTCGATATAAAAAACATTTTTGTTAAATTATATGCGTATTTATTTTATGCTATTCTGCAAGATGCAAATATGTAACGATAGTTTATGCTTACCGTATATGTACCGTATATGTACATTGCTCCGATTGAGTTATTTGACACTATAAAACAACATTACGAAAATTAAGTTAATTCATGATTTGTTTTATAGCCAGATATGCCAATTTACCTTTGCACCTCGATTTTATATTTAAATTGTACTATATTATGAAAAAATTAAGAGAGAAAAAATAATATAAATAAAACTGATTTAGGAAGTTACAAGCATTTAAAACGATGTATTGTTATTAATAATATAGTCACTATTATTTAAATTACGCAATTCGCAAAAGAAAATAATAAGAATTTTATTTTCGCATTTATAGAATTCGTTTTTAGCTTATTTTGTATAGAAACAAGCCAAAAATATACGAATTATGCGTTTACAATTTTTTAATTAACTAAACAATTAACACATCATATTTTTGTTAGTAATATTAAATAAAGTGCAATTAGTTTCTAATAAATAAGAGGATGTCTTTAGGAGATTTATGACAGTGTATCGGCGATTTTATATTTATATTACTTTCTCTTTAAGACAGAGTGTGATGAGAGTTTGGGCAAAGAGAGAGAGAGAGAAAGGTATGAGCGTGAAAGCAGGGTATGGAAGAGCATGGATGAATGGAAGAGAGTATGCATGGAACGAGGAAAGAAAAAGTATGTATGAAAAGAATTTTTAAGAGCCCTCACAGTAAGTAAAAAGAATATCAGCAGAAGATGCATAACAGAAAATAGAAGGAAGGAGAGAATTGAGAGAGAAAGAATAGTGAGAGGGGTGATATGGAATGTGGCAGGGTTAAAAAGAAAAGAAGAGGACTTCTGGGAATTCTTAAAAGAATTCGAAGTAATTGGGTTGACGGAAACATGGGTAGATGAAGGGGAGTGGGGGAAATTAAAACAGAAGATGCCAGAGAGGTGGAAGTGGAGATGCCAGCCGGCAAGTAAAGAATGTGCGAAAGGGAGAGCGAAAGAGGGAATTGAGAGTGGAGTTGGAGGAGATAGACACTGAGCGTGAAGAGGAAGAGGGGTTTCAAGAAAGAACAGTGAAGATGGACGGAGAGAAGTGGAGAGTAGTAACAGTATACAATAGAGATGAAAATAAAGAACTACTGGATAAGGTAAAGGAGTGGATTAAAGAGGGGGAAGAAGAGATTTTGGTGATGGCAGGAGATTTTAATGCAAGAATAGGAAAAAACGGAGGGTGGGAGAATAATGAGGGAGGGGACGGTGAAGAGAGGGAGTCAAAGGATGAAATTTTAAATAAGCAAGGGAGGGATTTAGTAGACTTAATAGAAGAAAGAGGATGGATAGTACTGAATGGGGGGAAATATGGGGATGAGGAGGGAGAGTGGACGTATGAAAAGGCGGGTAAGAAGTCAGTCATTGATTATGGAATAGTGAATTGGGAAGGATGGCAAAGAGTGGCCAAGTTTGAGGTAGGATGTAGAGTGGAATCAGACCATCAACCGCTGATATTGGAAGTGAGGAACCAGTACGCAAGAAAAGAGGATAAAGGGGAAGAAGAGGGAAGAGTGCAAGATTGGTCGGAGGATGGAATAAGAGAGTATAGGAAGAGGATGGAAGAAGTGAAGTGGAAAGAGGATGACAAAGGGATAACGGAGGAATGGGAAGAGTTGGAAAGAGAAA
Organism: Acromyrmex echinatior; assembly: GCF_024713525.1. Lineage (NCBI taxonomy): Eukaryota > Metazoa > Arthropoda > Insecta > Hymenoptera > Formicidae > Acromyrmex > Acromyrmex echinatior. The sequence goes on from NC_141868.1 coordinate 133,526, forward strand.
TAATGAAGGCGGTGAAAATCAAGAGAAAAGGGAAGAGGAGAGGGATAAGGTGATGCCCTTGGTGGGATAAAGAGTGCAGACAGAAAAAGAGAGAGGTGAATAGAGCGAGAAGAAGATATAGAAGAGAAAGGGAAGAGGGATACCAGGAATTTATAAGATGTAGAAGAGAATATAGGAATTTATGTGTGGAAAAAGAAGAGGAATATAAGAAAAGAGAAGAAATAGAGATTGAAAACATAAAGACAGAAGCAGAGGCATGGAACTTTATAAACAGAGAGAGGAAGAAGAAGGAGGGGGTGTGCAAAGAAATTAATATAGAGGAATGGGAAAAGCATTTTAAGGAGGTTTTGGGGGGAGTAGAGGAAAAAAAGGAAAATCAACAGAGAAATAACAGGAGTAAGAAGGAAGGAGAGGGGATAAGTCAAGAAGAGGTAATTAGGGAAATAAATAGGCTAAAAAAGGGAAAGGCGGCAGGAGTGGATGGAATTAGAAATGAGGCATGGAAAGAAGGGGGAGAAAAGATTAATAGTAAGATAAGTGGATTTATAAAAAGAGTGTGGGAAGAGGACGGCTTCCCAGAGAAATGGAGAGTGGTGGTGCCAATCTGGAAGAGAGGAGACAGAAAAGAAACAGGAAATTACAGAGGAGTGACACTTACAAGTACTGGGTATAAAATTTATGCAAATATACTGAATAAGAGATTGGTGAAAGATATAGACGAAAAAGGAGGATGGTGTAGATCGCAAGCGGGATTCAGAAAGGGAAGAGGAACAGTGGAAAACATAAAAATATTGAAGTACATGATAGGAAAAGGGATGAAGAAGAAAGAAAAAATATATGTTCGTGGATCTAAAGGCGGCCTTTGACAGGTTGGATAGGAAAATTCTATGGGAAATGATGAGGAAACGGAAGGTAAATGAAGACCTGATAGAGAGAGTGGAGGAAATATACGAGGAGACGTGATGCGTAGTAAGAGTAGGAGAGGAAATGTCGAAGGAATTTTGGGTGGAGAAAGGAGTGAGGCAAAGATGCCCGTTAAGTCCGACCCTATTTAATATATACTTGGCGGATATAGAGGAAGAGTTGAAAAAGGGAAGAGGAGGAGTCAAAATAGGGAACGATAGGGTGTGGTCGATTGAATATGCGGATGACATTGTGCTGGTATCAGACCGAGAGGAGGGACTAAGAGATATGATCAGGAGGTGTAAAAAATACATGGAAGGTAAAAAGTTAGAAATAAGTATAGAAAAATCGAAGGTCATGGTATTTAAGAACAAAGGAGGAAAGGAAAAAGAGAGATTTTGGTGGTGGGGAAAGGACAGACTGGAAGAGGTAAAAAAATATAAGTACTTGGGATACATAATGACAAGGAGTGGAGAAGATTATGAGCACATTAGGGAGAGAATAAGAAAGGCAAGAGTGGCAATGGGCTGGGTTTGGAGTTACGGAGAGAGGAAATTCAAGGGGGATGTGAGATGGAGACTAAAGCTGTTTGACAGTATAGTTAAAGGAATATTATACTATGGGGTGGAGATATGGGGATACAAAGAGTGGAAAGAGATAGAAGTCATACAAGAAAAATATTTGAAATGGGTATTAGGACTGGAAAGGACAACACCAGGCTATATTGTCAGGGAAGAACTAAAGAGAAATAAGCTCAGAGTGGAGACGAGTTGGCGGGCGGGGAGATGGGAAGAAAGGATAGAGAAAGGAGAAGGAGGAGAGATTGGGAAACTGTGTATGTTGGAGAGGAGGAAGGAGGAAAGGAAAAGTGAGATGATAGAATGGACGAGAGAGAGTCTAGAGAGAAGAGACTATCTATGGAGAGGAGGCGTCAGTGAGGAAAGTTTAAATGGATGGGGGGAGAATAAATGGGAGAGATTGAGAGAGAGAGATATTGAGGTGAATGAGCAAGAGAGAGGGGAAAAGGTAAGGAGATCAAGATCGTGTAAGAACTATGAAAGAGTCCATGGTATACCTGAGTATATTCGAAAGTGCGGGAGGAAAGAAGGGAAAAAGATGGTAAAAATAGCAAGATGGAGGTGTGGGAATGAAGAGAGAGGAAACAAGTACTGGATGAAAGAAGAGGATAGAAAATGCAGACTGTGTGGAAAAGAAAGAGAAGATGGGGAGCATCTGAAGAAAAACTGTGAATACGTAAAGGAAAAAGAGGGGGAAGCAATCTGAGGATTTTAAATGAGGATGGAAGGGGGTATGAATGGATGATGAGAATAGAACGATTAAGAGAAGAGAAAAATAGAAAGACAGATAGAAAAGAGAAAATGGAAAATGCTGTGGATATATTGAGTGTGTCGAGAGTATGAATGTATGAAATTTATGAATGAGATGGAAGGAGGTGGGTGTGTGAGTGGGTGAGTGCGGGGGGGAGAATACGGATGTGTATGAAAAGAGAGAGAGAGAGAGAGAGAGAGAAGGTGTAAGAGAGTATGAATGAAAAGAAAATGTCAAGTAGGAGAGAAAGCGGAGGAAATGCAAAATGTGAAGTAAAATGTAAAACGAGAGAGAGGAATAAGATAGGGAAAGGAATGTAATAGAAATTAAGAAGTAAAGTTAAAGTGTGATTTAATTTTGGAAGTCTTTGTAATCACTTTGTGTGAAGGCAAATAAATACTACTACTACTACTACTACTACTTTCTCTTTATCTTTTATCATGTATTACAAAAAAATATGAAACATCTTATTAAGTTCATTATATCTTGATATATAACTTTTTTTTCATTGTTTTACAATCCATCCATGTATAAATATAAGGTGGTTTCTGTGATACCTTGCGTGTTTAATATATCTGAATTTCTACAGTTTAAAAAATTGAAGGCAAAACAATTAGCCAAAATCAAATTTTATTTGCTTCAAAGTATATTGTATAAACTTTTTATTTTACGAAAATAAAAAATATTGTACTATGATAGTGTATACATTAAGTACATAAAATTGTGTGTATACATATAATATATATAAAAATATTTTGAGAATAAAAATAAAAAATAATAGTAAAATTAACATCACATTTCATGTGATTTTTACATTAATAAATTATATCATCATTATTAAACTAATTATACTTATCTTTACATTACAAAAAGCATTATATTGTACACATATCTTCAATATATCAAATATTTTATCAATTGTAATTAAATCCAAAAAGATTTGATGAACTGATTTACGTATTAATGTATGAGGTCTAATTGTAGGTAATTGTCAATATTTAATTTAATCAAAATTAACGTATAAAACGGTATCAAAATGAAATAAAATGATTCATAATGTAATCTTTATGATCAATTATAATTATTAGATATTTTATTAATTTGATATCCTTCTCAATAAAAATATTTTTATTAAACTTTTCTTTCAAGATTGATCCACATCTAGTGGCTTTAATCTACCTATTTATAAATAAAAATTCCGCGAGAAAAAAAGACAATCTAATCTAGATTATCTATATCCATTCTGTTGTTCAATACTTAGTGTAAGTGTACTTAGTAGTTAGTTAAACGACATTTACATACGTTAACCTCCAGTGTACATATCTTACAGTGTAGTTCTCACAAAATTCCTAGAGGAACTGCGAAAATTATTTCTGAAAATTTTGTAAAAAATATTAAAACGTGTTTGTGCCTCGTGCAGCAAGAACTAATACAGTTAAAATATTAGCCGACAACTCGGAAACTATGGCAGAGACGTTAGAAAAAGCGTTGGCACCATTATTAATCATTGGATCGTTTTGCAATTTGTGCATGTTCGAAAATCTTCGTGGCCAACCTAAGGCGTATCTCTCTTGCCTATATGCTTTGGCCAAATGGGGCTCTCTTACGTATTTCTTTTACTATCCAATATTCATCTGGAATTGGAGAAATGGTATAATATACTATATCTATTTCTTCCTATTGATTTTGATTCCATCAATTCTCAGTGGTTTTTATCATTTTAAGGTAATTATTAATTTTAAAATATACTCCCTATCCCTATATAATAATATTTGATCTTTTAATATTACTTATCTTTTATAAATAAATATTAATAGTATTTTTATTGAGAGTATTAAAAGAGATCTTAAATTCACATTATAGGCAAATACAAAATTATAAAAAATTTTTATAAATGGCTTTCGATAACGTCAACCATGACCTACTTTTAGTAGTTTTATTTTTTCAAACTTAAACTATGCAGCCTATTTCATTCGCCATTTCTTCTCTCTCGCTAATCTGCTCATTCCTTACAAATCGCACGCAGCAAATCCTCGTATATAACCCTTTTTCTCTTTTCTCGTCTCCTCATGCCGTTCTTTTCTCGCCGGAATATTGCAGGTATCAACCATTCTCGGACCATTATTTTTTAACATTTTTATCTCTGATTTGTCTAATGTTTCTCTGTCCTCCAAGCTCTTCATATTATGCAATAGCTTCAACTACGTAATTCTTCTCAAATTCTTTCACTCATTCGATGCTTTAACAGCCTGTTCTGCTTTAAATAAAGATCTAAAATTTATTGCCAAATGGTCTATTAATAATTATCTATTCGCTGCATTTAAATCATTTTTGCTAATTGTTAATTCCTCAATATTACTATCCCATATTCAATTCTTCGATATTTCTCTTAACTCCGTTCGAATTTCTTGCTCCTCCTCTATTAAGATTCTTGGTGTAAGTTGACTCTTCATGGACATTCGAGTCACACGTGGCCATTAAGTGTCGGGCTGCTTACGCCCGTCTACGTCTTCTTTATTTCCTTCGCCACATATCTTCCTGCTCTCAAAAACTTCTCAATTACGCGTTATTCATTATTTGATTACGCCAAAGTCATCTACGTCCCGGCTTTTAATCAACAACTCCTTAACCGTGTACAACGTATCCAAAAAATTCTTGCTTCTCCTATCGTCCGTAAATACGACCATATATTTCCGTAATACCAAAGATTTAGCTAGTTTAGAATGTGGCAATGTTTTATTCTCCACCTGTGCTGTCTCGTTTTTCTTCCTTGCTTTTCTATATTTGCAACATCTCCTTTAGTTGAACTCTGAGCTTCATTCCACTTTTAACTCCCTTGTCATCAGCTACCAAGATTACTTATCCTTCCCCATTCATCGTTCTACTAAGTTCCGTGCTGCTTTCTCCTACACCTCAGTCAAATATTTTAATTCTCTTCCTGTATCGATTAAACTTCTCTCTCTCTCTTTTTTCTTCTTTCTGTTGCCTCGCATTTCATCGCGTCATTCACAATATTTAATTCTTACCATACAAGTTACAATTTAATGCTTCATTCATACAACATCGATCACTAGAATCCGTTCTTTCACCTTTTCAGAATGATAAAAAAAAATCTCTAAAAATTCATCAACATACTTTCAACTTCCTAGAATAAAAAATATTGGAACTTCATTTTGGAAAATAATAAAATGTAGTATAATTTATAATTACTGAAAAACTCAAAGAAACTTGCACGAACAAAAATCGCTCAATCACTAGTGACTGATACTTGTAAGATAAGAGCATGATGGAAAGGATAACATGATGTACTCAGTTTGCAAGTAACTCTCTCTAAATCTCCGCCATTTCTTCTCTGGTGGAAAAATTTCTATGTCAAAGTACGCCAAAAACTATTCCTAAGTACACCAAAAACTGTTCCTAAATACGCGGTTTCGAACATGGAAGTAGTTTGGCGTAAAATTCTACTTCTATGCCAAAGTAAACCGATTCATGTCTTTACGCCAGACAACGCCAAACAATGCCAAACTATGGCAAATTACGTTAGAAAATACGTCTAATTATGCCTAATTATGCTTAACTACGTTAAAAATTACATCTAACAAGGAAACACAACTAGTTGTATGTCGCCGATTTAAATGAGCTTTTAGTTGTTCTACAGACAAAAATAAGAGACACGTATTTTTTTATACGTGCTGAGTCGCATGTTAAGGAGGTGAAATTCTCCCTTGAAGAAAATCGATTTTCTTCTTTCGAAGCGAATATCTTCGAAACTATGAGAGATAGAAAAAAATTTCTGCAATAAAAATTGAATGATTGCAAGAATACTTTGTAACTATAACAAAACAAATTTTTTTTAGTTATTTATTTATTGTATACCCTCACTCTCTACTCTTATTTTCAAAAATTTTTTAATTTTTTATATGATCGAAATTAAAGAGCATTTTATGCTGAAAACAACGACATGTATTTAAATTATGAAAAACCATTTTTGAGATATCAACGAAAACGTCTCCATATAAGCACTCTGTACCTATCCGTATTCGTCTCATACCGCGTTGGTTGCGCGAGATAGCGATAAAGGCAACACAGTTTATTACAGTGCAGTAATGACTATTGAAATAAGTTTTATAAATAATAATAATAATAACAATACCAACAGCAACAGTGACTTTGTCAATCTGCTAAAATCAGCTGTCAAATACTTTTGAAGGTATGTTTATAAAAGAATATACAAAATATTTTGAACAATTAAGAACAAAGCATTAATAAAGAAATTAATACTTTAATAAAATTTTATTCATTTCATTTTCATCGTAGAGCAGCTAATTCCATTTAATGTTGACATCAATAATGTATTGATAAGGCGATGTAAAAAATAGATAGATAGATTGTAGATTTGCTGATAAAACAATTTTTGTCTGCGTATGTTATTGACACATAAGTATAAAAAGGGGCAAATCGTTGGAATGAATTCAGTTTCGTGCTTTGATTTCGAATAAGTACTACTAGTTGCTAATGATACTAATTGGCTAATAAGTATTTATTTTTTATAACTGCATTATATGTTGTCGTACAGTAGCTAATTGCAGTGTTAGCTTCAATGTTAACATGAATAATGTATTGCAAAACATTGCGTCTTATTAATCTAGGCGAAAAATAGTATTCAACTGTTAGGATTTGATGAAACAGTATATTTATAATTTAATAACATTTTTAAAACACTTGTAGGAAGACGTATACATATACATTGTATAAAATTGATTTTTCTCTTGTTCAACGAATTCCTTTGAAGGATAATCAAATTTATTATGAAATAGACAATAAAAACTTTTCTCTCTTTCTTTTAATTATTATATTGGAAATGGACATGTAAATAATATTTATAATTTTTAAAAAATAATGCGATTTAATCCACGAAATGTAATAATACTGCTGTCTGCAGTATTTAATACTGCTGTATTTACTGCCGTGGACTTTCCAGAAAGTCCTATAACAACAGAAGAAGTTATGATACAGAGAAAAATGGAAAAGATGATAAAAGAAATGTACTACTATGAAATTGAACAAGAAGAATCGTTGGATTTTTTAAACTCATATGACCAGAATATATGTACCAGAAGCACAAGAAATAGAACTCATAGATGAAAAAGAAAATTATGCACGCAATATAAAAGAAATGGTTTGTGATATCGACGATATTTCAACAAAATATAAAAAAGGAGGCTGTTGAATATTGAAGAAGTGGTAAGTTAAAGCCGAGAACAATTGAATCTGTAAAATCAAGATTTCGGAAAGTAATGTCAAGCAGACCAATTGCGACAATGGGAAAAGCAAATGAATGTAGGTAGTAATAGACTTGAAAAGTTGGAACGAATTTTAGTATACACGTTAGATAAATTTATTGAAGCTATTCGTAAAAGGACAATGATCTATGATATTGATATTACACGGGCTTTGCAAGCGCAACAACAAGTAAACTTATTAGGTTTTAAAGCATCACACGAATGGGTTAGAAGATTTAAGCTCGCGCATCAAATTGTATCTAGAAAAGTTATTAGAAATTTATAACTAAAAAAGCTTTAATGTCAAAGGTAGCTTTACAGGCAGAGGCAGCAATAGGTTTATTGAAAATATCAAATATTATATTGACCGTTATGGAATTGAAAATGTGTATAATTCGGACCAAAGTGGTTTTCAATTAGAATTGCACGCTGGTCGTACATTGGCACAGAAAGGTGTAAAAAAGTAGAGCCTGTAGTACAGACAATATCTGCGATTATGCAATTATATAATACAACCTGTTATTTCAGCCAATGATAGATTATTATCTCCACTTCTTGTAGTGTTAAAAGAACCTAGTGAGACATTAGGTCCTAGGGTATAAGAAACGATGTTTTTGCAAATAACATTTTTATTATGTTAAAATCTGGTAAATTAACATCTAATCATTTTGAAACTTGGATAAGAAAAGTACATTATATTATCCAAATGGACCAAATTCAGTTTTATTGTTAGATTCATGGACTGGTCATTGTCCGGATATAATTCAAAGAAATAGACCAGATTCTACACAAGATATTGTTTTATTAACTATACCGACTGGAATAACAGGAAAAATACAACTGTTAGATGTTTTTGGATTCCGTTTATGGAAGAATTTCGTCAAGCATTTTTCAGATGTAGTCATGCTTTTAGATCTTGATATAAAATTTCATTCTAGAAACGCTATTTTAAAATTACAGTCATTAACGCACAATCAGTTTTCATCGCCAAGATTTACTAATTTGTTTAAATACGCTTGGTATAAAAGTGAATATTTAGAACATAGACCAGGAGAATTTGATACATCGGTCGATTTTTGTTTTAAAAAACATTCGAAAGCAACATACAAGCAGCGATATTTGTGGTGAAATAGCTGTAATTACTTGCGCATGGTGCAAAAAGTCTCTCTGTATAATCCATTTTTTCCATAATCATCATATTTGTAATCTGTATGAACCGTAAATATTGTAATGATTTATATGTATACATTGTAAAAAGATAATTTTAAGCAATGTCTAAAAAAAGACACATGGTGTATGCTTCTCACGTTTTAATTGTAGTAAATACAAAATAAAAACAAATATTGATTATTGACATTTTATATCAATACAAATACCATATTATATTAATAAAAATATCAAACATTAACAATAACTTTAAAATTATTGTATCGTAGAATTACAAATAAAGAAAGTAAAACAAATTATATTGGGAGTACAAATAAATTTCCGCTGTTTTTAATCAAAAATTAAGCATTTATTGTGAAAGAACGGTACATAATGTTTTATTGAAAGTATTGTCCATCGCTAGCTATTACTTTTTCCCATCTTTCTGGTAACATACGGATATCGCGTTGAAAGAACGCTTCATCTTTTAAGATTATCCAATTATCAATCCAATTTTTGGTATCTTCATATGATGTGAAGTGCTGCTCAGACAGGCCATGCGTCATCGATCGAAATAGATAAATATAATCGGAAGGGGCAATGTCTGGAATACGGCGGATGGGGTAGAACTTCCCAATTGAGTGTTTCCATGTAGGTTTTGACCGGCGCCGCAACATGTGGTCGAGCATTATCATGCAGGAGAATAATTTTGTCATGCCTGGAGTAGTAGTAGTAGTGGGCGCATTTTTCCTTGAGTGCTCGGCTCAATCTCATCAATTGTGTTCGGTAGAGAGCCCCCCCAGTAACAGTTTCGTTCGGTTTGAGAAACTCATAATACACGACACCAAGCTGATTCCACCAAATACAAAACATGAATTTTTTTCCATGAATATTCGGCTTGGCTGTCAATGTTGAAGCATGGCCAGGCGATCCCCATGATTTCTTCTTCTTTGGATTATCGTGGATCTATTTTTCATCACCAGTGACTATACGATGCAAAAAACTCTTTTTATGCCTGACAAGCAGCATTTCACATATGGAAAATCGGCGTTCAACGGCTTCAGTTCATATGGAACCCAATTCCCTTGCTTTTGAATCATTCCTAATGATTTCAAACGATGTGAAATTGCTTGTTGAGTCCTAATGTAAGTGCAAGTTCTTTTTGTGTTTGGCACGAATCTTCATCCAATAATGCTCCAATTCCGCGTATTTGTACACTTTCGGCCTTTCTACGTTCTTTGTCTTGGACGTCAAATTCACCGTTTTTAAACTTTTGAAACCACTCACGACAACTTCTCTCACTTAAGGCAGTCTCACCATATGCTTCTACAAGCAATCGATGAGCCTCAGCTGCATATTTCTTCAAATTAAAGAAGTAAATTAAAAGTTCCCGCAAATGACGCTTATTCGGCTCAAAACTCGACATTTTCGCACAAAAAAAAATATATCATGCTGATACAAAATCGCTAGTATTTCAAGGTTATGTTGTTGACAGATATCCAACCTTACGATATAACGTTTTACATCAGACAATTTTAACCATAGCTTGCTAGTAGCGCAGTCTTTGTCAAATGGCAGAAACTTATTTATACTCCCAATATTAGATTTCTATAAAGGTATAATACCATTACTTCTCAATTCATGTTTTGTAAATATAAAAATAAATTTATGTAACACAATTAACGTACCATATTTTTTAATGTTTTTTTCACATACACAAATAATGGTACTTACAAATTTCCGTCTATCTACCTCAATCCTTGCAAATTCCATCGTCAGATTTAGGTAATATTTCAGAAGAATTTCCTCGACTACAAACTTCTAATATTCGAAAAAATTCCATTGGACCTCGACTATGAGTTTGAAATTGAGTTCCAGAATGTACTCGTAAATTATTATCGGCATTCTGCGGCAAATTGTTTTTTTTTTTTGCATTATTAGCTAGACGTCTCTGACACTGACTGTAAAATAGGATACGCAAGTTTACACGGGTTATTATAATGTTTTTTATAAATTAATAAGTAGAAAGGAAAATGTATCAAAAACATATATTATTGATAAATGCAATATAAATTATTAATAATGAAATAAGTATCTTTTTTTTTGTTATGAGTTCATAAGAAGTACCGCATTTACAGGTTACTTCAAATTTATATTCATAAGTTTCACAGTTGCACATTTTATCCATTTTCAATTTATATGAAGCACCGCACTTGCACGTTATTTCCATAGCAAAATCAACTGACTATGCATAATCAATACTGCATATGCTGATTTATTGCACTTATTGCACATAGGAGCAAATCTTTGCTCCTAATCAATTTTTGCATAACATCGCATTAATAAGACATATTAGTGACCTCGCCCTGATAAAGTGAAAGGTTCAAAAAACATCGGCATTAACAAGGGATAAAAACACAGCGATAATCAGCTAACCCTCTGATATCTTTAATAATACCTGGAAAAAAAACGCTACAATTGGAAATGATAATTTTCACTCGTCAATACATTTGGTTGTGATAACTGTAAGATGAACATATCCTTATCATTATTTCTGGTTGTGGTAATTGTAGCAATTTTTTCCGTGTGCGAAAGCATTATCAAGATGACACCTTATCAATACATCATTGATGTCAACATTAAATGAAATTAGCTGTTCTATGATGAAAATGAAATGAATAAAATTTTATTAAAGTATTAATTTCTTTATTAATTGTTTATTCTTCTTAATTGTTCAAAATATTTTGTATATTCTTTTATAAACGTACCTTCAAAAGTATTTGATTGATTTTAACAGTGACAAAGTCATTGTTGCTGTTGGTATTGTTATTATTATTATTATTTACAAAACTTATTTCAATAATCACTACTGCACTGTAATAAACTGTGTTGCCTTTATCGCTATCTCGCGCAACCAACGCGGTATGAGACGAATACGAATAGGTACAGAGCGTTTATATGGAGATGTTTTCGTTCATATCTCAAAAATAGTTTTTCATGATTTAAATACATGTCGTTGTTTTCAGCATAAAATGCTCTTTAATTTCGATCATATAAAAAATTAAAAAATTTTTGAAAATAACAGTAGAGAGTGAGGGTATACAATAAATAAATAACTAAAAAAAAAATTTGTTTTGTTATAGTTACAAAGTACTCTTGCAATCATTCAATTTTTATTCCAGAAATTTTTTTCTATCTCTCATAGTTTCGAAAATATTCGCTTCGAAAGAAAAAAACCGATTTTCTTCAAGGGAGAATTTCACCCCCTTAACATGCGACTCAGCACGTATAAAAAAATACGTGTCTCTTATTTTTGTCTGTAGAACAACATACTAAAAATTCATTTAAATCGGCGACATACAACTGGTTGTGTTTCCTTGTAAGTACGCGAATGACCATGGAAATAGTTGGTGTAGAATTCTACTCCTACGTCAAAGATTTACGCCTTCTTACGCGAAACTATGCTCTAAGTATAATTTCGGGTACATTTACAATATACAATATATACTGTTTAAAGTAACATGATGACATCTTGAACTCATTTGGCATGAATTCATACTATCACGCTGTCATAATGGTATTAAAATTCCATCGTAATACTGTATATATATATATATATATATATATATATATATATATATATGTATATATCTCGTAATACTATTTATATATATATATATATATATATATATATATATATATATATATATGGATGTCACGTTAAAGACAAAAAGCTACCAATTATGAAACGCGAAACATGAGACGGTATTCATAAGCTGCGTTCCGTTTCACGCATAATGCGCATGATGCATTATTTAGCCTTATTATTCATCGAATGTTAAACAAGGATAAATGATGCATTATGCGCATCATTTATGCATGAAACGGAACGCAGCCATAGTCTGTTTTTATTTTAAAACTATCTTAAATAACATCTTAAAAGACTAATACAGTCCTCGGATTGATTTATGGCACCTTAAGATTGTACTTAAGACAATCTTAAGTGCAAGAATCAAATATGAATACTGACCTGTTTCGCATCGTGAAATTGGTATTGAACTTGTTTAACACACTATAGGTTTCTCTTTCTATAGGAAGAGAACCTAAGATGAATTATGATGTGTGTCAAACAAGGAAAGAAGCTTTGTTTCTTGAGTGAGAAGAAATAGACCCTCATAGAAATAGACAGCGGAGATTTAGAGGGAGACGCTTGCAAACTGAGCACACCATGTTATCCCTTCCACAGAGATACTGATGTAATTGGCATATGTGAAGGTGCTCGCGTGCGCGCGCGTGCGCGCGTGCGTGTGTGTGTGTATGTGCGCGTGCGTGTGGGTACGTTTGTGTATGATTTTATCTATTGCTTCACTACTTATTGTATCGCAGTCTTACAACGAAGGTTAGGCAACTCAAAAATTCAGAAAATTCTGAAACATTGTGTGCAAATAGAGATAGTTTATCTGTAATACAAAACTATTTTTTGTTCGAACAGAATTACAGTTGATATAATATTTTTTCTTTTTTTGAAATACGTTGCAACTGGTTGCTCTATCAAAAGTTAAAATTAAATAAACAATATTTTATAAAAATAACAATTTTTTTATTCATACTTTGTTTTTAATTGCCTGAAGTATCTCGTATATTCATTTATGTATATCATAAATATATTTGGTTTGACGCATATGTTATTATTATTGCTGCTGTTGTTGTTGTTATTGTTATATAAAAGCTCATATTTTAATAATTGCTACTGTGTTGATAATTGCTGCTGAACTGATACTATGTTGATGGATTGTATTGTATTTACGATTGACGCTATCTCGTGCAGCCAACGCGGTATGAGACGAATATCTACGGAACGGATATACATAGGTGTTACATATTTAAAAAATGGTTATTTGAAACATAGCTATAATGTACATTGTTGTTTTCAGCGACAAATGCTCTTTGATTTGCACTATATAAAAATTAAAAACATTTTTTAAATAGGGGTGCGGATAGGGGTATAAAATAAATAAATAATTAAAAAAAAAATTTTTTTTATTGTTATCCTAAAATATTTTTGAAACCACTCAAATTTTATTTCGGAAATTTTTTCATATCTCTTTTAGTTTAGACGATAGTTATTTCAAAAGAAAAAAAATCAATTTTATTCAAAAAAGCGTTTCACCACCTAAAACTGTAATTCTATATAAACAAAAAATAGTTTTATGTTACGGATGTACTACTTTACTTGTATACAAAGTTTCAGAATTTTTTGAATTTATGAGTTATCTACTGTCCTTCGTTTCGATTTTTTATGCTAGTAGGCTTTGTAACAGCAGTTTTGCTGACGTCTAACTATTTGCAAGTTACTTTAATCTATTGCATCATATTTTATGTTTATGTCTATTACTCTGTTAACACGTAATTTTTTTCATGAAGCAATAAACTAAATTAAATTGAAAAAAAAAACATTACAATCCGAAGCGCCACTACGGTCTAAGTATTAAGATGTTGAACTAATATATATATTATTCAAACGAATGAATTAATTTCAGAAATAATAATTACGTGTCGATATGGTTGTCGACATTAACGCAATAAATCTGAAATGTAATACTCCCCCCAAAATTCCCCAAATTAATCTTAAAAAACTGTAATAAACTTATTGCGAAAAATATTGCCTCGGCCGGGAGTCGAACCCGGATCTCTTGCATTCCGTGCGAGCGTCCTGAGCCTTTAGACTACCGAGACCTTAGCAATAATTTTTCGCAATAACCGATATGTCTCGAGAGTAACGCATTATTTCAGCGCGCGTTTATAAACAATAAGATAGGAAACAAGACCGTTAATATTAAATAACATTACAATCCGAAGCGCCACTACGGTCTAAGTATTAAGATGTTGAACTAATATATATATTATTCAAACGAATGAATTAATTTCAGAAATAATAATTACGTGTCGATATGGTTGTCGACATTAACGCAATAAATCTGAAATGTAATTTCAGGTCGACAATCATATCGACACGTAATTATTATTTCTGAAATTAATTCATTCGTTTGAATAATATATATATTAGTTCAACATCTTAATACTTAGACCGTAGTGGCGCTTCGGATTGTAATGTTATTTAATATTAACGGTCTTGTTTCCTATCTTATTGTTTATAAACGCGCGCTGAAATAATGCGTTACTCTCGAGACATATCGGTTATTGCGAAAAATTATTGCTAAGGTCTCGGTAGTCTAAAGGCTCAGGACGCTCGCACGGAATGCAAGAGATCCGGGTTCGACTCCCGGCCGAGGCAATATTTCTCGCAATAAGTTTATTACAGTTTTTTAAGATTAATTTGGGGAATTTTGGGGGGAGTATTACATTTCAGATTTATTGCGTTAATATCGACAACCATATCGACACGTAATTATTATTTCTGAAATTAATTCATTCGTTTGAATAATATATATATTAGTTCAACATCTTAATACTTAAACCGTAGTGGCGCTTCGGATTGTAATGTTATTTAATATTAACGGTCTTGTTTCCTATCTTATTGTTTATAAACGCGCGCTGAAATAATGCGTTACTCTCGAGACATATCGGTTATTGCGAAAAATTATTGCTAAGGTCTCGGTAGTCTAAAGGCTCAGGACGCTCGCACGGAATGCAAGAGATCCGGGTTCGACTCCCGGCCGAGGCAATATTTTTCGCAATAAGTTTATTACAGTTTTTTAAGATTAATTTGGGGAATTTTGGGGGGAGTATTACATTTCAGATTTATTGCGTTAATGTCGACAACCATATCGACACGTAATTATTATTTCTGAAATTAATTCATTCGTTTGAATAATATATATATTAGTTCAACATCTTAATACTTAGACCGTAGTGGCGCTTCGGATTGTAATGTTATTTAATATTAACGGTCTTGTTTCCTATCTTATTGAAAAAAAAAAGTTTTTGGACACATCAACTTTAATGCTTACATTATTATAATATAACTCTTTATCTGTCACATTTCCTATACATATTGCAATAACAATTTTTACTCAAATATAAAATTATAATAATTCTTTCTGTGTCGTATAAATGATCAATGATTTTTTTAAAGGAATTGAAAATGTGCTTACATGAGCTTGCTATAGTAGACAACACGTTGGAAGCTCTCGGAGCGTCAAAGGAATACCAAAGATTACATAACTGGATAATTCGAATGATAATCGTATGGATTGTATACGTTTTTTGTCCATTAGCATGTAGTATTTTTTTTGTTTTTTTCGTTCTTAATTATGACATAAATTTCACTTCGCTTTTTTATGTGACGAGAACTACATTTCTGGTCCATTATCCGTTAAACATCATTATCTTAAGTGCTCTGATTTCTACAGCTATTCTTGGGTTAGTATTATATATGTGTATATATTTACTTTGTAAGCTATTTTTATTGACATAGTGCGTCAAAATGTTTACAGTGTAAAACACATAAAGACTTTTTGCTAACATGTTAAAAATAGAAGCCATGATCATCAATGATCATGATGTAGACAACATATATATGCTTTCTGTATTGTATATACAAAACATGTATATACAATACTTACTTTGAGTTTTAAAAATATACTAAATTATTTAAAATAAATAATTAATCATTATCTTTCATTGTTAAATATTTATAAGACAATATTTATTGACCATCTTTAGAAAATGCTTCGAAGGAAGAAAAGTTAAGTAATGTAATCGAATAAATATACGGTCAAAATTTCTACTTCCAATGAACTCAATCTTGACATAGAAAAGTAACGATAAAATTGTAACATAAAAGGTAACGGTCAAATCATCCTAAAAGAGTAACGACAAAACTAACGATAAAAGTAACTTCGTCCCTGGCTGTAAGAGAGAGCCGCGCCGCATGTCGATAAGTATGGTAGTTATGATCGAATCAGATGCTATGCCTTCGCAATAGAATAAGTTTCTATATCCAAAGCGTCCTGTTTCGTAAATGCATTTCAAAAAAAAAATTTGTATAAAAGTTCTGTATAAAAGTTTCATCTGCGTGCTCGCAGTGTGCATGCAAATATTTGGACTCAAAGGGCTGTATAATACTTATTATTTCTACTATAAAATTTTTACGCTCTTCCCAAATGTCCCCGATTCGCCTTTGATACATTAACGTCTATGAAAGGATGGCCATGAGCGATGTAACTTCACAATTTCAAATTGAAATATGTCGAAGAAACGTGATGTTTGGAATTCACTATTATAGATTTTCTACTATTTTTACGAGTTTTGGTTAAGGAAATATTAGGTATAAAGTTTTTACAAAGAGTAATTGGAATTGGAAATTTACACTTTTCATATAAAAATGAATGTTAAAGTAAATGCATCGAACGTATGTAGTACCGTATATTAACACAAATTTATTTATATTACTATTTAGGAATGCTCCGCATAATATGTTAAGGGGTACAGAACATCGAATATCTGCCGTCAAATTTTTTTATACATTCAATTATCCGATTGGATAACGAATTTTCCGGATGTCCTGCGAGACATCTGGAAAGAGACTTGCAAAGAAAAAAAAAACAATCTTTTAATCAAAGATGCTTTAACAAAAGGTTCTTTAAGGGAATCTTTACGTTTGAGAGTCGACTTTGAAGGCATTCTTTGAGAATTTTTTCAATAAACAAAAATTTAGGTAGTTTAAAACTAATACAGGTCTCTTTAGAAAGTGCGTACAATACAAATATAAAAAAATATATTTTTTGTAGTGTTAATTTTTACATGATAGTAATAAGATGACGTTGAAATTAGGCCTACACTGCGAATACGGTCAAACGGTGATCAAGGTACAGATGGTATTGTTGGTCCGATAGCAAAAGTGAAGCTTTTTCTTATAATGTATGGACTTATAATTCTTGCCCGAATAACCAGAATAATTAATATCATGTGCATATTTTTAAAATGACAACAGTTTGAAAAAATAATTCGAATTTTTTTCACATTTTTCCTTTTATTTGACCTTCAAAAAAATAGAAAAAATTAAGAGACTATTATTATGTATTAAAATTAAGAAACTATTAGTAGACTATTATTTCTAGTATGTGTGATAATAACATCTTCTCTGAGTATAACCGTAAAAGTAGAAGTCAGTCGGACTTTTTGAAATCGTGATGGCCATATTCGAAAACAGGGTTTCGGGAAAAAGGCGAATAAAATTTTTGAAATATTTTAGTACAATATTAATTATAATTTAGTACATATCGCTCCGTTTTTCATTAGAAACGAAAGTGACGCTCAGAAGGGAACGAAACTCTGCTCTATTGGACAGAAAATTTCTAGAATGGTTTTGAAAGGTTGAATATAAATAATGGCGAGCGCTGAAATTATTTATATTCTAGTTATAGCAATTGATAGATGGGCGCCATTTGAATCGATCAAGAGGCACCAAACACCATATCATTTTATCTCGTATATCTTGGACAATTTTCTCCCAAATTGTCATTTCTCCCAAAAAACATTTTTGGGATATTCTTGAGACTATAAGTTTTCAAAAAAATATAAAATAATTGATATTTTTTGTCCCTAAAACGTAAAAATCTCCTTAACAAAATGCATTCATTTAATGTTTTTAGTAATTTTGTTTAACATTTCTTAGCTTACTGATTGACAAATTGTTATTTTCTGTAAGGCGCATATTTTTCTGGTGGCTTTTGTTTTCATTTTCTGAAAGCAAATTATAAATTAAAACGACTAAAACTAAATTGTAAATTTTGGAGAAAACATATCTTGAAAGTCTACTCCATATATATATGTGTTGGAATTAATTCGTAGCGTTTTTTTAATGAAAGAATGTTATTTATTTCACATGAGCATTAAAAAATACATTAATGAAAGTACTTCCCATCACTTTCTACTACTTTTGACCATCTTTCGGGCAATGAATGAATACCGCGTCGGAAGAACTGTTCATCTTTAGATGAAATCCAGGAATCGAACCATTTTGTACAATCTTCGTAAGATGTGAACTTCTGCTCGCACAAGCTATGAGCTAATGATCGAAACAAGTGGTAGTCGCTAGGTGCAATATCAGGAGAATACGGCGGGTGCGGTAGCACTTCCCATTTAAGTGTTTCCAGGTATGTTTTTACCGGTTTTGCAACGTGTGGGCGAGCATTGTCGTGCAGCAAGATGACTTTATCGTGTCTTTCGAAGTATTCCGACCGTTTTTGCTTCAATGCACGGCTCAAGCGCATCAGTTGCCGTCGGTAGAGATCTCCAGTAACGGTTTCATGCGGTTTTAGCAGTTCGTAGTATATGACACCCTTCTGATCCCACCAAATACAGAGCAGGAGCTTTGAGCCATGGATATTGGGCTTTGCCACTGATGTTGATGGTTCGCCGGGCTTAACCCATGACTTTCTGCGCTTTGGATTGTCATAATGGATCCACTTTTCGTCACCGGTAACAATCCGATGCAAAAAACCTTTTCTTTTCTGCCGTTGAAGCAGCAGTTCGCACGTGAGAAAACGTCTCTCAATATCCCTTGGTTTCAATTCATATGGGACCCAATGTCCTTCCTTCTGGATCATGCCCAAACTTTTAAGACGTTTTCCTATTGTTGAGAAGTCAACTTCCAATGACGTAGATAATTCTTTAAGTGTTTGACATGAGTTTTCATTGAGCAGTGCCTGCAAATCGTTATCTTCAAATTTTTTCGGCTGACCAGGTCGCTCCTTGTCATCCAAGTCGAAATCACCAGCTTTAAAACGTGCAAACCACTTCCTACACGTTTGCTCAGCCAGAGCATGTTCACTATACACATCCACTAAAATACGATGAGCTTCAGCTGCACTTTTGTTCATATTAAAGTAATGAAGCAAAACTCCCCGCAAAAACACTTTATCTGGCACAAATTTTGACATATTCAATGAATTATACAGTATTGTTATTTATGATTTCAAGAAAGGTTATGTACGGCAAATGACGTCCTATGATAGATGTTTACAATGTATACAGAACTATAGGTAACAACGAAATAGTGTACTGCTTGTGCCATCTCTTGTAAAACGCTACGAATTAATTCCAACACCTAATAAAATATTGTATTAAAACAAAAAAAAAATTAAAAAATTCTAATTTAGTATGACTTTTTATTACTTATTAACGCAATTAGAATATGCTTATATGCATAATGCATATGTCATAATGTTAATGAAAAACACTAATTATATTAATGAAACACACTCTTTTTCACTCATTTTAGATACACAAGCTCTAGATTTCATCGAATCAATGATCTCTTACATGTACTCTGTTCTGACCTGTCCAGAAACAGTGCAGATTACAGAAAACAAAATAGATCCATCTTTGTGGATCAGCAGATAACAGGAGCTAAGAATCACATTCAATATATATGGATTATAATGTAATAATTATTTAATAAAATTACTATATGGTATACACACATGTGCACACTAATGTATATATGTATACAGAATGTCTCAAACTAACTTTCACATCGACATATTTTAAAAAGTATAAAAAATATTTTTTATGAAAGTGCAACTGTTTCGAGAGAGGCCTATTGGCCTGTAATCACATTATTTTTTTCTAGATAAAGGTACCATGAGAGACGCAATGAAAAATATGTAATGTTTATTTGCGCTTTTTAAAATAGAATTATGATTTTTTAATATGATCTATAATTATTCTACATGTATGATCTATAATCATTCTACAAGTTTTAAGTCAGAAATTTAAAAAAATTAATAATTTACGATATATTATAGGTACATTTTTCTAGCACATATAATTGACATGACACATTAAATATCTCGTAAACTATTAATATTCTGATAATTGTAATATCCTAATACTTTTATGAATAGAATAATGAGATAAATCAGGTGTAAAGAAAACATATACATTTTGTTTAACAAAATTATTCATTGTATCTATTTTTTTGATAAAACTTTAGTAAATGGGCGACCTTTTGCCAATTTCAGTAATCATGATAGATATTGTCATAATCCTAAGAGACCTTCTACAGGATTTTTAGTCGTCGCTTGTCCTTCCTTAGAAAACTATTATTAAATAAAATTGATAATATTAGGTGCAGTAAAAAAAAATCCATTATTTTTCCAATGATCGTCTACGCGATACAGATTACTAAAGCCATCTATTGGAAAAATAATGGTTTTCTTTTTACTACACCTAATATAAACGTATGTTTAACTTTTTGTTTTTTTCCAAATGGAGTAAAGCAGACGAATTCTGTGTTTTAAAACAAAAATTCTCTCCTTTATATTCTTTGCTTTACTAATACAAATTCTCTAAAAGACACAAATACTCTACTTTCAAAACAAAAATAATATAAGAAAAAAGTAGCTAAGTTAGAATATGATAAAATAAAAAAATAGAATAGATAATGTCAACTAATTATTCAACGAATTTTACAGAATATAAATAAACATAATCACGCATTCATAATTTAGAAAGATGTTTAGCATTTAAGCAGAAGGAGGATGGGTCCTGTAAGATGGAAGTGAATCCTAAAGTGTGTGTATGTGTGTCCTGTATTACCGAACACATAATTTTTGTGTAACAGTTATCTTTTTCTCTGTTATTCATTCTCCAAAATTGTTCTCCAGGATTAAAGAATAAGCATTAATACATATCTGCGAAGTAGAATCTAAATGTTGAGAACGACAAAAAGTTTCGAAATTGAGATTTTCTTTATTATTTTTTTAGTCCAATATGGTACTCCAGAACTATTACGTTATAACAACATTTGCTTCATATAAAAGCTGTATAATGTGTACTTACGAAATATTAGTTCACAGACTAGTAGTTTGCACGAAGAAGCAATATAGATTTCTTAAAATTGAACTTAGACGTCCAATTAGAACGTTATTATTATATGAAAATTTGCGTACCTACATGTGCGTGAGACATTGATGTAGTAGTATATAATGACGTATCGATAAGATGTAAATCGTCTGTATATATGTACTATTTACAATATGCATATTCGTCTTTATGATCCCCTTAAAACTATATGGAAAAAAATTTAAATTCGAATGGGTGTTATAATCGATTAAATGTAGAGGCAGAGAATTAAGGATGTTTTATACTTATATTTTATAATTAAGGATATTTTCAAAATGATAACAAAATTGTGAAAAAATTACAGATTATTCTAAATCACGTTTAAAAATAATGCGACAAAGGTAACGGTTTACTATCTGAATAAGTTTTAATAAATAGTAGTATTTCTTTAATCTGTGTTTTAATAAAAGTATATGGAAATGCATTGTATATTATAGAATAAATGATAAATATCTCAATTTTTTAATATAAGTATTATGTGTTTAGAATTACATATGTAGAGTTACATTGTGATGCATGAACTAGTCCACAAAATATTTATTTTTATATTTTTGTAAATAATTAGTAAATCGCAATAAAACTTTACATAAATTATTTTATGTGAATATGTGTGTAAAGTACGTATAAAAGAAAAATATAAACTTTTATCAGTAAAAAAATTTTAACATTTAACAACGAAATAACAACAATTAAAATAAATATATTACAACAACGTTATTAAACAAAAATATAATCACACAACTTTTATATGTATATATTTTATTTGAAACGTAAATATTAAACATACGTCCAAATTCAATTTTCTTTGTAGGAAGTGTACATTTAATACATCCTTAAATTGTCAATCTAATATCTTTTAGGTGTTTGCACTTAAAAAAGAAACAATGTAACAAATAATATGTTCAAAAAATATTTAAAAAAGTATGTCTCTCTCGAAATCGTTTCTTTTATTTGAAATATATTTTTTCATATCGTTTCGAGATAATTTTATGCAACAGCTGAAATGAGACCTATATATGTATATATATGTATGCACAAGGATAATTAATTTCAATTACTTTAATTTATTGAAATAATCACACATTGTGAACCGTAAGTTATAATACTGTAGTTTATAAGTTTATATCGAATTTACGTTAAAAATATATCTTGCTTAATACTTTTTGTATGTCTCTGGGATTTGATTAATTATAACAATTATAATTTATTTACAGGAACGTCCACCTACAACTGTGCTTTATATCACGCAAACTAAATATAATATTTAAAGTACAAATGCTAATACAAATGATATGGTACTTTTCTATAGCTTTTAAGTTCTGTCAATCAACATATTATTTACTTGGAGGTCATCAGGAAATGTGGACATTTTATTATATTACAGTAGAATTATATACATTTTTTGAATTCGTTTTGAGTAGCATTTTAATTCTCACATTAAACTACATATGTCAAACCGTTTACTGTAAGGTATATTGTAATTACAGTAGATCATAAGCATTAATAATTACTTATGATTTGAATAATAAGCACAAGCAGCAATGAAATTATACATGTCAAGTTTATTTGAAATGACAAAATCTTATTCAAATCATGGATACAAAGTTTTCAATTTACTACAAACTTTTGTTTAATGTTAATAATTTCAGATAAATGAGACAGTAACAATTCTTCACAAATTGTCCAGTTATAATCTCGATGAAGATTTACATAAACAGGTAATTACAACAAAATTTTATATAGAATTTAAACTATCTTATGCGTAATTTTACTAGCTCTCAAAATTCGGACACTTACTTAATCTTCATGAAATGTTTATGTACAAAATTGGGACATTGCAAAGTATAACAATTGTGTTATACTTTTAAATATTTTAGGATACTTTTACACACATTCTAACGCCATAGATAAGGATAAGCTAGAAAAAGTTTTCAAATTATTTTTTATTCTATATAACAAAAGTGAGTTTTTGAAAGTTATTTTATACTATCAATATATTGCTATCACACTATCATACTGTCAATTTTATTATTATATCATCTACATTCTACTATTACGCTAATAAATATTCTGCAAAATATACTCAATGCATTTTGGTATATAGAATTGAAAATAATTGATAAAGGTTTTGTAATTGGTGTTGATACGTACAAATATCTCAAAAATACATACATATAAAAGAAAACAATATGTTAAATTTATGGTGTTGTATTATAATCATTTTGAGTTATTTATTTTTTAATAATTTCTATATGTCGACCTTGCTTCTACTCAATATGTCGTTAATTTAATTAAAACCTTGTACAATAGTTAAATAACTTAACTCTTGAAAATGTATTAAATTTGATTCAAAGTTAATTCATTATTTACTAAGTTCATACATTAATATATACTAAAAAAATAGATTGATCTTGACACATATTTAAGTTAAAAATAACGGAATATTATTAAACGTAAGGGATGGGGTTGATATAGGCTCTTGATATCTACGAAATTGTTATAATACATAATTGATGTTTTATAATAATGTCTTAAATTTACTCATCCGTTTAATAAAATTTATGCAATCCGAAAAAAATAAAATTTATCCGAACTGTTAATAATGTTAGTATATATTTACGTTTATTAAATTATCTATTTTAATTATATTTTGCAGTTTATATTGCAAATAAAGCAGACAAAGGTAAAATTTGGCTTGGGACATTACTACTTTGGATATAATTTTATCTGCGAGGTAAGTCATCTTTTAAATAAAAGTATAAAAGTATGTAATAAACTCGCGCGCGCGCGCACGCACGCACACACGTGTGTGTGTGTGTGTGTGTGTGTGTGTGTGTGTGTGTGTGTGTGTGCGTGTATCTATATATGTATATATATATGTATATATATATATATATATATATATATATATATATATATACACAGTGCGACAAATATGTTCACGAACAGGGCCTGAAAATCATAATTGAAACAACAATATGCATATTTTTTGGTTTTATTATTCAAAATATTCTCCTCTGGCTTCAATACACTTGATACAGCGATTCAATAGTGATTCAAATGCATGTTCTAGCTCAGTTTGCGGAATTGCCTCTAGTGCTTGTGTAGAAGCTGATTGGATGGTCGGAATGTCATCAAAAAAGCGTCCTTTCAATTTCAATTTCAATTTTGGAAATAATGAGAAGTCGCAGGGGGCCAAATCAGGTGAATATGGTGGATGGTTTAACACAGAGACACGATTTCGAGCCAAACATTGACGGACAATCAATGAAGTGTAACTCGGTGCATTATCATGCAACAAAGACCAATCTTCTGGATCACGATATTCGGGGCGAATACGATGAATTCTGCGCATCAATCGCTTTAAAACTTCGAGATAATACCTGTATGCACCAGTAATTGTTTGGCCAGTTGGAACAAACTCTTTGTGGATAATACCTTTGCTATCAAAGAATGTGATGAGCATTGTCTTGATTTTTGATGGAACTTTTCGTACTTTTTTGCTTGTGGTGAATTTTTTGACTTCCATTCCGCACTTTGACGCTTAGTTTCTGGATCATATTGAAAGCACCATATTTCATCACCAGTAACAATTGATTTTAGGAAGTTTGAATTATTTTTTGCGGCTGCAACGATGTCTCTGGAATAATTGATTCTCGCTGATTTTTGATCGCTTCTTAATGTGTACGGAACAAACTTCGCACAAACCTTCGTTTTACCCAAATCTTCATGTAATATGGTTCGAATCGTTTCTCTACTGATATTTAAAGCCTCCTCCATCATTTTTAGTGATGCATTGCGATCGTTTGCAACAAAATTACGTACTTTTTCGATCATTTCGAGTGTTCGAACCAAAATTGGCCGTCCTGATTTTTTGTCATCTTCAAGGGTCTCTCTGCCTTCCAAAAAACGCTTATGCCATTCAAAAACAGCTGTATGACCTAGACATTGACTGCCGTAAACTTGTTGCATCGATCGGAATGTTTCTGATGCACTTTTACCAAGTTTTGCGTTAAATTTAATCACTGCTCTTTGTTTCATATTAAAATTTCTATCTCGACCAAAATCTTGTTGCAAAAACATGAACTGTCATATCTTTGTTATATGTCAACCGAAATGAATGAAACTTTGACAGATGATAGCAAAATGTTCAACCTTTAAAATGCATGTTTGAACGCACAGATGTCGCCACTGGTTGCTGAGATGTGGTTCGTGTCCGGGAACATATTTGTCGCACTGTGTATATATATATATATATATATATATGTGTGTGTGTGTGTGTGTGTGTGTGTGTGTGTGTATATATATATATATATGTATGTACAGGAGAGGCTAGTAACTCTGTCTACCTAAAATATTTCCGCTATTTTTAAAAATATGTAATATATTTATTGAAGTTGTATAGCATCAAGGGTATAATGTATTGCTAACAGTTTTTCTATGGATGGGGGAGCTTCGGTGATTTCAAGGCCACTTTTTTAAATGGAATTGTGTGATTTTTTTTACACAATATGATTCCTCTAATTATTCTTATCTGCATATAAAAATATTAAGATAGTGTATCAAGAAACCAATAGTTTATGAGACTTGTATACTTTATTCTGGCATATATTGACATAAAATATTTAATAACTCATAAATTATTAATTTTTTTATAATCGTACTTTAATACTTTTATGAACACAGTATTAATATCAATTGGTAGAAAGAAAACACACAGTTGCTTTAAAAAAAATATGTATGCAAAAGAGATAATTTTTTTATATAAGCAACTATGTAGTTTCTTTCCATCAATTGATTTATGTCATTATATTATATATATTCTCTTATATTATATATATTACTCATTATATTATTATATATATTTCATTATATTATATATATTCATAAAAGTATTAAGGATTACAAAAAATATTAATAATTTACAAGTATTTAATATTTTATGTCAATATATGTATATGCCAGAATAAAATTAAGACCCAAATAAAGTTGAAAATATCTCGTAAATTATTGGCTTTTTGATACCACTACTTCAATAGTTGTATATGCAGAATAATTAGAGGAATCATACGAGGGCAAGTCAATAAATTCTTCTTAATTCTTTTCTCATCAATAAAGTTTCATAGAAAATCTGTCAGAGTTATGTCACATTACTTTTTGACAAGTAGCATCTTTCAACTGATTACTATCAAATTTTGAACGGAATTTATCGCGTGATTTCATTTCTGTAGACGATTAAAGCGAACAACCTTTGTATTTTTTGCAAAATGAAAAAAAATGAGTTTCGTGCAATGATCAAACATCTACATATGAAACATTTAACGCCGAAAAAAATCAAAGCCGAGTTGGATAATGTTCATAGCATCTGCACCAGCATTTGCGACTGTATATACAACTGGGTGAATGAATTTAAATGTGGCTGTACATCCACATGTGATGCACCTCGTTCGGGACGTCCAATTGAAACTGCTACGCCAGAAATTATCGATAAAGTCCACGATAGTTTATTTTGATCGACGAGTGAAAGTGCGCGAGCTTGTTGAGGCTACAGGCATCTCACATGGCACAGTGATTTCAATTTTGCACGAACAATTGAGTATGAAAAAGCTATCGGCAAGATGGGTGCCGTGTTTGCTCACTGTGGATCATAAGCGCGATCGTGTGACGATTTCAAAACAATGTTTAGAGATGTTCAACGTTTCAACGTAATCCAGATGAATTTCTGCGTCGATTCATTACTGTGGACGAAACATGGATCCATTACTTCACACCCGAGACGAAGGAACAGTCAAAACAATGGACTTCACCGAGTGAACCAGCTTCAAAGAAGGCGAAGACCGTGAAGTCGGCCGGAAAGGTGATGGCCACAGTTTTTTGGGATATGCATGCAATATAATTCATATTGATTACCTTCATATCGATTACTTTCCATCGAAGCAAACGATCAATGGCGATTACTACGCAGCCTTATTGGACTGTTTCAACAACATTTTAAAGAAAAAATGTTCCCATTTGGCGAAGAAGAAAGTGCTCTTCCATCAAGACAATGCACGAGTTCACACGTGCTCGACACCGATGACTAAATTCAACGAATTCCGCTACGAATTGTTTCCTCATCCAGTATATCCACCAGATTTAGCCCCCTGCGACTATTTCCTGTTTCCAAACCTGAAGAAATGGTTCGGAAGAAAAAGATTCATCACCAGAGAGCTTATTGCCGAAACAGAGGCTTATTTTGAAGTTGGATAAATCATATTCGAACGGCTGGAAAAAGTTGAAGAATCATTGGATCAAATGTATTGAGCTGAAAGGAGACCAGGTTGAGAAATAAAAATGAATCGATCAAAAAAAATGTGTTTTACTATGTTTTTCTAAAAACTTATTGACCTCGTATTGTGTAAAAAAATCATACAATTCCATTTTAAAAAGTGGAAGTGAAATCTTCGAAGTGCCTCCACTTAGAAAAACTATTACCAGTATATTGTATCTCTTGATGCTATACAACTTTAATAATTATATCATTTTATACCTCTAAAAATAGCGAAACATTCTAAGTGAACAAAGTTACTGTCCCACTCTGTATATATGTAATAGAATAAATGCATATATAAAATAGAATGTATTCCAGATCTTCTTTACAAATAATTCTTTTGAATTTAACCTTTTCACTCTTAATGTTGGCTATGCTTGCATCCACAAAGCTATCTGTATAGACGGACAACCAAAATATAGCCAGCATGCGCAAAGTAATTTATTGTGTTCCTTATAATAAGAGTTATGCCAAATCATCTCATACAGCCGTATACAGTCAAGTGTAACACTGATTTTGTTCAAAAGATATATATTTAAACATAATTAGTAGTAGTAATATATTGATGTCTATAATGCTACCAGCATGAAGGGATTAATTAAAAAACAGTTTACGAAGAAATTATAATCATCTTGTTTTAAAGAATACTCCCTTTTTTTAAAAAAAAACATATCAAAGTGACGTTGTTTAGGTGTGAAACGTAATTTTAAATGTTAAAGACTGAAAATGTTAACGTCACGTATGTGTACATTTTCGGCGTGGGGTCCTGATCATTAGTAATATTCTGGTTGTCCGCTTTCTGAGCGAAAGAGGGTTAACAAAACTGTTTTTATTAAATATTGTATAATGGTAGCATACTTTCTTTCAGATGTATTCTACAGTTTTGTCCGTTACAATAATTCTTACGTCGCAGGTATATAATTAACTTTCTATTCTCGCAGCAATGCATGAAAAATTTTGTTTGATTATGGTTTGATATGAATGAAATGCGCGCACGGGTATATAATTAAATTGCATTATATTTAAATCAAAATCTCTGATCTTATCATAACAATCAGAAAGTATTTCTCTCTTTTCATAACAACCAGAAAGTATTTCTGGTTATTATGAAAAGAGAGAGAGAGAGAGAGAGAGAGAGAGAGAGAGAGAGAGAGAGATTCAACATTTTATAACCAGAACTAAAACTATTATAAGTATTATATTATTTATTACATTATAAGAATTTGTTTAATATGTTTCAGTTTGGTTGGAATTATAGAAAAGTCTTTTAGATATGCATTATCAGAATCATGATTAATTTTAATCTCAGCGCACTATAGTTCAGTTATTGTATCAGTCGACATAAGTGAATATGATATATTACTTTATGTCGTCGTGTTGTTTCTTGTAGTGAATTGGAATGAAATAATATGTACTATGGCTGATGAGAAAACGTCTTCTCTTTCCATCGTCAATATAATTATGAGAGAAATGTATAAAAATTTTGAAAAAAAATTATAGCGATAGGATTAATTTGAATTTCTCTATATTACATACTACTTTGTAAATACCTCGTAGATTATAAGTCTGTTTTTTATTGCTGCACTCAGAACCGGTGCAATAAGTTGAAATAAAACAAATGTATTTGTTTCATTACAATTTATTGCACTATTTGTACCAGTTCAGAAAGTGCAGCAACAAAAACAGACCTTATGAGTGCATGATGCATATGATGCATTATTTATGCCTTGTTTATATTCGATGAACAACAAGGAGAAACAGTACATTATGCATAAAAAACAATATGCCCCAATAATTAACAGAAAGACATGTTTGATCAACAAGATATATTCTGTGGGTATTATGAGAAAAATTTATCCAATTAACGGGTAATTAAAGGAAGTTATTCGTACAACTATAAATGTTTAAAATACAATAGAAATATTATTATTAGTAGCAAAATTAAAAAATTAATAATGCAGGATAATAGCATTGAAAATATATAAATGTATGGTAACACACATTTTATTTTGAACTAATCGTTACTGTAGTATTGACGGAATGAAATATCAACAATAAATAAATTGTAATGCTGACAACCATATCGGCACGTAATTATCATTTCTGAAATTAATTCATTTGTTTGAAAATATATATATTAGTTCAACATCTCAATACTCAGACTGTAGTGGCACTTCGGATTTTAAAGTAATCAAATTGTATTTATTTTTAATTGTTACTTGCGATTATAAAATTTATTAAAATTCATCTAACGAAATTTAATAAATGTTCATCTTTTCTTTGTGATTAGTATCCGGTACAAAGAAAAATAATTTGTATTGAAAAGCGAATTTAATGTATACTGATTCCCATAAAATTCCCATAAAATCTATCCTCAAAGAAAAGTTAAGTTATCCGTCGAATACTAACTGTCTTTTTATAGGAGGATGTGAATTCTAAATCTTCCAGGCCGCTTATATTATAATAATAATAATTTTGACAGGATGTTAATTACAATTATCATTTTTATCGCATCTTTAAAATAATATTAAATTCGCATGTATAAAAAATATTCTAACACAGTGATGGAATTTACTTGTACATTTCGACCGATTTTCAGTTTGGTTCCTGTCCCTTACTTCATTAACCCGCGCGCAATTTAAATATCGATCGGCAGGTTGGTGAAATAAGAGATAGGAATCAAGCTAAAAATTGACCAAAATGTATAAATAAATTCCAGCACTGTACTAACACATTATTAAAAATCATCTTTTATTAAAAATGATTAATTTTTTTGTAGAATAGTAATTACAAAGAAGTACCTATATTTAATAATAATAAAATACGTCAATAAAATACGTCATTATAATGTTTTAAATATACGGATATAAAAGTGTCTCGGAACCAACTGTTCAAGATTATCCGAATCCGAGACTAGTGGTTTTAGAGAATTATATTTATACTTAAAAATTTATTATATGTTAAAAATTTAACAATTTCTTATTTTTCTGTTTCTTTCAAAAATTTTAATCATTAATCTCTAATACATACTTATTTGACGTATCTCGCATCTTTGTGCTCACATATTTTAAATTATATTCATGTATTTACGATAATATTGTTAAAAGAAATACATTACGATAACATTGTAAAATATTTTTATAAAATTATCTAACAAGGGTTCTTAACTGTCTGGAACTGATTTGATCCTGCATGAGATATGTTGTTAAATACAAAAATCTAAGAGACACGTATTTTTTAATACGCTAACTCATGTTTAAGAAGTAAAACCCCTTTAATAAAAATGATTTTTTTTTTTCAATGCGAATATCGTCAGAAACATAAAAGATAGAAAAAAATTTTTTAAACAAAAGTTGTATGGTTTTAAGATAAAAAATTTAAAGTTATAGATAAAAAAAATTTTGTTTATTTTTTTGTTTAACAAAATACTCCCGCCACCCATAATTTTCTTAAAATAAAATTTTTTTTACCAAATTAAAAATTTCTTTACGAATTCAACCATGTGTAAATAAAGTTATATTACAACATATTATTTTTGAGAATTAATTATTAACACTTCCGTATATACGTAATCCATGCTCTTATGCGTAAGTAATTGTCGTAGGAACAGTAAAATATATGAAAACTTGAAAAGATTTCTTAAGTAAAATTTATACAGTTTTCTATATGTTTTATTATATACCTATTTAAATTTTATATATAATATATATATGTATGTACATGCATTTAGATTTCCTAAATGTATAATATTTTTAAGATATATATATACATATTGACTTTGTTATTTCTTTGATATTTATGTCTAAATTATAAACAAAATTGTCAGGTTCGTAACATATTCTCATAAGATTTATGAATTTTGAAATGTTTATACGATATTTTTATAAATAGCTTTTTACAAGCCATAAGATTTACAAGAAATCGTAAATATTTACGAATAATCTTACATCTTACGATACATACGCATAAAATTAGATTACAGTTATAAGTTCTTACAAGTTTTACGAGAACAAGTTACGAGTCTTATGATTCTGCTTAGAATTGATCTATTAATTTCTTCTATAAATAAAAATTAAAAATAATTTTATTCCAAATCCATTCTTTTATAATAAAATTATTGTATAAAATTGAATCTTTAAAAAATAAATTTTTTTTTAAATTGTTGTATATAAAAATACATTGAATTGTTAGAAAATATATATTTATTAACTATAATTAATATATATAATACATATAAATAATACATATATATTTAAATTACATCATAAAAACGAACGCGATTTATAAATCAAAACGTATGAAAAGAAAAGCATAAAAAACCACAGCACAAGATATTGTTTGTGATATTTAATTATCATTACAATAATAAAACATTAGACGTTTCGGCCACAATCTGACCATCTTCAGTAAATTCACAATATTCTTAAAACGCAGAATTACATATAGCTGACATTAAATTCAACCGTCGTGTGATATATAATAATTATATATAAACGTGTTCTTTCATCAGGTGAAGGTGCCTCGGACAACAATGTTACGAAGGGAATAAATCCAGTCGATGTGACGAGACTATTTGTCTCTTGCAAGAAATCCTCTTCACGATTTCGCTTCTCGAAGTTTTCTTTTTCACATACCCATTCTCTCTTTCTCTTTCTCTCTCTTTCTTTTGCGCCATGGAATTCGCCGCGCGGACAACTATCGGTATTTTTTCATTATCAGTGTTTTTTCCTTTTTAATTAATTAACGAGCTCATCGTATGATATGAGTAGTACATTGCGTATACATATAACACTGGTCTTAATTCTAATTTATATTACATTTACATGCGCCCTGCGACGAAGGGATGGCTCGTTTTGCTTCGCGAGCACGTACGGTACCTGGATCAATAAAAATCACACAACGTAATATTCAACTAATTGAAGAAGTCTGATAGTCGCTCATTATATTGTGTATAAACTGGCAACAATAAACAGTCCCCATTTTTAATCGTCGCGTTTTCGACATGTTCCATCTCTCTTTCACTTCCTGGAATCTCTGTTAAAAAATACGATATACAGAAGTAGACATAACGTAGTAGATCTTCACTAAATAGATTTTGTAAATATTTCCCAGGATTAAATTAATTAGATCATAGTGATTACAAAAATATGACCGTTATACATAAGTAACAAAATTTATTCGAAAAATTCGCGACAATTATTTAGAATATAATGTTTCTCCTTTTTTAATCAAAAATTAATTCTTGAAGCAAGAATAGAAAATCTCAGAAGTTATTAGGTGCGCAACTAAGTTCTCGCTGTTATTTTGATGAAAATGCCATCAAAATAATGCGAGAACTTAGTTGCGCACCTAATAGAATTTCGAAATTTTATTTCAAAGCGTCCTAAAAAGCAATAGGAGATCCTCTGGGAAAAGAAACGGGGAAGACATGTTGTCACGTCTGCGGAATTTCGGTGATTTAGAGCACCGACGCCTCGGTCCTGCCGATCGGCGGCGTCGTCGGATGACCGCTGGCGTTGTTATTGTTATTATTGTTATTATTATTGTTACTCGCCTCACTGGCGTGACTCGAGCAGTAGAATTTCTTGTGAGCAATGAAGGTGCTCAGGTAGTTGAAGCTAATGTCACAGGAGCGGCAGTAGCGCGGCCCATTCCTGCTGCTGTCCAGATTTTCGTCGGCGAGTCCTCGCGCTCTTGTTTTACCTTGCTGATGAGCGACGGTGGCAATGTCGGCGGAGGCGGCGACAGCAGTGGCGGTTGCGGGCTCTTCCTTATTTCTGTTTTGCCATTCACTGCTTGTATCTCAGCGGGGATTTCCTCTGGCGTCGTGGCGGCTGCAGGTTCCGGTATCGCTTCGTCGTCGAACATGTTATATAATTCTCCTCCTGGGATAAAGAATGTTTCGTAAGAATCTCTCAGTCAAAAACGCGTCTTCAAAATATTTCCTAAAAGAAATAATTTAATCTGGTTTACTACAAAAAATACTGATCATTACAACATAGAAGCTTGAAGTGACATTGCAATATAATGTTGCAAAGACATTTCATAGATTTTTTTTTAATTACTTCAGCAATGTGTTGTAAAAATATTTCGAAAATATTGTGAAAAATAATCTCCCTTGCTTTGGTCGCGAGTACTCAGAACTTAAAGTGCTTATAATTTTATGCAATATTCTTACAGATATAGATTCTTGCTTATTTGGGAAAAATTAATGCAATTTTTCCTGCAAATGGGAAAGTAAAAATTATTGAACTGATTTATGTCTTATGTCGTTCATTGTTTTCTAAGAAGTAAAAGATTTTTAAGGCTTTCCTTAAAATTAACATTTACGAGAAATCGTATGTGGGGATCTTAATTTCTATAACTGTATGCGAATTCAAGCTGCGCGCGCTCTCTAGAGCTATTCTCTCCCTTCGAGCGGTGCGGACACTAGAGCTAAGGCAGCGACCCCACGAGAGGGTGCACAGACTGAGTGAGGACTCTCAGGATAGACGCGTGAAAAAGGACATTATTGTTTTTGAGCTAAGTTAACGAGTGTCACATTGAAAACCTACGCCTCGATACATATATCTGTTAGGGTCTTTAAAGTGATCCTACACGTAGATTTATACAAAAAGTTACATATCAGTCATGTTTTTACAAGTTTTACGAGAACAAATTACGAACCTTACGATTTTGCTTAGAATTGATCCATTAGTTTGTTGTTTTAAAAACTAATGAGTCAATTTTAAGCAGAATCTAATTAGTTTCTAATTGCAAGTTAATTCAAATCATGCACTTTTGAATCGTAGAGGAGCTGTAGGAGAATTCTTCAAATTTCAGAAAATGAAAAATTTTGAGCTACGAATCTTTGAAAAAAACATTAATTTTTTGACCAAGAAAGAAATAAAATTCCTTTTAGAGTCAAAGACAAAGTTGATGAAAATCAATATCTGATCGAGACAATTAATCAAATAAATCAAATTATAGCACATACATTTTGACCCTCGGTTTAGGTCCTCTTCAATATAGGAAGAATGTTGGTCGCAGTATAAAGGCTGCAGCACAGAATTTGCATAACACTTAACGTACTGGAAGTGGGGACGAAAATAAAGGATTGATTGATTCTCTCATGATTGCGTTATGTATTACGCAAAAGCCGGTGCTTTCTCTTAGAGTTAGACTTGATAATTCGCCAACAAAATAGAATAATCAAGAAAGAATCTCTCGACATTGCAGAAGTATAGGACATTTTCTTCGCATCTTATAGCGAGGAGATTAAATCATTAAATCATGTCTAAAGATCGAGGAACAAGCGGTTTAATTTAACGAAGCAAATCGATAAAACAATCAGAGACGCATAGACTAGATGTACTCTTGAGCCTCTTGAGGAATCGCGCGTGATGCGTCAATAAATCATCGAGTGTTCCGTGATTGAAGGCACGCGTGCCGCGAAGCTGCGCTGTGCAAAAGCGTCCGCTCGTTAGAGTAATAAGTAGGTATGCGTGACATTTATAACGCGCTCCAAACCCTTCCTTCTTTCCTTCCTTCCTCGCTGCTTCAGTCACGGTCAACGTCGACCTCGGCGTTGCCTGTTCGAGTGTTAGTAAACGGGAATTTCAAGAAACTGTAGCCAAGCGCCACTTTCCTGATCGATCTTAAGTGCATCCAAAAAAAAAATCGAATTTCATCTTTATGAGATCTCTCGTTCAATGTAACAATTCCACAAAGGAATTCTTCTCATAATCGTTTCCTTTGCGTCATGTAAGAATACATCATAAAATGGAATAACTTTGGTCCAGTCAGGATAAATAGACAGGATATATTTGAGATCCAAAGTTATCTTTAATTTTAAGATTCAAATTAAGACATAAGACATCTTAAAGTGTCTTTAACCCTTGATTGTATCAACGGGTCATTTGGATCCAAAGAAAAACGTAAAAAATGTATGATTTGTATTACATGGACTGAAAAGTCCTGGGATTTTTCAATAGGTGGTGCCACTAGAAAATGAACATGATTCATTTCGAGAGATTCATCTATCATTAGTTTATGTATGAAGTTTCATGACATTTCGTTCATTCGTTTACAAGCTACAGTCGTTTAAATGGCGTTACTTTCGCCTTCGTAAAAAAAAATGGAAAAACAGGAATATCGTATCTTGATCAAACATTGTTTTTTGATGGGAAAAACTTCTGAACAATCATTGAAATGGTTGCAGAAATGTTATCCCACATCTGCTCCTTCGAGAACAACAGTTTATCGATGGTTTAGTGAATTTAAAATGAGTCGTACAAGCACCGAAGACGCACCTCGCTCTGGAAGACCAAAAGAGGCTACGAATGCGAAAATCGCAAAGCAAGTACATCGAATCGTTTTGAGTGATCGTAAAGTGAAGTTGCGCGAGTTAACTGAAGCCATGGGCATCTCAAAAGAACGGGCGGGATACATTTTGCACGATGTTTTGGAGATGAAAAAGCTATCGGCACGATGGGTGCCGCGTTTGCTGACCATCGATCAAAAACAGCAGCGCGTTGATGATTCAACGGTCGGTTTGGCGTTGTTGCAGCGTAATCGAGCGGACTTTTTTCGACGTTTTGTGACGATCGATGAAACGTGGGTCCATTACCATACGCCTGAATCCAATAGGCAGTCTGCAGAGTGGCTGAAAAGCCACGAAAGCCGACCAAAGCGGCCAAAAGACCAACGCTCGGCCGGGAAGATTATGGTCTCCGTTTTTTGGGATGCGCATGGCATAATCTTCATCGATTACCTGCAGAAGGGAAGAACAATTACGGGAGAGTATTATGCAGCGTTATTGGACAAATTGAACGACGAAATAAAGAAAAAAACGGCCCCATATGGCGAAGAAAAAAGTTTTGTACCATCACGATAACGCACCGTCACACACGTCCTTGAAAGCGATGGTCAAATTGGACCAATTACGATTCGAATTGGTTGCTCACCCACCGTATTCTCCAGACTTGGCCCCCAGCAACTATTATCTGTTCCCAAACCTCAAGCGGTGGCTCCAGGGAAAGAGATTCACATCGAATGAGGAAGTCATCGCGGAAACCGAGGCGTATTTCGAAGGCTTGGACGTTTCGTACTACAGAAAGGGCATCGAAATGTTGGAAAATCGCTATACCAAGTGTATCGCCCTCGAAGGCAACTATGTTGAGGAATAAATATAACTTTGCACAAAAAACGCTTGTTTTCATTAAAAATCTCGGGACTTTTCAGCCCATGTAGTATATATGTACTTGCATATATACCATGTTATAGTCTTTTCGAACTGCGTGCTGAATTTTTCCGGACTATAGACGCAATTAAAACCACTCTAGTAATCGCGATTAAATTGACAAACAATTTTAATAATTTGATGCTACCATCGAGTATCATATTACAAAGATATTAATATGTTGAAACTGTTAATAAATTTATTGCAAAAAATATTACCTCGGCCAAGACTTGAACCCGAATCTCTTTTATTTGTCACATTATAAGCTACATTATAAAAAAAACCTAATTCATAGAGATCCAATTTTCCAAAGTAATTAATTCTTTAAGAGATTCTTTGAATCAAAGTTACCCCAAATTTCGGCCAAAATTATCCTATTTTACGATACTCAGGGATATATATGATATATGATGTACATATCATGGGTAGACATATCTAATAGATATATATATATAGTATATCTATTGCTCGTATTCAGGCCTTAAGGCTTCCTTAAATTTATCTTCAGATGCTCTACGAATTATTTCATTGATTGCTGAGCATCAATCTGCGGACAAAAATCCGCCGAATACCTAATCGGCTTAGATATTTATTGAATGTTATTGCAAATATCACAAAGTAAAATAAATGTCAAAAACATCTACTATAGATATTCGCGTATTATCTACCAGGTGTATGCATAAGTTTTTTCCGGTTTTTTGGTAAAAAAAAAACACGTAATTTTCAAGGGAAATTAATTTTTTTTTATTCAAAATATTGGCCATCGGCTTCTACACATTTCGCCCATCTTTCAGGTAATTTATGAATACCATGCCAGAAAAACTGCTTGTCTTTTGCGGCAAACCATTCGAGTCATTTTCCAACTTCCTCGAAATTGCTGAAGTGCTGCTTTGCGAGAGCGTGCCCTATTGATGCGAAGAGGTAATAGTCAGATGGCGCCAGGTCTGGGGAGTACGGCGGGTGCGGAAGGATGTCCCATCCAAGCGATTTCAAGGTGTCTTTCACTGGTTTTGCTGTGTGAGACGGAGCATTGTCGTGTAACAAAATCACTTTGCCATGTCTTCTGGCCCATTCCGGTCGACTTTCGATTAATGCGTGATTTAAATTAATCATTTGTTGGCGATAGCGTTGTGTATTAATGGTTTCGCCAGGCTTCAAGAGTTCATAATACACAATACCGCTCTGGTCCCACCAGATACAGAGCATGGTCTTCTTGCCGAAGCGATTTGGCCTTGGTGTTGATGGACCGGCTTCGCCAGATGAAAGCCATGATTTTTTCCGCTTCGGGTTTTCAAAATAAATCCATTTTTCGTCACCCGTCACAATTCGATGCAAAAATGATTTCCTTTCGTAGCGTTGAAGCAGCATTTCACAAGTGACTTTGCGATTTTCCATTTGACGTTCATTCAAATTGTGTGGCCTATTTACCGAGTTTATTGATCTTTCCCATTGCTCGTAAACATCTGCTGATTGTTTCTTGTGATACATGTAATGCTTCTGCTAATTGCCGTTGAGTTTGAGTTGGGTCTTCATCCAATAACTCCTGCAATTGCTCGTCTTCGCATTTTTGTGGTCTACCAGAGCGCTCACTGTCTTTCACATTGAAATCACCATTTTTAAATTGTCGAAACCATGTCTCACATGTTCTAATCGATGGAGCGTGTTCACCATATGTTTCTACCAGCAAATGACTTTCAACAGCCTTTTTCTTTTGATTAAATAAAAAAAGCAATGCGTGCCGCAAATGTTCTTTTTCAGGCACAAAACTCGACATGATCACTGAACGATAAAACAAAGACGCTAGTTTTTGGCGGACTCAACTTGTGTGTGTTTATAGTTAAATGTCAGACGAACAAAATGGCGTATGTGTCAAATTAATACGCTGCGTACTTTTCGCTGGCGCCATCTCTTAGTTAAATCGGAAAAAACTTATGCATACACCTGATAAATATTTACATCATCTACGTGATCCTATAACTTTATCCGCTAAAGGAAAAAAATGCTTATGCTACAATTCAAGTAGTAGATAAAGTTACTCGAACTACGCAATATGAAATTTTCATGTATACACAGTGCGACAAATATGTTCACGAACAGGGCCTGAAAATCATAATTAAAACAACAATATGCATATTTTTTGGTTTTATTATTCAAAATATTCTCCTCTGGCTTCAATACACTTGTTACAGCGATTCAATAGTGATTCAAATGCATGTTCTAGCTCAGTTTGCGGAATTGCCTCTAGTGCTTGTGTAGAAGCTGATTGGATGGTCGGAATGTCATCAAAAAAGCGTCCTTTCAATTTCAATTTCAATTTTGGAAATAATGAGAAGTCGCAGGGGGCCAAATCAGGTGAATATGGTGGATGGTTTAACACAGAGACACGATTTCGAGCCAAACATTGACGGACAATCAATGAAGTGTAACTCGGTGCATTATCATGCAACAAAGACCAATCTTCTGGATCACGATATTCGGGGCGAATACGATGAATTCTGCCCATCAATCGCTTTAAAACTTCGAGATAATACCTGTATGCACCAGTAATTGTTTGGCCAGTTGGAACAAACTCTTTGTGGATAATACCTTTGCTATCAAAGAATGTGATGAGCATTGTCTTGATTTTTGATGGAACTTTTCGTACTTTTTTGCTTGTGGTGAATTTTTTGACTTCCATTCCGCACTTTGACGCTTAGTTTCTGGATCATATTGAAAGCACCATGTTTCATCACCAGTAACAATTGATTTTAGGAAGAATTGATTTTGAATTATTTTTTGCGGCTGCAACGATGTCTCTGGAATAATTGATTCTCGCTGATTTTTGATCGCTTCTTAATGTGTACGGAACAAACTTCGCACAAACCTTCGTTTTACCCAAATCTTCATGTAATATGGTTCGAATCGTTTCTCTACTGATATTTAAAGCCTCCTCCATCATTTTTAGTGATGCATTGCGATCGTTTGCAACAAAATTACGTACTTTTTCGATCATTTCGAGTGTTCGAACC
Organism: Acromyrmex echinatior; assembly: GCF_024713525.1. Taxonomy (NCBI): domain Eukaryota; kingdom Metazoa; phylum Arthropoda; class Insecta; order Hymenoptera; family Formicidae; genus Acromyrmex; species Acromyrmex echinatior. The sequence goes on from NC_141868.1 coordinate 173,597, forward strand.
AAAATTGGCCGTCCTGATTTTTTGTCATCTTCAAGGGTCTCTCTGCCTTCCAAAAAACGCTTATGCCATTCAAAAACAGCTGTATGACCTAGACATTGACTGCCGTAAACTTGTTGCATCGATCGGAATGTTTCTGATGCACTTTTACCAAGTCTTGCGTTAAATTTAATCACTGCTCTTTGTTTCATATTAAAATTTCTATCTCGACCAAAATCTTGTTGCAAAAACATGAACTGTCATATCTTTGTTATATGTCAACCGAAATGAATGAAACTTTGACAGATGATAGCAAAATGTTCAACCTTTAAAATGCATGTTTGAACGCACAGATGTCGCCACTGGTTGCTGAGATGTGGTTCGTGTCCGGGAACATATTTGTCGCATGTATATATTAGGTGTACAAAAAAGTTCTGAGCTTTAGATTTGATACAACCGAAATAACAATTTAAATTTTATATATCTTCCCGCCCTTTTGCGGTTTTAAAGCGTTAACATTTGGCCTTCTAAAATGCCATACGGTTTGGCGTTTGATGCACATAATCTCAAAAATCAGTAGTGTTCACGATGGCAATAACAAAAGAGCATATTCGATTTTCCATCCACTTCGCGTTTCATCTGAAGAAAAATGCTGCTGAAGCCATTGCAATGATTTGTGCTGCATATGGAGAGAACGCTGTAAGTCATGCTACATGTAAAAGACGGTATCAAAAGTTTCGCCAAGGAGATTTCAGTCTTAAAGATGAATCGCGTGCTGGACGCTCTGAAAAGATTGAAACGGACGAATTGCAAGCACTGCTGGATATAAACTCTGCGCAAACTGAAAAGGAGCTTGCAGAACAGCTTGGCGTTACGCAGCAAGCCATTTCCGTACGATTACATACGATGTTTTGATTGAATTTTACAAAAAAAAGCTCAGAACTTTTTTGTACACCTAATATATAATAAAGGAAATGAAATTAGTAATATATATATATATTATTATATTGGGTCATCTAAAAAGTATCCGTGGTTTTTTGTCACTAGATATATGACCATCAACACATATCTAGTGACAAAAAACCGCGGATACTTTTTAGATGACTCAATATAATATGAAGCTCTAACATGTTCGGAATTCCTCTCATCAATAAATAATTTAAAAATAGGAGAAATTAACTTAATTTCAAATATTAAATAAAATTAAATTAAATCTATATATAAAGAAAATATCACCAATAAGGGAGACCGGAGTCAGTAAACTATAAGTAGAATAATCGAGGCTACGTTATAAACACACACGTAAACGTGTCTGAACACACAGCAGCGACTGCCGCTCAATCTATTGTGAGATCTCAAGGCGGACGCGTCTGTATTAGAAATTACACTACAATTTAAAAAAATCGTAAGTGAATATTTTTATTCTTAAAGTTTTTGTTCTACAATCGTATAATTGTCTGAGATATTTGATTTCCATTTAGATAGTAAATGTAGTTCTTACTTAATAAGGTCCAACAGATTTTTTTTGTTTATCTGTCTTTGTCATATAATGTTAATGTTTTTAAAAAATGAATGGATGAGACTAGTAAGGTAATCACAACACGGGGCTATATGACTAATTTAGTGACGATTCTGATAGTATCTACTCTTAAACTTTTTGGAATGAAATCTCACTATAAAAGAATGAAAATATAGTCTTGAAAAAGAGTAAAAATGTTTCACTTCTTGAAAAAGAATGGCAATATTTCATTCCTCTAAAGAAATTTACCTCAGTGGTAAATATTATAAGTTTGATTCCCTCACATCCAATACGTCTCGATAAAACTAGGTTCATTTGACATATTTTTACTCGAAACAAACGAATTTAGCAAAAAGAAGCATTGTTCTGCCTTAAAATCGAAATATTAATCGTTAAAGTTTATTAGGTTAGAAAATCTGTCATTCGCTACGCCCTGATAAAGACGTCGATAGAGAACGATAGAAAAATTCTATCATTTTGAATATGGTTTGTAAATTCATTAATTTGAATTAGATCTTATAGGAATCTTATAGGAATCTAAAATCTAATAAAATATGATAGAATTCATATGATAGAATATGATAGAATTCATTTGATCAATCGTGATGTTATCGCAAAGTTAACAATAGAAAATGGTACAAACTTACAGAAAAACAATACAAATTGATAAAAATCCTATAGTTCTCAAATGTTCTCTATCAACTTTTTTACCAGGACGATTTCACTCTGTTCCATACATAGCTGTATTTTCACTCTCTTTGAAATTTCACTCAAAAGAATTTAGAGAGTATTCTTTTTTATTTTAAATGCATCTATAATGCAATTTTGTAGGTTTACTGAATTTTAATAATAAAAATATGCATTAATATGTTTAAATATTTATAAATATACATAATATAAATTATATGATCATTTATACATAACATGTATAAATATTCATAAACATATATAATTGTATATGAAATATGTCCATATATGTTCATATATCCTTCTTATTTTTGTAAAATTACTTTTAAGTGTAATAAAAGTAGTAATAACAATGTGAAAACATTAAGAATAATTAAAAGAATAATTCTATAAACATGTATAGACACATTCTAAATAAAAAGCAACTTATTATGTTTATTATAACTGTAATTCGGATAACTGGATTCGGATTAGATAAATTGTTATCTAATAACAAGGTATACTTTTTTTATTTTATAAATATGTTTGTGTTTAAAATATATTTTTATGAAAGCTTTGATCTGTAAAGATTAAATATATAGTAACCTTCATTAATAATGTTAATCAAATTACTCCGTATCATTAGTTACCTTACCCCGGGGCTAGTTCAATCAGATGGAATGCATTAGAAAAATGCATTTTTTTCATATTAGTTTTCTCTTATTATTAAAATATTATTAGATAGTCAAATGTATGTAGTGACTGATGTAGAATTCATTTTTCCGATAAGTCTCTTAATTTCGTCTGTAAAAATTCGAAACTGAAAAATGAATCTACTATTCCCGGTCTCCCATACTATTAATATATTAATAACTTTATCTTATTATATATTCATTTAAACATATAAATATTAAATCTAAAATTCAAAAATTTTAACATTATTAATATTATTAAATAATAATTACACCCTAGTCTGATTATAATATTAACTCATTCAATATCCTTACTCATAAACATAAAAATTAAAAATAAATTAAATAAATAACATAAATTATAATAAAATATTATACAGAAATGAATATCGTTCTGTCTGAACATCAAAGATTAGCTGACCTTCCAGTACGTAAAGTTTCAGTGGATTTCCGCCAATTGGATCAGTGGTCAATTGCCGCCGACTTTGTGCAATATCAACTTAACTATCAGGTCAATTGTGTGCTGTAATCGCTGCAGTAGGCTGTGGCAAATCGTCTATAACATCTACTACTGAAGGAATTAAATCCCAGCGCAGGTTCCGTAATCCTTACTCAGGGCTCCTCGAAGTATAATTTTCCGAGCAATTTATCCACTGGATACTTCATGAACAATCCGAATTTGTGTATCTCTTATGCCAGTCAAGAACCCTGGCTTTTCGGTGGTATTGTAAGGAACAATATACTGTTTGGCCAGTCCTACGACAAGGCTACATGCAGATAATTTTCATGGTCCAAAGTAATTGTTGCGGATATTGTACAGTGTTTATATATTCCTGCTATTGCACGTTAGTATCAAGAATTTTTATATGTAACTAGTAAATTCTTACAATTCTTACAATTAGATCCTTCAATTTACCATTCATCAATCATTAAATATGAATTACGTTTTTGTGACTGGATATAAAAGAAAATGTACAATATTTTAGCAAGAGTTATGAATTTTTCTGAATCTTTAATTTTTATGTGATTTAAGTCAGATAAAAGAAAAATGTCTAATATTTACTAATTTTGAAATTTTTAACATTCTTTAAAATTTCTTTTCGATCAATTGGCAAATGTTTCAGGTAGCAAACGTGTGCCTTGACGAAGGATTTCCGACAATTTCCACAGGGAGACATGACAATGGTCGGCGATAGAGGTGTACCTCTGTCTGATGACCAAAGAGCGCGAATCAATCTCGCGAGGGTGGTTTATAGACAAGCGGATATCTATTTGCTCGACGATCTCTTGAGCGCGGTGGATACTCGTATTGCTAGGCATCTCTATCTGACCGTCTGTTTATGCCGGAATATAAACTCACTTTAAGTGCTTTTTACGACCATTTACTGATTGTTAAGGGAGGAAAGAATAGTTTTCATCGATTTTTACAAGTGATTTTTAAAGTGATCTCGTCATTTCGTTTCATTCAAATTGTCTTTATTTAAAAATGACACGCAACATAAATTAACGTTCTCGTTTCTGACGTCAACATGGCCGCCGCGTCTAGTCAATTCTTTAAGAATTTTTTTTAATAAAATTGCATTCATTTTCATCACGCGATTCTAATACTTCCATGTAAACAATATGGGACGCCATTTTTATCTTGCATTAAAACGTTTTTTATTCCTTACCTGATACCCATGGTGAAAGGGATAACATGGTGTGTTCAGTTTGCAAGCATCTCTCTCTAAATCTCCACCGTCTCTATTTATGAATGTCGCGTCAGGGGAAAAACCTGCCAACTGTGAAACGCTAAACATGGGGCGATATTCATAATCCATTTTTATTTTAAAACTATCTTAAATAATGTCTTAAGATGCTAATACAGTTCTCAGATTGACTTATAACATCTTAAGACTGTACTTAAGAACAGTCTTAAATGTAAGAATCGACTATGAATACCGACCTGTTTCGCGTCATGAAATTGGTACTGAATCTTTCCTTGTTTAACATACTTTTTCTCTTTCTATAGAAATTTTTATTGGGTCTAAAAAGTATCCGCGGTTTTTTGTCACTTGATGGTCAACACATCTAGTGACAAAAAACCGCGGATACTTTTAGATGACCCAATACATTTCTATTTTTACATATTACTTTTACATATTATTTTTATATATTACATACGATTTTTACATTTATGACTGTCTTAATACAATCTTAAGATGTCATAAGTAAATCGGAGGACTGTATTAACATCTTAAGACATTATTTAAGACAATTTTTAATACAAACATATTGGGTCATCTAAAAAATATCCGCGGTACTTTGTCACTAAATGTGTCTTGTCACAGATATATGACCATCAACACACATCTAGTGACAAAAAACCGCGGATACTTTTTAGATGACCCAATATTATGCCCTATGTTTCGCGTTTTATAGTTGGCAGCCTTTAAATCTTATGCGATATTCATAGATAGAGACGACGGAGATTTAGACCGGGTTCACACCTTGACAAAAAAGCGAAAAGCGGATCGGAACTCGCGGTAGTAGTAGGCGGTACATTCTTATCTGCTTTTTGTTTTTCCGCGAGTTTTGATTGACTTCCGCTTTTCCGCTTTCCGTTTTTTCGTCAAGATATGAACCCAGCTTTAGGGTGAAATCACACGGTGCGGAAAACGACTGCGAAATAGAGAACTCATAGAAGCAACTGGCGTGAAAAAGTGCAGAAAAGGACACACTAAAATCGCACGTAATGAATCATTGTTTTTTTGATCTTGATATCTATATTTATGCACTTATATTTTATCATTTTGCTTCATTCGTCTCAACATTATGCAATTCTATCATATCAATCAGCATCAAATTATCTTAAAATATGACGGTTTATTAACAAAAACAATGATATACTCGCTATCCCGCAATATTAAATGCGCTGGAATAGCGCTGGAATAGCGCTGAATGATTATTTCAATAACGCATTCTCTATTCCGTAGTCCTATTCCGCACTATGTGATTTTACCCTTCGGGTGAATTCGAAATCCATGTGCATTTTTTCAGACAGAATAAGCTAAAATGAGGTAGAAATTGAATTCGACACATAATGGTTCCATCAAATTACAATTTTCATGCAATATATTATTTTTCATACATAATTATTCAATTACAATTTTCATATAGTATTTAATCAATTATTATTTTTAATTTACTTATTATTGTTTAATATTATTATTATTATTATTATTATTATTATTATTATTAATGTGAATATTATTTTTATATAATGAGTTCGTTAACATTATATTATTATATAATTTTTTAATTTAAAAATATACTCGCTATAAACAATTTTCATGACACGATCGAATTGTCTTTTTTTTAGAAAAATTATTCTGTAGCTTTATAAAAACTCAAATTTATAAGCGCCCTTTCCAACCCACAACATAGCAGCGAGTCATGTAACTTGGGAATCAACATCAAAGATGCTGACACTCAGTGTCCATACTGTATGTACTTATACTGTGCCACGAGTCTCACATGATATTGTAGAAAGGATTAATTATATTTTATGGGAAGGCGATCCAGCCATCTAATCTAACCTGCAATTTCAACTTACTGAAGGCACCCATATTCCCGGTTGGAAATCGACGCATGCTCACTAAAAATTGGAGACTACATAAAAAATTTAGTGTCCATACTGTACATACTTAAATTGTGTCCCGGACCCTATTGATTGGGTCTGAGCACAAGAATTGTCATACACTTACTTAGACTTATAGCGTTTTTGGCCCGACCAGATTTGCATCAACTTGGGTTAGAAAATGCTTCGCTATTGGTTGACGTTACACGCTCTACCAATAAGAGAGAGCACGAAACATCATTACTTCAACGCAAGTTAATGCAAAATGCTCGGTCGGGTCGAAAACGCTAATAAATTAAAGACATACGATTTATTGCTCTTGGAGACACGACAATAAGTTGTACGTCATACGCCAAAGCTTGTGCGTTACTTACATCTACAACTTAAGTCTCTAAGTAAGTGTTACAACAATTCTTGTGCTCAGACCCATATGCCCGTATTTATAGTCCGACCTTATACTTGGCTTCCTCAAATTTATCCTTAGATGCTCAATAGCCAATGAAATAATTCGTAAAGCATCTAAAGATAATTTAAGGAAGCCTTAAGTACAAGGTCTGACTATAAATACGGACAATAGTCAATTATTCTCTTCGCATTCGATTGTAATTGGTCAATTTCTTACGGCTTAAGACTTAAAACATCTATTGTAAATCCGGAATCCGGACTTAAAATACAATTGGTATAGTAAGTCTTAGGCCCTGCACACAATGCAAGCAGGAATAAAGAATAAACTTTCAACCTATCAGAAATTGGATACATCGTAATACACGGTTTCTGATAGGTTGAAATCGTTTATTCTTTATTCCTAATTCCTTCTATATATTGTACACAGGGCCTTACTCCCTTACGCAAAGGTCTCTACTCCAGACTTTACCTGACGTATTGTTTGCGTGATGAAAGAAATGTCATGTGTATATATATATATATCTTTTTTCTTTGATGTGTCGTCAGCTGTCACCCATGAATGCGTAGTCTATCTACAATATCTGTATAGATCTATGCATGGCATGGCTGTGACAGTTCATTCAATTGCATTTAATTCACTTTTGTGCGGACCTGTACCACTGACGTCTGCTGACGTCTGCTGGCGTCTTAGTCGTACACGTGCGCAGGTGGTCAATTAATAATGATTTGGACATGAGAGAGGAGTTTAGGATTTAAACGCTCGTTTTTCGCTCGGAAATTTGGGGCTGCGAGACAAAGCAACCGTGTACGGAGCAACGGTCGACATCGGGATTGATCGGAATTGCTGTCATGGTACGTAGACGACGCGATGCGACGCAATGTGAGGACACGATAACGTAGTTTGCAGATCAATATGCTCCAGCTCGTGTATTGTTCCTTGCCGAGCAGGAGGTAGGCGAAGCGCCGTGCGATAACGACCAGGAGACGATGGACGACGAGCGGCGACGACGACATTCGCGGGCGCTCTGCGAGAGCGACGAAGTCGAGAATTCGGACGAAAGTAGCGAGAGCAGACCATCCGGGGAGAGATGGGCCCCGGTCGGCGCGAACGACGGCGACGAGTTCGCGGACGAGTACAAATACGTCAATGCCAGCATGGAGAAGTAAGTTTGCGAAGCACCTCACAAGTCTTCCTAGTTTCTTCTCGAAACGCTTGCCGTAAAATTCAGATTAAGCAATTCTCCAAAAAACATATGCTTTGACTGAGTTACTCGAGATGTCCAATGGACATTCATTAGTTTTCCCAGATTCCTTTCAGAGAATACACTCCCTTTATGCTGAATATGAGTGTAAAAATTCAAATTAAAAAAGTATTATTTTTGCCTGCTGTTCTATATATTATATATTTATATGTTGAATCACTTTTTGATGGATATTCTCGTTAATTTTCAAAGATTACTTGAATATCTCCTTTATATGGCAAGGGTAAAAAATTAAATTTAGAAACAATTACTGTTCTTTTCTTATTGTACTGCACTTAGAGATGCTTCCTTTACATATAAATGAAGCTTGTAATTATGAACGAAATTAAAAATAATGAATGATTTAACTGAAAATTAAGTTACTTATATGTAATAAACGTGTACATTAAATTTCATAAATTTTTATGATAAATACATTAAATTTAGTGTAATGTCATGAAATTAAGTTTAAATTATGTAACTTAAAAATATATTGAATTTTTGAATATTTTTTATACTTTCAATGATATTTGCTTTAATAGAAAAAAAACTCATTATTAGTATTGTTACACATCGTGTAATGAGAAGAAAGTATAGGTACATCTATAATCAATATTTATGATATTATAAATGATTTTATTAGAAATGATTTTTGTGTCGCTAGCCTCGCATACGACATGGAGAGAGTGAAGATGCTGGAGGAAGAACAGGAGATGCTGAACTCATCTCTGATAGCCTTAACTACTCACTTTGCTCAGGTGAGAAGGTCGAGAACGAGCTCACTTTGCAATCGCCGTCTTATACTTGTGTGTTAATGAAATCCATACGTAGGTTCAGTTCCGTCTTCGACAAATCGTGGACGCGCCAGCCAGCGAGAAGGAGACGCTGCTCAAAGAGCTGGAGGAATTCGCGTTTAGGGGAATACCGGATGTGCCGAATAACTTATTGTTAGACAGCAGATCTGTCACGCCGATCTCCCCCATATCCTGTGGTCGAAGCGTAAGCCACTAGAAAGCGAACTTTTTGCAATTTTTCACTATAAGCGAATTTTCTATCGTATTATTATTACTTTTCTACCGTCTATTATTATTACTTTTTGATAGGACTGTACTTTATACAATTTTGAAAGACTCGAATTTTGAAAATTAATTGAAAGTTTGAAGCACTTTTGACTTTGAAGGTTCGGAGTTAACTTAAAAGAAATTTCTTAAAAATTTGGGACTTTTAAAACTGTAAAAAATGAGTCCTACTTTATAGTATCCTTAAAATTTTTTATTGCTTTGTTTGGTGGCATTTTTATTGTTTTGACACATTTTTTTATCGCTTTACATATATTTTCTAGTCATTTTAAAGCCATTTTTATATTTTATTCTTCTTTTATTCTATTTATTTTATATATTATGTATCTTGTTGTGTTTATATACGATATAAATCATATTTATATTTTCTACTCTTTTTATACTATCTCTGAATATGCAATAAAAGTTTTTCACATATTTTTTCTCTATTTATCCATTTTATTTTAATACCTTTACGCATCCGATCCTTCACTCCGATCAGTTGCGGATTATAGTATACTTGCGTTTCTTGTCACAATTTAAAAAATTTCTTTCAGCTGTAACACAACAAACTATAGAGGGGGATATTTTTCCACAGCTATTCATTTAATTTTAACAGCTGCTCGATCACTTAATAGCTCTTTAATTGCGTTGGATGTAACGTAACTAGGTGACTGGTGTGATTACTGACGCGGAGGTCGAATCCAAAATGGCATTGCAACGAACGAAGCAGAGAGAACTGATAAGCCAGTTGAAGTCTCAGTTGGAGGATCTGGAGAAGTACGCCTACGAGACTGGCGACGCCGATCTACCACAAAGCGTCATCCTGGAGAGGCAAAATATCATAATCAGTAAGTGCCAATTGATCGCTAATAGAAAATCTGTATTGCAGAGGAAAAGGAAATAAAGCAATTGACGATGTTTGTAGGTCATCTAAAGGAAAAGTTAAACTTCGATGTCGATGATCTATGCAAACTACCAGCGGATGATCTCAGGTGGCAAGTCGATTACGCCATAAGTCAAGTATGTGTAAAGCGATCTCGAGATCAACGCTTATTGTTAATCCCAAAACTACTTTATGTTCTTTCATCAATTTGACACATAAATTTCTCCTCAGTAACTAATAAATTTTTAATTAACATGATGAAAATAAAAAACAAAAGAGAATAGATTTCCTTCAGAAGAAAATATATAAAGTGAATATATCAAAGCGATTAAAAAAGCGATTCTCCTATTATAGAGAAATAATTTTTAAATAAGTCGATAACGAGTCAATGGTTGTTGGGACAAGCTATTGTAAGATACTATTTAAAACAACTGCATCCTTTGTATTACAGATTGTCAGCCCATTGAAAATGAAGGAGCAGCTGGTCTCTCAGTTGAAAACGCAGATCGCCGATCTGGAGCGTTTCATAAACTATCTTCAAGGAGAAGTCAGCACGGAAACTTTAGCATGCACGTGCGCGTGTCCAGTACACGCTGGTGGTTCCGGTGCATCATCAGCTTCCTACGGCTCCAAGCGGCGCTTTGAACGTGGAAGATCCATTGAGGAAGAAGCAGGTGCAGCTAATCGAACCAAAACTCTAACTGTACGCAAGGTGGTCGCGCTTCTGCACATGTTCCTGATGTCGCAGCTGGGTTGTGGCAGCGAACGGGTACGTCGGAACTTCGGCGGTAACAGCAGGAACCCGGCGCACAATTGGCGCGATCTGCGCACCAGACTGGACATCGCCGTGGAGCACGTGCTGGAGACGATCGCAGAGACGTCGCAGCAACAGCAACAGCTGCAACGTCATCCCGACGACGAGGACGATATCGACGACATCGACGACAACGAGAACGATTACACGTCCGATTCGGACTCGCCGTCGCACGCGAACGCGAAACTCACGTCCGCCGTGAGGAAACACCTTGCCACCTCGGTTAAGGATCTCATGCAGCATGGCCTGACCGCGGACGTGATGCGTTCCGGGTCCAGCGTGGTGCCATTCGGCAGCTGCTTCCCGCAACGCGACGTCACGTCGGCGAACTTCATGCACGCCTGGGAGTTGATACTAAAGTATTATGAGATCAAAAATGGACGTTGTTACAATTCCAGTCCCGCGCAGAAGTTGTCGCAGAGCTTTAATCTGGACCTTGCAGCTGGGAGAATAGCTTCTTCGAAACAGGTAGGCTATTCTCACCTCTAGGCGAGAGATTGAGTATCCAGGAAACTAACGTCAATTGGTGAGAAAAGATGAAGTAGAAAATAAATTCTTGATTATTGCAATAGAGTTTTTGAAGATCAACTTTTCTCGCCTATATAATTCCCTGGACTTTCTGAATTTTCACATTTCAAAATGTGTCTTTATATGTTTAATGTTGCTTTTCATCTTGTTTGTTTAGAGCTTACTGACGACTATAGGTAATATCATCACTTCTCATAGTCCTTACAAGAGAAGTTACGACTCGCACTTTAAGGCGTTTGTATGTGCAGCTTTGAAGTAAGTAAATAATAATACATTGCAATCAAACTATTAAATTGTCTATCATAGCTATTTATGATATAATTAACTGTTAATTATAAATAACAACTAATTTATCGAATTATCGTTGTATTTTCAGCGCGAATAAACTCGTGATATGGCTGAAGTTGATCCTGCAATGTCAGTGTCTTCTGGAAAATTATTATCTCTCGTGGAGTTACGTTGTAAAGACAGGTACATCACAATTAGAATAATTTTATCAGATCTATTCAATTTCACTTCCAGAGCTAAAAATATAAAGCCATTTATGCAAAAAAATCAATATAAATAAGATTTCGGAGACTGTAAAGTATTGATACGCATCTAAGCGACGCTTATTAACACTTTACAGTCCATAAAATCTTACTTTGAATTTTTTTACGTCGATGGCTTTGCATTTTGACTTCGAAGCTCAAATTGGACAGGCTTTAATTAGATTAAACGTAAGCGGAATTGTGTTTTTCACAACGAAACTTCCAGGTTTCCAAGATGCATTTCACACTTTGGATCGCCTTACCAGTTACAAGTTCGATCTACCGGTGGACTTAGCTGTGCGACAATTTCAGAATATCAAAGACGCGTTTTGATTGTATAATCTTATCGTTATCGTTTCGTGCAAATGACAAATGTAGGATGTAGAACATATATGTACTTTCAGGTACTTTCTGTAACACAAGCCATAATATTATAAAAGTGAGCGATAACGGTATGCAAGCCAAGTCACTAGAAATAGAACACTTGTGTGAATAGCTCTCTTGGATTTAGAAAAGTGCGAAGAAATATGATAGAATGCGATTAAATGATGCCAGAGGATATTTGAACGTAATTCTTTCAGAATTTTATTGATCATTAATATCCTCTTTAATGAAATATTTCTACGCATAAAAATAATATTTCAAGCAATTAAAATTATAAAAATCATGTTTTATACATTTTCTTCATATTTTCAATTCACGAGAGACATTTAAGTGTTTCATTTCTAATAAGTCATGCATACAGACGCGTAAAGAATCGTTTAAAGTTTAATATCACAAAAGCATTTCTTTTCTTAGATCCTTAAGTATTCACTGTATCAAATGCATATAGACAGTTGAATTGCAATAACTAATAGGTGTAACAATTATTTATTTTCTAAGGTATCATCAGTATTTGTATAGATCAGTTATCAATGTACAAATATACTTTTGTTTTTGCTTGTGAAGATAGAAAACACACACACACACAGCGCACACCACACACACACACACACACACACACACACACACACACACATATTTGCAAACTATATATATGTATGTATGTATATGTGTATATATATATATATATATATATATATATATATATATAGCTTGCAAATTTTAAAAGAGCTTAATCGGAATCTACAACGTATCGAAATATTTCCCATCGTAACATAAATTTCACAAGTTAAAGCTACAAGAACTGAATCAAGCGAAGCTAGTCACTTCAAAAGAACCATTCCATATTTTGCATTTACGCCGAGTATCACTATTTATGACATGTTTAGGAGGAAGCGTACCAAAGAGATGCAATATCATAATATTGCGACTAAAGACTTGCACTGAACACTGTTTATATCGTAAGGCGTTTTATGTATACGTACACAAATGTAAATTAGTATAAGGAATAATATAACATGTATATATGAAATATGCAAACCAAATCTGCTTTTTATAAAAAAATATAATGAATTATTTTAGATTAGTTCCGTAGATAAATAGATAAAGAAAAGCACATACGATTCCAAAAAATATACTTATGATGCAAGTAATAACGTAATCATGTACAATAATATCTCCTGTTAATTATTATAATAATTGATTTAATTCCACACTCCACAATTCGCGTTTTAATTTAGATGATAATCGATAATTTAGGTGATCATTTTTTCCTGGTATCCTGGAGGATAATCCAAAAAAAAATATATATATATATATATCTTGTATGCGACACACAAAAGACAGAGAGTATAGAGAAAGTAATCCGAAGTAATACGAAATTGGTTGTTTATTTCTTGCCAAGATTGCACACATCGGGATAGAGTTTCATACTTTCCTTCGTGGTACAATTAGACCGATTATTGGATTTCAGCGTGACACAATTAGAGTCTACAACGGAAAGAGCGATCGGAACAATAGACAATTGTTACTATGTAATACAGTAGAAATATAGGTATACAAACGGTATTGTCAGCGGTACAGAGACTCGTGATAGAGACACGTTATCGATATTTACAAAAATCATTACACCGATTATCTGTTGGAAGAATTCGCACGAGTTACGTTACAGTCATCGGGTTGCCGTATATTCACGTCGAAGAATGAGGCTTGCTGTGTCAACATCGGCACCGTTAATGTACGAACCCAACCAGTATAGGTATATACAGAGCGTTAAAAAATACTTTCAGCATTTATGTGCTGGATAGTACACATCATACTCGAAAAAGATCTTAATATAAATCGAAGATTTAACTATTTGTGAGATATGCAAACGACTAAATTTTCGACCTACGTTTAACAAGGTTTTTTTAACTCAATATGATAAAAATTGCTTGTCAATTTAATTTAATTTGTGATATTATTATAATAGTTTAATTGCATTTATAAGTCTTTGGAAAACCAATTCGGCGCGCAGTTCGAATAACCATAAATATGGTACATATGCATGCATATAATAATGGGTATCAAGATGCTTTGAATTAGTTCGAATATATCATGAAAAATTCAAATTAATTCGAATACGATTTGAAATTATACAATTTTAAAAGTTTCTTGAAGATTTTGAATGTTTTGAAGTCTTGAATATCTTCAAAAGTTTTGAATGCCTTGAAAAATTCTGAATGTTTTAATAAATTTTAAACAGTAATTTTAGTTTAATTTTAAAGAGTAAAAAATATTAAATAAATATAAATAATTATAGTACATCAAAGAAATGACGTTCAAATAAAAAAAACTTTTTTTTTAACCGTACAGCAAATTCAAATTTCTTCAATTCAAACAAATTTTTTTTAATCGAGAATTATCAAGACATCAAGACTTTCAAGATTTATCAAGACATTAATAAGAATATACATCTTCGAATAATATTCGAAATGTCATGTGTGTTTCAAAGCAAAGCAATGATTAAATTGATTAAAAATTCGCAAGAGATATGATTGAATACCCATCACTACATGTACATATAGTATATAATTATATATAGTATACACATTAAATTATTTAAGTATTAAAAATCCAGCTTTGACCGTTTAGACATTTAATTTCTAATTCATATTGATTGTGTTTTCACGGTCTAAAATAAGATTCTTATTGTTAATATGATGTGTATTATCTATATCATATAAATGATGAATAGAGCTTTTTTGACCTCTGTATAAAGGCAGTAAATTTTCTTGGTCGCGGACGCACACACGCCTATTACACCGATAAGATGATTCAGGATTTTCACAGAAAAAGCACATTTCAGAAAGTATATCAGATCGTTCGAAAGGCATTTGTTCATTTTTTTTCTTATACGATCGTTATAAACTAAGAAAACGATACAAAATAAATTCATGATCAAAATATCGATGGAATCTTCCATTCAAAATTAAATAAAGAAATTACAGCTTATTAGTTAAAGTTTAAAAAGCCCGACAACATGATTATTCAAATAATTCTATGTTCCATTGATAAAAAATTAATACTACAAAGTAAAATTAATGGAAGCTAACATTACAATAAAAAGCAGCTCAACTCAAGGTCGAACTTGATCTCTTTCTATTTTCTAGATGACTGTCTTGCTTGACACTTTCGCAATCAAAATGGATCGTCAATTTAATAATACATTACACTTTCAACTTTGAAATGTAAAATGCAATTTGAATATCAAATAGTAATTGAAGTTTCAAAAACATATAAAAGCGAAATGTATAAAATTCACAAAGATTATTGAAGATTCTATCCGATAATCGAAAATGTCAATATTTATCCATTTGCTCATTTTAAAGTATTCTCTTCCTTTTTTTGTGAAAATTCTGTACATCCACGTACGGCACTACTTACACAGAGAATACAAATATACAATATAAAAAGGCTTGTACGTGTGGTATGTGTATATGTGTGGAAGATATCATCAATCGAGGAGCTCATTTCTAGAACGTCTTGGAATCTTCTTCGGAAAAAAAGAAGCTACAACGAGTTTTTGTGATGCGTAATCTTCGAAGATACGAATCCAAGATATTCTGAAAAATGAACTCTTTGATTTTGTCCTCGGCGCGATGACACACGTGGTATTGTGAAAAAAAATTGTGATGGCAGTCTTAGCTTTATTACCGGTAAGCATATCGTATTTTCTCTCGTTTTCGACGATCAGTCGGATAACGGCGTTAACATTACTCGCTAAAATAAAAACGACGCGAACGAAGACTTACTTATTACGCGCAGTCTATATACTCTTATACGCTAAATAAAAAATACTTCAAAAAAAGAGAAAAGGAACGTTCGTTGTACACGACACTTGCAACGTGTGATATGAACAATTCCTCGCTGCTTAACAATAAACGCTTCCTGGAATGTAATCGCGGCAGTGATGAGGCGGCTATTCAGTCAGTGCATTTCGCTAAAAATCACAGCAGGTTGAACAAAACGGCGAATTATCTTTCTTTTCAAGATTCAGTCAACAAACCGAAGGTCGCGAGCTACTAAATAAGACACAATTAAATTAGCTCTTTCTGCAGGATATTCTCTTATATACGCGACGCGATAAATTCTCACTCCTTTGTATCTTTTCGCGAAGTATATTTAGACATTAAACAATAGCTTGTTCAAACAAGATTACGTGTGACGCAAACGCTGTAATTTAAAATTATGCGAATCCGCAGTAAGTCTGTCGGTAAAAGACTATCGCGATGCGCCTTTCTTCTTACTTAATTTACAACAATTCTGTAGTGTACATTCATTCAATGATTCGCTTAACATTCCTCATAATTCTCTTCTTAATTTCAGCACATTAAATATAGATATTATTTATGCCTTTCTCTGCCCTTTTTTGGTACAGCAAACGATCTAACAACCTAACACACGTCTAACAATCAAAGAGCCTCTAAATATAACGTTCGCTAAATGCGCTTTTATAGTCACATCGCTTTTATACTATTTGTACAGACTCGACAGTGCTTTTACTCGCAAAAAAGCGTTGCCTGAATTCGGACGCGGTAATTAGGACCGCCACATTTCTGCGTTATTTCAAAATTATAGGGCATTGTTAGAAAGTATTATAATGAGAGAAAACCATTCATAAAACAGAAATCTAATAATAAATATAATACGATTCGCAAACGCTTTCAAAAATCTTCCTAATAAATATTATATACTTTGATTTTTATAAATTAAAAAGGGACAATAATACTCCAAAAAATTGGAAAAGTAGCAGTCCTAATTGAGAATAATCTGAAGCTAATTAAACAGTAAATAAAAATAAACGTGGTAATCTCCTCGAGCTAATGCGATATTCATGTTAGAAAAGATCCGGGGAAGTAAATTTGCAGCATTATTCCGACAGGGACGTCCATTTCTAAAGAAATAGAAGAAAAAGTTACATACATCGTGTAATATCGCGCCTCCATTTTATACATTGGTCCTTTTCTCACTTCTCGTGACTTATTCAGTATCGAGGCGGATCCAACTAAGAAGGCAGGCAATCCACATCACACTCATGATACACAATACAAAGTTATTTAGCTGGAATCGAAGAGTAGTAAGTACACACAAAGTGACGTATCTTACTCTTGATCGTCGCGCAGAGTGAAATTTGTCTGATCCAAGAGAACAAAAATACTTTGGTTACAAATAAATATAAATGTTTAATTCCGCCTATTATTTCATGATTTTATATATATGCTTACACAATGAAAAAAGGCTAATTTTTTGTGAAGATTTAAGTCCAAGATAGAATAAGTTTTTTTATAGGAATGAAATAAAAATATAAATCTCCCTTCTCTCTTAACTTGTATAAATTTCACGCTATGCGCCTTTAAGAGAAATACCGATTATTATCATTATTATTACATTCATACGCGGATACGTAGCGGAACGCTGTCCGACTTGCATTCTGCCTCCAGGTCCTGCTTGATTCCGTCGAGAGTCTGATAGATCGTACGGAAAGTAGGCCGATCGGATGGTCGCCTGTTCCAGCAGAGCTTCATCAGATCATAAATCGACTGTGGCGTATTGTCCGGACAGCGTAGCACTTCGCCCTCCTTGATGTACTTGACTACCTCCTCATGCGTCATCCCGTAGTACGGCTGCAGCGCGAAGCTGAAGATCTCCCAGAGACACACGGCGAACGCCCACACATCTGATTCGACAGTGTATTTGTTGTACAGTATACTTTCCAGCGGCATCCATCTGACGGGGATGGCATCCTGCTCGTCCCCTGTATTATTAAAAATTACAAGTAATACGATGACAAATTTTCGTAAAAAGTACAACATTAAATTAATATAAAAGTAGAAATAATTTTGTGTGACTTCAAGAATAAATCATACATAAGTAAAATATCAATATAAGCCTTCGAAGTTGTTGATTGCCTTATAAACAATATATTTATAAGACGATAAGATACAATTCACAAACAACTGAAATGTACCAACGAAGCTAATTGCGTTTCGACTTTGGAATCCTTTTCAGTGCGGAAGTTAAGTATAAACTCCGTATGTTGTTGCTCATATTAGCATTTTACTTGTATTTAATACAACTGTATCGTTCTCTGCAACAAGTTCTGTAAATACATTCTACACAATAAAAATAAGAAAAAAACCTTTATAATAATCCTGCAGGTATATCTTTTGCGACAGCCCGAAGTCAGCGATCTTAACGATCATCTGGTCGTTTATCAGGCAATTACGCGTCGCCAAGTCGCGATGAACAAACTTCCGGTCGGACAGGTAGACCATACCGGATGCCACTTGTAGCGCGATGTTGATCAAATCCATATGCGAGAGCCGCGAGGGCTCGCCCACTGTCGTGCCGCCGTCGTCCACGCTGGGCACACGGATGACATAATTGCTGGGCGAGCAGGAACGCAGGAACTCGTTGAGATCACCACGACCCATATATTCGAACAGCAGGCACATCGGCCGTCCGAGCGCGCAAACCCCTAGCAACTTTACGATATTCGGATGATCGAACTCGGCAAGGAGGCATGCCTCTCGCTCGAAATCCCGCAACAAGTCATCTGACGCTTCCTCTTTTAGCATCTTCACGGCGACATTTGTGAATTCCTCACCTGGGACTAGCCCCGGCGCCTTCGCCTGGAACACGCGGCCGAAGGCGCCCTGACCCAGATCCCGTACGTAAATGATATTATTCCGCGGGAACTCCAGTTTCTCCAATTTGGGATTTAGTTGCGCGCTTGTCTTGTGATACGCCTCGTTATTTGGCAGCTTGTCCAGATCGATATTCACGTCCTGCAAAAAGCGAGTAGTTTGAAAATTATAAGTCGAAAGAAGAATTAAAATAGCTATTACAAGATCATGCTAACTAGGCATAAATACTAATAAAATAAATATGAAGATACATTTGATAACATAACTTTAGAACAATTGATTTTATATGAAGAATTTTTTAAAAATTATTGTATATACAAAAGAATGAGCTTATATCAAATTGTTTTTGAGAAGAGTTTTTCTTTGATAATTTTATAAAAAGAGACTATCTTTTTTTTATTAGAAATACAAAACGATACATACTTTAAATTAGATTATCAATATATTAATATTGCAAACAATATTATTGTAATTTAAATAATTATCCAAATTTATATATACATATATCATTTTGTATCCAATAAATTTAAATTATTATTTAAATTACAATAATATATACATATAATTTTAGAAAAAATGTTTGAGTTAACATTATTTCTTTCTTTTTCATTACAGTTATATTTTATAATTAATATTTGATGAACAGATACTTGATTATCAGTCGGATTATAGCCTCGGTGACGTTTGTGCAGTCTTTGACTCAGCAGAATAGATAATAGCGCTCCAGCTACAATTACAAAGCCCAACGCTGACAGTATGAGTACCAGTGTGTTATTAAATAAAGTATCCATCATTATATTTTTTGGTTCGATCTCTACTTTAGTTGTAACATTATCTAAAAAAAATAATAAAACATTATTATACGAAATCAATCATATATCATGTTGAAACAAAAAATATTCTAATTAAAGGTATTATACAAAATACATTTCCTAAATAGTGATGCGAGTGAATGAAAAATATTTGATTTAAATGTTTCAATTAACGTAAGAGAAAAGAAATTATTAATACAAATTATACATATATTGTATTAACTAGAAATTCTTAGGCTGGCATTCATAGTCCGTTCTTATATCCAAGACCGTTTTAAGTTCTGTCTTGAGATGTCACGAATCAAAAGAGCCGCATTAGCGCCTTAAGACATTACTTAAGACGGTCTTGAAATATCGAAGAACCGACTGAATATCAGCCTTAGTATATTTTAATTGTACTTACCACATAGAGGAATATCGCAATGTTGCCAGCGTGTTGATGGATCAGTTGTGAAGCACCACGGCATCGGCTCATCGCCGCCCGCGTTTCTACAGTAATTTTCACCGTGGCGAATCTGCGGGAAGACGTCAGGCGGTTTATCGTGACTGTGTGGTATCTGAGCGCTCCACGATTGGCAATCCAGACCATATTTAGTCTTGTTTACCATCCCCATGTAGAATCTACCGTTACCTCTGATGCAATCGTCTAGAAAAGTCGATCAACGTTATCCAATTAATACTTAAAAATTCAATTACAATAGCTGCGTTCAGCAGAGAAAGCAGCTTTGCAACTGTTGTAAAATTCTTCAATATGATTGTTTTATACATTTAAATTCATAAGGAAAAATTAATCGTATTGAAAAATTTTACAACAGTTAGAAAGCTGCTTTCTCCGTTGAACATAGTCAATGTCTTTAGTATTATTTAAACGCGATAAGTGAACTCACAAGTGACGATTTCCTCGTCCATATCGGTCAAGTGTACATGCGAACAGGTAGGCGTCTCTTTGTTCACTTTGGGCAAACTCTCGCACTCTGGTAGCACAAAGTGTCCACGTGAGCGAATGTAAATGTCTCTCTGCTTGTTGTCCTCGATGATCGCCCAGTCGTTGAAGCAGAACTGCTGGCGTACAGCCATGCAGTCTTCGTAGCAGAGAGGCAGGCCAGTAGATTCGTGGCACAGTGGAAACGCATACATGCAGAGCATTTTCTACATAAAAAAAGTAAAAGAATGATAAAATTATTTCACTACAATAAGAGATTAATTTCAGAGATGTTACACACCAAGGAACAACAGAATTAACTCTTGTAGACTTTCTTTACTCTTATAAATATGTTTGCTTAGTAAAACGAGCGTAATTTATTATTAATGATAAAAACATTTTTCCTCGTCAATTCCAACTCGCCTTCTTAAAGTTATTTAACTAAAACTATCTTAAATTTTTCTCAAGGCTAATGTCCGTATTCATAGCCAGGCCTTCCATTTAAGGCTTACTAAAATTTATCTTCAGATCTCTCTACGAATTATTCCATTGGTTACTGAGCATCTAAAGACAAATTTAAGGAAGTCTCAAGTACAAGAACTAATTATAAGTCTTTTTAAAAGTAATTTTATAAATATTTGGTAAGTAAGTAGTTATTCGGTTTAGGCTTCCTCAACTCCAATATTGATAAAATTATGTTGTTTTTAAAACTTTGGGTCATCACACCTCTGCTGCTGAACGACATGGCTCCAGAAGAGTTCCTATCAGCTCTTCCCAGAGGTTCGCTGTGATCTTCTCGTTCAGCCATCCTCCAGGATTATCATTGGAGTCGTTAAACCACACCTTCCCAATTCCACTGAGATATTTCTTGCATATCTTGCCACTGTATGGAGCGCAATAACCTTGCGACTCCGGCTCTGATAAAAGACAGAGAAAAATTAAGGAATATCAAATAAGCTTACAAACACTTACATTTGTTACATCGATTATAAACGACTATTAGAGCAATATAGACATACGTACTTGCTTGTAGGGAACCAAAACGTAGGAATATCGCCAGTGAATAAATGACGGCCCAAAACACCATTATTTACAATCATCTATATATACATACATATATATACACATATATTTATTTATTTATATATATATATGTATATATGTGTGTATATGCAGATATCCTTTTCTTCGTGTATAATGTCACAAAATCCAGGGAATCCAGAAGAAGCTCACATGTTTGATAAAGGAAACAATGTTGATATGGTCCCTTGTTAGGTTTGCTTAACGGTTAACATCGAGCCATCCTGACCGATCAATGGAACTCTCGAATACGGCGATGGCCGTCTTCTTCGGGCAACGATTATACCATTCCAAGCGACGTAAACACAATCGCGTATACGAAACTCGATAATTCTTCAATACTGATACCTCGACGGCGCCGATCAGCGGGTCAGATCATGGCGGTAAACTCCCGATCTGTTTAGTAGAGGTTACGATGGAGCTATTATCTACTCGCGTTAAGAATATATACAGGGTGTCTGAAATTATCCGTATAACTTTTGGCTTTTGGTAATTATTTAGAAGATCCCCCTCAACTCCAATTTATTTCTTTATGTGTTGTATATATAAATAACGCTGAAAACTTCACTTTCGTATATTTATTTAATTCTTCAGAAAAAATTGTCGAAAAATTTCAAATAATCTGACTTGCGAAAAAATGTTATATATATGGACGTATTTTATATATAATAATATATAATTGTATGTAAAACATGTCAATTTTTTATATAATTATATGTCATTTTATATAATTTTATATAATTATATATGAAACATTTTTTCCCGGGCTTTTTGTCTTTAACTCCTTCAGACCTGATTTTATTGGACCATGTTAAAAAAAGGGTTTGAAGACCTCAAGGATTTACCGACTTGTGCAGTCAATAATTTACTGCTTTAATTCTTTAAAATCGAAATGATTATAGTTATTTACATCTTTTCAAGGCAATGGACACCTTGATTTCAGACACCCTATATATAGGTCTGTTCGCATTGCTTGAAATTTTCTCGCAATTCTGAAAAGAACAGACCGCTCTTATGAGAGATTCGAAAAAAGAAGCAGATAAACAGAAAACAGATTGCACGATTCACGTGGTTCATGCCGGGAAAAATTAATAATTTTACGATATGGATGACGTAAATTCTACGGAGGATAACGCGGTTATGGTCGCGGATAAATTATCCGAGCCACCGATAAATATGAGCAAGCGTCAATTGAAAAGATTGCTGAGGGAGAAGAAGTGGTTGGAGCGAAAAAGCGAGAAGAGGTTAGGAACTCCTGATGTCACGCGGCAGCAACGTACGAAAATCTGTAAATTGCGATGATCCCATCGCGTCATTTTATCCCAAGGCGCCTACAATAAATCTCCTTATTTATAAAAACCTGTAGGGTAAAGTAGTACAATTTCAAAAACGGTTTAATTCTGAGCAACATAAAATTAAATTTGAATCCAATTGTCGAAGTTAAATTTTTTCCCTAATTGACCAACATCCAGTGAATTTATTAACTTTGATAGTCTGCATGTCATTTCAAGATACACAACTGATACACTACAGTAAATTTGTCCACTTTTTAACTTTTACTTTGTTTCAAGATCCATAATTGATCCCCTGAGTTATCAAACTTGAACCTCAAAAATTGGGTTATTTTATTTTGTTCGGAATATCATATTTCAAATTGTATCACCCTATACATATATATGATTTTCACAACATTTATATTAACTTGTAATAGTTTGCAAGGAAGAGATTTAATATGCAGTTCCTGATTTTTATATTCATTTTCATTTGCATGGAAGGAAATTTATTTATGCAGTCTTTTCTACTAATTTTTGTATTAGTTTCTAATTGTATGTTTGTCAATGCAGATTGCGAGAGAGGATTAAAGCAAGAGAGAAACGTGCGTTTGCACGTGCAAATAACTTAAGTCTAGGTCCATCCAGAAAGTTCTTAAAAAAAAGCACCATGGCTGAAAGTGCTTGCTCGCTTACAGTAACCATCGACTTGTCATTCGATGAGTTAATGATCGATAAGGATATCGCTAAGCTAACGAAACAAATACTAAGGTGCTATACTTTGAATAGAAGAGCTACGGCACCTATGCAATTTTCCCTCACCAGTTTTACTGGCAAATCACGAACCAGCATGGAGAAGCACAATGGATATAAGCATTGGGATGTATGTGATTACATATAAGTCAACACTTTCTCTCACTTTTAATGATTAAAATTGACATTATAAACATCTGTCCATTAAAGGAAGATGTTAAAAAAGGAGTAATTGTTTCTAAAAAGATGTAAGAGCAAAATGAATGTATAGATTTTGTTTTCTTAGATACAATAAAATTATTAAAAAGTTTGTCAAATATTTAGGGAACATTAAAATTTGATAAATACATCATGCATATTAAACTTGTTAATCATTGGGCAAAAACCGACTTCTTTTTAACCTTCTATCAAATTATAAAATTGGCTATTAAATTTTATTGAATTATACTGGATTAAATTACATTGGATTACTATTTATTAAAGGACCTCGCACATTTTATAATAAAGTTTACCTGGTATAAACATTTTTCATTTTACGCGGAGAGTCCTTTTTTAAATTATTAAATTAACTGTTAAATTTCATTAAATTACAGGTGAGCTTTCATACGGAGCCGTACATAAACGTTTATCCCAAAGATAAGATCATATATCTCACGAGCGAATCAAATAACGTGATAGATTGTCTAGAACATGATTGCGTATATGTTATAGGTGGTCTCGTTGATCACAATGCGCATAAGGTGAGATTTTTGTGGCTAGTCGTCCTTTTTTACGAATTTCTATCAAAAGTTTAAATTGTAGGGTATGTGTCATAAATTAGCGAGAGAGGCGGATGTCAGACACGGCCGATTGCCATTAGATAAATTCCTACAGATGAAAGCAAGAAAAGTGTTGACTATTGATCATGGTAAGCATTATGAAAGATAAATTTTTTAAAGATTATATTATTGTTGATTTCTATAAGCATCTCCAATCTTAGTTTGATAATTAATGAGAGAAATTAAGAATATAAATATATTTTATTCTACTAATCAAATTTTAACAATAAGTGAGTCATTGAAGTTTACATTTTCAAGAAATGATTGACTTTTCCAGTTTTTGAAATACTGTTGAGAGTCTCGGAGGGTGATACCTGGCAAAAAGCATTTTTAAAGGTGTTACCGGAGAGGAAGAACGCTCGTCCGATCATTTCTGTGCAATCCAAAAGGGACGAATCACAAGATTCGAAACCTGTTGATGTAAATAATGCCATGCCGGTTGATGTAAATAATGCAGTGTCCATTACTGTAAATAATACATTGACGGTTATAAAAGATGTTAAGGAGAACGATATCAAACCTGAGTGCAAAGTAGATTCGAAAGAAATCTTAAATGAGAGTTCCTGCATAACGTAGAATCGCAAATGTGTGATTAAAAGATGCAAGTAAAATATTCAAAAAAAATTCGCGACGTGCAAAAGGGAAAATAAAAAAATTTTAAATATAAAAATATGTACACAATATTTATGCGTACAAGAAATCAAAGTATAAAAGATTTAATCAAATCAGATTTTTTACGTAAATATAATGTTAATAACATTTTTAAAAATTTTATTTCATTTTGACGTTATTCCTTTTTGCTATTTCGCGAATACTGCAGAAATCAAAGAGAATCTATTTTATTGTATTATTTTTAAGGCCGTGTATATAATAACAGCGTATTTTTGTATCATCTGTCGTGTATTTTCAAATATATGAGATGCGTAGACAAGAGAAAAACGGCAAACATCAATTATAAACGGGCTACAAAAACGCGTCAGACTCGACAAACACTTCATCGATATTTCACGCGCATTTGTTTTTTTTTTTACACATCTCACAGATACATGTTACAATATAATACATTCTTACATCTAAAATGTTGTTTGCGCTACCAGAGTGCAGCTTTTTATTGATCGTATTTAGGTACCTTTCGCATCCTTACTGTCGTACAACGCCGTCGCAATTGCTTAATTGTAGCAATTAGGTCAAACTGACTCTTCAGGTTAAAACGTTTGTACACAGGTGCATATTTATTACATTGCAAATGTACATACGCCTATTTAATCATCCAAAGACATTAAATACAATACCAGTGGTATTGTACATATATATGTATCTACAGTTGAGTCCCCTTATTCTTTAAATCCCTGCCTTTCTACTCTTCGTTACCTTTCTTACAATGAAAGAGTAGCGCAAGACTAGATGCGGTAGAGAACAAAGAATACAGGCTTTCGACTGAATTCGTCTAAATAAATAAATTTTGCTTTCTTCGCATCTTCGACCAAGACCGATATTTTGTACGCGCGCGAGTACAACGTTGCGCTCGGGAGACAATTATATAACTTAAATGATATATTATTTTCTTTATCTCAATTTACCATCACATTCGGCCGAGACGATTGTACTTCAAGCGAAGTCGCTATTGATTATCGTTACTGGATTAAATTTTTTATCTCGTTCGCGGCCGGTTACAGAGATCAGAGATGATTTTCTTTCAGCTTTACATCATAACTTAATGTCGCGCGCGATAATCCCTCCATATTTTTTTGCACCTCCGAATTTCATCACATTTCTATCTTTGCTATTTCCTCCTTATCGATTATCTCAAAGTCGCTATCACCGTTGCTCTCATCGCTGCTGGCCGCGATTTTCTTCGCGTCGAAGACTTCTTCCTCTGAAGAGGACGAGGAACTCTTCTCGAAGTGACCGCTCTGAAACTTTATACCATCCTCTTCGGCGTCGTTCTCGCCGACACTGAGCTCCAGTTCCGATAGTTCGACACCGTCAGTGCTACCCTCTCCATGGGAGGGCATATTGAACGCTATCTCCTGAAGACCCTCTATAAAATCCTCGTCGTAAAAAGAATCTGCAGGCAATGCGATGAGATGTAAAGATGTAGAGAAAATTGAACGATGGAGATTAAAAATTTTATTTTGCTTTAGATTATCGAGCAAATAAAGCAATAAATATGAAAAAATGCGGAATCGATAATCTCTCTAAAAGTTACATCGAAAATATTTAAAATTCAATATCTGAATCGCGAGTTTTTTTTAGGATTTATACTCGAGTGAAAAGTAACTCATCAAACACATACCATTCTGAGTATCCGACTGCACACTCGTCGGTGTTGGCGAATGATCGCCCGTCTCCCCCACCCGAGTTAATACTAGCAGACTCGCCTCTGTTACCACAGGTAAAAACTCATCCTCGATTTCACTGTCACATTGCCAGTCTGAAAAATAAGTGAGATTAATCAAAAATGTTTCCTCATGTAAATGTTAATATGACGAAATATTGTATTAAATTGTGTGTAAAAAAAGTTTAATAAAGATTTGAGTTCAATGTCGAAGTTCAATGAATGAGAGATATAAGAGAAAATTTTTTCAATAAATTTAATTCTGCTTTCAAAACTAACAAATAATCGACTCGTAGTTTGCTTAAACTGGAATTTATAAAAATTTACATAAAACTATTATTAGGTAATAAGATTCGCTTTGATCTCTCGAATATGTTCTTCGGTTATTTGTGTTGAAATTAATAATTCTCTTAATTAAAGATTAATACGATTCCTTAATTACATCTCCCAATCAAGTGTTAAAGTTAGATAATTATACATTGTACATAATTGTATTGTTAAATAGTTCAAAATTGAAGTTAATTAAGTTAGATCTAAAAACTAAATCATTTATGTTTAATCGTTTACATTAAAAGTATTAACATTTCTTATCATTAAAAGGATGAAGCGAATAAATTATTGTGAAGATAAAGAAAGTGATGAAAAACCAAATATTTCGTCATTATAAAAAAATATATAATTATAAAAATAAAAAAATTAAAAGCTATTTTTATACAAGAAATATAATACTGCTATAATACTAATCTACAATAAAAAATCTAGCTATCAATAATGATCCTTGGTACTTCTAGAGTCAATCTTTAAGATTTAAGATTCGAGTCTTCTGTTCTGTCAGGAAAATTTCGACGTTTTCGATTACCTTTGTGTGACAAGAGGTACTCCCGTGCTTTGTCAAACAGTTTTAGGGGAAATCGCAGTAGCATACATGCCAGTAACATGCCGTAGTACATGAAGCAAAGGGTTGACGTATGGACGTGGTCGAGGAACCATAGGAAGAAGGCCACGAGACAAAGGACGATGCAATGCTGAAAAATTGTAAACGGAATATTAAGATTAGAAACAGAAGATTAGAATTTTCGATCTTTTCAAGATTCCCTCCTTGTGAGAAGACAAAGAGAATTTTACCAATCCTGGTTTTTCGCTCCGCAACTTCTTCAAGGTCTGCCATACCCAGTGAAGTCCACAGCACTCCCTTTGCTCCCTACATTTATAAAAGATCAAGATTACTATTGTTTTTTTTTGTTTTTTATTCAAGTCCTTTTCAATTGAGAGCGAGATTGTACGAGCGAATACTGAAATATCTTCGAGTTCTATTAATATGTAATTTTACTATTAATAAGCAGATAATTGACAAGTACAACCACATCGGAGATAATTTGACGATGGAAATATTATAAACGTTATTCAGCGATTTATCTCAACTAGTATTATTCAGCGAATTATCTCGACTATTATTTTTCCACGAAATAAATATAAGTACAACGTAATGAGCGTGTGATGCAATAATGCGAGCAATAACTTTCTTTCGATAACTTACACTGCAGGGGCTAAGGTGTCCATGAATTTGTAAGCGATTATCAATTGGCTAATACAATACACGGCGACAAGTTTATATGGAAATAATGGTGACGTCATTCCCATTAAGGTATAGATCCTGTAACAAGCAGCACGTGTTACAATTAGGGTTATTTTGTGTGTACAAAATGCATTAAGCATAGTATAGCATAAGACTGTTTGGATCAATGAGCAATCAGAAAGAATCGTGATACTAATTTATTTAATACAATGAAAAAATAAGGATAAGTCGGTCGCATGTCGTTTTATTTCTTTTACCATACATTTTTCCAAAATTTAATTTAATGTTATTTATGTAATTTATGCATATTTATTTAATATTTGTGTTTACATTGGTTAGAGAATAGAAAATTTTCTGGCAACTCAAGAATTTCTTAGCCTCAATCGACACATACACACATACATATAAAAATTTGTCGTATAACAAAGGAAATAATACCATAAAAAAAAGGAAGATCTATCTGCTTGTAGCTAAAATAACGGAGAATTTTATTTGTTTCTCCTGAAAAAAAAATTCTCAATACATCTTACATTTTTAAGAATTTCTTTTATTTTAAATTTATGAATGTTTCTGAAAATATCTTAAACTTCTTCAGAAATTATAGAATAAGAAATCTTTGAATATTTCGGAATTTATATGTATAAAAAATTCTAAAAAAAATCCAAACTGTCTCAGCATATTTGAAAAGTATGCTAACTCGTATAAAAAATTAGAGAAGTTTTTTAAAATATTTATAAAATTTTTATAGAAATTTTGAAAAATTATATAAAGAATTTGAAAATTTTTTACTGAGGTTTCTTTAAGTACTCTGTTTTCGAAAAGACGTTTCTCTCAACAAAATTTAACAAAGATTTGATTAATGAATGTCTCGAAATCTTGCAACGATCAAAAATATCGAGTGTAAAAAGATCTAAAACAATCCATTGATACACAAATTCTGTAAAAAGTTCGAAATTTAGCAGTCATTCTCGTCAATGGGCTTCCTGCATCTATTTCTATTTTATCTCGACTGAAAAAGGCATCAGGTTTCTCTGTATTTGTGAGACACGGATTCTTCATTTATTTCTATATTATTATTAAGTATGTATTATGCATATATATTATGTATTACGTATATAACTCATTACAAAATCATTTCTGTCAATCTTATCCAATGAACAATTCGCACACTGGCACGATAAAAATCAACACGCGAAATAAAAGATTTGATGTATCAAGAGATTTCGATGCGTAGCAGGTGTCACCTTCACTTTATTTAAATTTATAAATTGTATCGAGAGGAAAACAAATTGTACGTGCCGCTCTTAATGATATTTACATTCAGATCATTTTCCAATCTTTCGTAAACATTTATGCTTAACTGGATTAATCGCGTCTCATTGAAAATTGAACTGAGAAAAACCGCTCAAGAAAATATCTATACTAGAAAAAAATTATTTATTTGATTAAATTAACTTAAATTAACCCTTAGTACATACCTTAGTTTTGGGTATCCTTACTACACACGTTCGGTCATTCGTATTCTGGATTAATTTTCATCACTTTTACAAATATACAAAAATTATTAAACGATTTTTACATATATTTTGATATCTTGTATTAGTACAGTTGTATATATTCATAATAAATTATAAATAAATTGTTATAACTAAATGTTGTATAATTAACAAAATGAGAAAAATGTACTGTTTCATACAAAAATGTAAAACTGAAACAAAAGGAAAAGTAGTTTAAAGGAAAATGTTTAAAGGAAAAATATGATTCAATATTTTAAAATTAACATTGCAAGCTGCAAAAAAAATAGTTTAAGTGTCGACTGTTCAAAAAATTTAGTTATTGAATAACCTGAAAATTATGTTTTTTTTTTAATATGCATGAATGGCTACAAATTGAAGATATATAGCATTTACATTTTAAATAATGCATTTTATGACTGCTATTATGTTAAAAAAACTTATAATTTATTAGGAAAATGTTCTTTATAACATTACAGACAACATTTAGCACAAGGGTGCTAAAAATAGTGTTTATTAATATGTTCTTTTGAGATTCTTTTTTTAATAAAAATCTTAAATTCT
Source organism: Acromyrmex echinatior (assembly GCF_024713525.1). NCBI lineage: Eukaryota > Metazoa > Arthropoda > Insecta > Hymenoptera > Formicidae > Acromyrmex > Acromyrmex echinatior. The sequence continues at coordinate 204,249 of NC_141868.1, forward strand.
TTTTTTAATTATTCGTGAAATATTCCCGCAATACAACCGAGAATTAGTTGGATATAAAGAAAAAAATAAAAATTTTTTAGTTACAAAAAATGTACACTCTGTACACACGTTGAGTCATTTGTAACCCAGAAGTGAACTTCGGAATTATGCCAGTTACAGGATACGCATGAATTGAGGTCGGCAACGCACAAAACTTGTTCTCTAGAGATGCCAAACTTTCTTTAGGAATAGAAAAGAGACCAGAGAGAGATATTTAATCAGATAATATTTAAAAAAAAAATACACAGGACATGAATGACCCAAAGATGTGTGTATTAAGGATTAATTTAGCTTGTCTTTGTTACTTTTGTTGGAGAATATTATATCCACACAGCACAAATTAAAACTGTAAAAAAACAAACTTTATATTTGCGAGCGTAACTTTTTATATTATTCTTTTATCTAATCGAACAAAAATTCGGAGAAAGATTAAAAAAATTACGCACATACGTCGCAAACGCGTTTTTCGCGAGAAACAACATATTATCTAGGAAGGAAGCGAGATAAAATAAAAACGTAAATAAAAAATGAAAACTTAAATCAAATATAAGAGATATAAATTAAAACCGTAAATTGGATGGAAGTCATAAAAGAAGCTTTAAAACGCAAGTATGAAAGAAGTAAGCGTGTAGATAGGAGAACTCGCATATCGGAAGTGAAGCGTGCGTCAACATATGTACGTAAACAGCGGACGATGAAGTACGTCTTGTTGACGCTGATCGTCATTCCAAATAACACCGCGCATTTACGCGCTTTACTACGAATAATCGGACACGCGATTACGACACTACACACTTGTCCGATTACGCGTGCGTGTGCGTGTGCGTGTGCGCTGGTGTGCGCGCGTATCGCGCCAATTCCCCACGAGCGTCCGTTCGGAAAGGGGGCCTTGACCTAGAAGGCGAAGTTACTCTTGTGCACACGAAACGTAAAACAGCTGTAATGCCGCGCCGCGCGCCGTGACGTCACGGACGGCCGGAGGCGCGTCGCACCAACGTGCACACCGTGCACGTGAAGACGGGAAAGACGCAACGAAGACGATAACCGTCAACGTAATAACACGCCGTAGTGTCGATCGCCTAGAGTGCCGACGACTAGAGGAGAGTGAATGGGAGAAACCGTGTCCTTTAAACGCATAGCTCTTTAAATGGAAAGAAACGCTCTCTCGCGAATTACTGCGTAATTCTCCGAATCTTCCTGCGAGTTCCCTTTTTCTCCAACTAAATCATTCCTGCAATATTGCAGTAATGTTGCAGGAATAGCAATGATGCAAGTTTCTGTGCTGTATGAATAAAAAACAAAAGTTGACAAAATTGAAAGTATCATAAAATAGATTACTCGAGCAATATTGCAGTAACAAATGATTGCGTTTAGAAAATAATACCTTTGCAACGGTTATAAAATACCTCGATGTAATTTATACATTTAGATTTCTCGTAAGGAACTGAAGGCAGAAATCAATCGTATTGAAGAATTTTAGAAAAGCTGCTGTCTCTGCTGAACGCAGCTAATATTACAGTAACGTTTCTGTAAGCTTAATTCTATGCTACAAGAAATAGGCAGTCGACCTATCTGAAATTTCTGCACGTGACTTCTAAGGTTGAAATTTAGTGCTTGTTTCATTTTGTGCTTTATTCTAATTATATTGAACCTTTTGTCTGGATATACCAATGACAAAGAAAAACTAGTACAGATATAAAAGACCTGAGCTTAAAGACCTGACCTATTCTTAAAAAGGAACGTATACGAAAACCTATGTAATAGTATATTTAACGTATATTTATACTAATACCCGTATTCATAGTTAGACCTTATATTTAAGGCTTCCCTAAAATTATCCTTAGATGCTCAGTAGCCAATAAAATAATTTATAGCATCTGAAGATAAATTTAAGGAAACCTTAAATACAACAGGCATTATATTCTACAATAAGCCACTAGTCAGAAGCTAAAGATTGACGATTGTGATTGATCAATTTCCAGCTTTTAACTTCTGATTTATGACTAATAAGGTTTATTGTAGAAGACCCATAAGGCTTGATGATTACGAAATACAGGCATAAGTATTTCCTTAGTTTTTCATGTAACTCCATTTCAAGAATAGAGGTCTAGCGGAAGCAATGCTTTGTTGAAAAACAAAGGATAAGAGACAAATCAGAAGTAAGAAGCTGAAAATTGACCAATCACAGTCGTTAATTTTTAGCTTCTGGCTTCTAATTTATGACTAATGGCTTATTGTAGAAGGCCCCCATTACGAGAGAGATCTTCTTTGACGTGAACGTCGCGAACAAGTGAGCGAAACTGTCGGTGCGACCAGCAGATGAAAAACGAGTTGACGAGCGCGGGAGTGCTCGAAAGAATGTTTCCTTTGTCCGCTTTTTACAACGTAGGTCGAAGGAAGCGGCTTTGGAACAACAGAAGGAACAACGCACGCGCATCAAGACCGGACTGGACCGACTGACGACTGGCGACTGGCGACTGGACTCACCAGAATGTCGCGATGAGCACGATAAAGAGGTAGAGGTTGACGAAGAAGGCGCTGTTCTCCCAGAGCAGCGTCTTCTCGCCGGCGGCGATATACCGGCACACCTCGCTCTTGCATCCCACGGATGCTGGATCGGTGGGGCCGTCCGACGACGCGGACGTCTCCTGGGACAGCAACGACGATGACGCCGCTACGTTGCCGTCGACGTTCTCGCGTTCGATTCCCATTGCTCGCCGATACATCCAGCACCACACATCCAAGAAAATCCACTCCATGACACGTTCCATGACCCGGCGACCGGCCAGAACTCGATCCCACGCCCAGAGTCGCTCCATCATCTCCGGATCGGGGTGCATCATCGGATCTCGTGCACGTCGATCGACGTCGTCGTCGTAGTAGTATCAGTCGTCGGCGGCGTCGACGGCGCTCCACGACGTCCAGCGTGCACGAGCGCGCCTTCTTCCTTCCTCACTCTCTCTCTCTCTCTCTCTCTCTCTCTCCTAGTCTCCTTGACGGCGCGGGCGATACGTTTCCCGGTGCAGGCGTCTCTCCTCCGCTGATTCGCTTCGTCCTACACGGCTCCTACTCGCCGTGCATGGCACAGATACTCCCCCGCTACCGTCCGCGCTCGAAAGACGCTCGTGGACGACTGCCGTGCGCCACGGAGGGGTATATTAATAGCGCGCGTGACAACCTCTAGGGCGAGTGCGACGCGACGCGACGCGGCGCGACGCGACGACGACGTGCGCCCCGCCGAGAATCTTCCTCTCAGCTGCTGTTGCTGCTGTTGCTGCTGCTGCTGCTGCTGCTGCTGCTGCTGCTGCTGTCGTCGCCACCACCGCCGTCTACGGCGGGGGGAAGGGGAAAGGATGGAGCGTAGAAGCGAGACGGAGAAAAAACGGAGCCACAGCTACAGCTGTTGGCCGAGGAGCAACACACCCCTTCACTCTGATGGGCCACCCTTGTCCATCTATATGTCACTATTGTCACTCGACAATGTTGCCTCCTTTCTCTTTCTCTCTCCCTCTCTCTCCCTCTAGTTGCCTTTTAATAGGCTGTGTACCTGCTCCAGTACGCACGCACGCAATTCGATCTCTTTGTCGCCGCGCACGTCGTCGTTTCTTGGGGAACGAAGTCGCGTTCCGTTGATGTCGACGATGTTTGATGACGATCGCACTAATGATGATGACTGGATAAATAAATCCGAGGCCGACACGGATCTTTCGCGCGGAATCTATGCGAAATTATGCGCTTTGTGCGCCGTTTTACACGACCCGATGATGACGCGCGCGCGCGATGGAGGCCGACTGACGTATACGCTCTACGAGTCTAGTATTATTTCGTTCATATATATGTGTATATACGTCGCGCTCTCTCCACCGCCTGATCTCCCACTCTCTCTCTCCCTTTCTCTCTCTCGCATTCTTTTTTTCTCGCTCCTGTCCCCACTTTGCATGTAAACATAACACGTGACAGTCGCACGCGAGTCGCGCTTATCACGATCGCGTGATTTTACGTATGAAAAGAAGAAAGGATCTCGGAAAGTATCTTGGGCAAATATCGACGTGAAATCCTCCCTTCTCCTTTCTTTTTATGCGTACTTATATGGATTGGCAAGAGAGGGACAGATATATGAAGTAGGTACTTTGCCTAGATAGCATACAATAATTAAAAAATATTTACGAAATATTTATAAATATTTATTTAGATTTAAGGCTTATTTTAAATATTTTTGTAAATATTTTTGTGGTCTTAGATTGCATAAATCATAAATAATTTATTATAAATATTATAAAATATAATATTTGGACATTTCGTTATTTGACATCGTGCAAATCAGATGCTTGTTACCTTTGAAAATTTGCTTATAATAACTTATTAAATAAAAAGACTATTATATTGTACCACGCGAAATGGACTACAATCTACATGCGTTTTTTTCTCGTTGTTTACTAATGGACTCTTAACACCTATTTTTTTATTTACTAAGAATTTTCTTATGATTTTATTAATTCTTCATAAAAATGACTCGCAGCGTACTACACAAAATGAAAAATTTGATATTAAGGAATTATAATAATATTGTAAGAACCATGTGCATATTTTTTATTTAGAACGATGTTTACATATTTTAAAATTGCATTGAAAATAATTCGATTAGAATTGAAACGTTTATTTATTATAATTGTTTTGTATTAATTTTTTTTATTTAAATTAAAATTCTTTTATACGTTATTGGCTCTTTGCCCTTCTTGCATACTTTTTTATTATGAAATACTTATTGTGTAAATCTTACTGTAAATGCTATGGAAATATTTAATAAGATAATTATAATTCAAATAAAAAATACTTTGAAATATTTATACTTATTATAAATATTACATTAAATATTTAGCTTTTTAATAATATTTCGAATAAAGTTTTATAATATGTGTAACATATTTATATAACATTTATATATTTATACAACATTTCAAAAAAGGAATAATAAATATTTATCATAAATATTCTGTGCTATCTAAGTAATTTAAAACATAATATTAATTTGCAATACAAGTATATTTTGTATTTAAAATCAAAAGGTTTAAAGTTTTTATATTGTATATATTTTGTAATTTAAATAATATTATGATTGTCAATTTTAGTATTTGAAATACAAAATACTTTTATATGCTCCCATAAAATATAAAATGTAATTGTCTTGCAAATACTGTTTTTCAAATGAAAGTATTTCAAACAGTTCTCTACATTTATAAAGTCATTAGAAGATCTGTTCGTGTTGCTCAAAATCCTTACAAATTTTTTTGTAATTATAAAACGAGATAAATATATATTTGTATGAGGGAGAGGGAAGGTGAAGATTCTGAAAGTAAAAATTGCATGTCAAAACGAATTTAATGTCATAAATTCTATCATCGCATTAATCTTATATGATGATAGAATTTATGACATTAAATTACAATACATACAAATGTAAGATTAATTTTAATCTCGATTCAATTTATGCCTGGTTTATGCTTTGCACTTAATCTTAGTCTTAGAATTAGTCCTAACTTAATGTTAAGGACTAAAGTTAAAAGATAGAAACTGTCTTGAGACTAAGATTAAAACTACGGTTAAGACTGGGGAAGCATAAATGATCTTATGGCATTCTATATTGCCAACTTTTAAGATTAAGATTAAGACCGAAGCATAAACCAGCCATTATTCTTTATTTTTTCGTAAATCTAAAAATTAGAAGAAGATAAAGAATAAATTGAACCGAGATTAACATTAATCTTATATTTATGAGATCGGGCCTAAGCAGGATTAACTTTAATCTCAGTTTAACTTACTGTTTATCTTCTAATTCTTATTTATGTTTCGGTCAATTTTGATCTCAATTTAACTTACTCTCTTCATCGTTTTTTAATTCTATAAAAATAGAAAAAAAAATGAAGAGTTTTCCTTATTCGATTTTTTTACTATTAGTCTCTTATGAATTTTTATGTACATATATCGAAACACTTCTTTTATCTTCACGTTTTGATAAATGCCTAAATTTAAGTATAAACGCACGTCATTTATTTTTCTCCGATGTCGAAAACAAATTTCTCATGCATAAAAGAAATATATGTCTAATATAGACATGTCAAGAAAAAAAATTTTTTTTTTTTAATCGATTAAACCATTTAGCTCAAAAGTTTCCATTTCATGCCAAAAAAACATCCTTAAATTTTTATTAAAAGAAAAAAATTAAGATTTAGAGATCGCTAGTGAACGATTTTTAAATCAAAGTTTCGATTTTCCTTAATAGATGTTTGATTTGATGCAAAATTAGCTTAATCTGGATTTCAAATATGGTATGTTTTTTTGATCACTGAACATGATGCAAAAACGGTTCATTTAATTCTACGATATACGCTTTAAGAAATATAACCTGATTAATGTGAAAAAATACAAAAAAACATGATTTAATAAATTGAAATAAACTACATATTATATATATATATGTGTATGTAGCATATATTTTTATTATGTATTCATTTCATTTACTAATAAAGAGTTTTTTATTATCAAATTGAGACATTTGATTTGAGGATGTCAAAATTATAAAGCGATATACTTTAGAACTTGTAAAAAAAATTTTTCTATCTTTAAAAACGTTTTATAATTCAGTTAAATGCAATTTTTAAAGGCCCTATAGGAGGTCCGGGAAAATTTCAACTCTTATTCTGGGTGAACAGACTTACAATTTGAAGTAATGAACCCATTTGAACGCTTGGAATCTTGTTAAAATCGACCTTGAACTCGAAATTTGATCATTTTTTCACATTAATCGGGCTGCATTTCTTAAACCATATATAGAGTTAAATGAATGAATTATTGCATCGTGTTCAGCGACCAAAAAAATATACAGTATTTTATTAGGGGGACCGGAAAGTAATGTCGTTTTTTTACATTAAATTCAAACAGATAAATTTTTAACAAATTTTTTATTTTTAATCAATGATGTAATCACCCTCGTTATCAACAATCTTTTGCCATCTAGTGTGCAAATTTTCAATGCCGAATCGATAAAAATCAATTGATTTTTGAGCAAAATATCTGGAGATGGCATTTTGGACGTCATCCAAATTTTCAAATTTTTTGTCACTTAGAAAATGTTGTAGCGATCGGAATAAATGGAAATTCGATGGCGCAATATCGGGCGAGTATGGTGGGTGAGGCAATACCTCCCACCCCAATTCATTAATTTTTTCCAGGGTTCGTCTTGCGCAGTGCGGTCTTGCATTATCGTGTTGCAGAATAACGCCTTTTTTGTTGACAATCGCTGGGCACTTTTCAATTAAAGATTGATTTACTCGATTCAATTGTTCACAATAAAGATCTGCATTCACAGTTTGTCCAGGTTTCAGCAGTTCAAAATGAACGACCCCGCGAATACTCCACCAAACACACAAAAGCGCCTTTTTGGGGTGTAAACCTGGCTTAGCTGTACTTCGTGGCGATTCATTCGGAGAGAGCCACTGCCTTTTGCGTTTTGGATTATCATAGAGGACCCATTTTTTATCTCCAGTGATCAAGCGATCAAAAAACGCTTCTGTATTGTGTCACTGAAGCAATAAGTTGCATATGGTGGACCGGTTAGCTTTGTTTTCTTCGGACAGATTATGCGGGACCCAAACACCTGCTCTGCTTGCTTTACCAATCTGCTGCAAATGTTCTTGGATGGTCGACCAAGGTTGGTTAAGAGCGTTTGACAATTCCTCGATTGTCTGACACGGACTTCCACTTCCGCCCTTAACATGTCATTGTCTAAAGTTGTTGGTCTTCCTGATCGATACGAGTCGAAAAGATCAAAATTACCGGATTTGAACTTAGAAAACCACCTTTGGCATTTACGAACGTCTAATGCACTTGGATAAACATCGCAAATGTTTTTGGTAGCAACTGTTGCGTTACTACCCTTGTGAAACTCAAAAAGCATACAATGTCGGATATGTACCTCTTCTGGTATTTGGCTGGCCATTTCACTATAAATTATTTAAAAAAATTTAAGATTTAATTATTTACGAGTAAACAAGTCATTCTAACCTTAAAATGTCTTTGGCACTACTTTGTGCACAATGAGCTGATAAATGACAAACGAATATCATGCGCAGAAACGACATTACTTTCCGGTCCCCCTAATAAAAATCTGGTTTTTCATTTTTGCATCAAATCAAACATGTATTAAGGAAAATCGAAACTTTGATTTAAAAATCACTATATATAGCAATTTCTAAATCTTAATATTTTTTGATAAAAATTTAAAAGTGTTCTTTTATGGCATAAAATGGAAGCTTTTGACCTAAGTCAATTAAAAAAAATTTTTTTTTTTTTGACAGTCTAATATATTATATATATTTAATAAAATCTATATAAAATAATTTTTTTCTTGTCTCTTCTTCCAAACAACAAACTCAGTTGCGTAATCCAAACAGCACAGAATATTTATGATAAAATATTTATTATTATTCGTTTTTTGTGAAATGTTATATAAATATTGTATATAAAGCTTTATTCGAAATATTATTAAAAGATAGTTTATTAAGTATTTAATGTAATATTTTTGATAAATATAATTAATATTCTGTAAGTATTTTTTATTTGAATTATAATGTCTTATTAAGACTGCGGGTTACAAATGCTTCGAAACATTTTTTGATTTGCCAATTAGTAAAATTCTTTCTTCTGATTGGTCAATCAAACGCTTCGAAACATTTGTAGCAAGTAGACCCTAAGTATTTCCATAGCATTTATTACAAGATTTACAATAAATATTTCATAACATTTATTAATGTTTATAATCTATACAATCTAAAACCGCAAAAATATTTACAACATATTTAAAATAAGCCTTATAAATATTTATAAATATTTGTAAATATTTTATAAATATAGTGTGCTGTCTGGGAAATATTTACTTTTTTTATGATCCAGCAAACACAAATATAATTGCTATGTAACATATATATAAATTAATATATATTATTCACATCTACGATATGTAGCATTATATTCATAGTTTGCTGGGATTTTTTGAGATCATATTTACCAATCTAGATAAACTTTAATCTCGGTTTAATTTATTGTAATTGTTTCTTTTTTACTTCTTACAGAATAAGAAAAAAATAAAAAATGAGTACAATTGAGATTAATATATTAATCTACATTGACAGGAATGAATTACATAAGTCGATTATCTTTCTCAGTAGTCTTGGTATGTATTGTTTAATCATTCTCGATTATCTAATTCTTATTATTACTTAATTCTCAAGAAGTACGCGTTATGATATGCGTTTCTTAATGACACATATACACCTGTCGGTATGTTACAAACTGAGTAAGCTTTAAAATATCGATAAACCGGTTTCCTGTCTCCCTTCTCTTTCATATCCGCGACACTTTAATCGAGTTAAAATATTCCGACAGCTGCGACAGGTTTTCCGACACGTTTCCTTAAACGAGCGCATTCGTTGATTTAATGCTAAATGTTCAAGTTAATTAATCGCATGTAGTTGAAGCCATGATGTAAGAAGACAAAGTATATCGTTCCTGAGGATGCGCAGAAGAATGAATTTGAGATCAAAATTTGATTGGCTGTTCCAATATGCCAGCGCTATTATACACAGGAAAATGTATAGAGGCCAAAATTTGATTGGTTGTTTCCAGTATTGCTATCGTTATTATGCGCAATATGGGAGACCTTGTATTCTTACATCGTGGTTGAAGTTACATTGAAATAATAAGAGAGAGATATATCGATCAATCGCGAGTCGAGTGCTGCACTACGCCATTGAAGTCTCGCGTATCGTGCACGCGATTGGTCAATTCCACTCCGTGCACTTTAAGTTTAAAAGGAGACAGTGGAGTAGGTCAGTTTTCTTCAGCTCTTTATAAAGACTCGTCCCCTTCCTCTTTCTAACGTTATCATGAGCCTCTTTTTTTCTCTTCTTCATCTTATCTTGTTCTTTCTCCGATTTTATGGTACTTTATTCTGGCAAGGACAAAAATTCGTAAAAGAAGAATAAATAAGACAGTATAATATCGGAACATAAGACGTCCCAATTTTGGATATTGTCTGAATACTTTTTCTCTATTTCTCTTCTTGAGCTTAAAAGCCTCAATTCTAATTTGGTCTCAGTTTATTTCCCCTAAATAAATTCCTGGCTACGCTTATGGATCTAACCGGATCTAACCATTAATTTACACAATCTCCCGCACCGATACTCACGAAATTCCTGTTAACTTTAATTATACAAAAAGGAATAAAGGTACATACTTTCGCTCGTTGTGCCAAAACATCTAATTCACAGCTTATTGTTCGCTTTATTCGATTTTTATTCGAAGAACGTAGTACAGCTATTGAAGTAAACACAGGATGAGTCATCGACTATACGCGTCATTATATTAAATATACATCTCTCTATCCTCTATATCAGATAAACAAATTTGATGAGATAACAAAATATGACGCAGTTCAGATATTTTTAATATCTCAAAATGCATCTTGTGTGTTCATAAATATTTAAAAAATGTATCTTAATTATTCACAAATACTTTACTCGATTTTGAAATTTCTTTTTCGGGATATTGAGACAGCGATATAATGATGTAAAGATAAATTCCTATAAACATAAAAAAAGTAGAAGGTAGTTTATTTATTTCCAAAACGCGTTTCTATTATTTCTAAAGATATGCGATACCTATGAAAAAGATTTCCAAATTCAAAATCCTATTCTAAAAATAAAATAAGATCAATAAGGACAATCCTATTTATTATTAACAGAGGAATATTTTACTTTTAAATAGAAAATTCTTAAATTTAGAATAAATAATAATTTTGGATATCGATTTCAAATCAAATTGGTGTCAGCACAAAGTTTACAACATTATTGCAATGTTTGCAATTTGACACCAATTTGGTTTGAAATTGATATCCAAAATTATTATTTATTCTAAATTTAGGAATATACAGGGTGTCCCGAAATTCGCGAATCAAAATACACAGGAAGGAAGTTTTTAAAAAATTGAGTAAAAAGTTATATATAACATTTTTATTTCAAGCAATAGTTTTTTCAGATATAAAGGTTTAAATATAGCTAATTACGAAGATTATACGTTTAGACGGTCACCTATCCAATCGCGCGTACAATAGTATCAGTAAGTGCATACTTCAGCATTTAAATGCAGTCTGTAATTGGCTATATTTAAACACTTATATTTTTCACAAATTATCGCTTAAAATAAAAATTTACAAATAACTTCTTACTTAATTTTTTGAAAAAAAATTGTTTATTGTATTTTTATTTGCAAATTTCGGAACATTCTGTATATTGCTGAAATGATCTGTGCTGTATAGATTGTGTTATAACATCAGATACGGATTTATTACATAAACGTAGAAATATGTATAAACTTAAATTTAACAACAATAAAAGGTAAAAAGAGCTAAGAAAACTTAAACTTACTTAAATTTATATTTGTTACTCTTGTTTTAACGCAATAAATTGATCTTATATTAATTATTAATTCAAAAGAATAATTGATCTGATGTTAATATTGTATTATTAGGTGTTGGAATTAATTCGTAGCGTTTTTTAATGAAAGAATGTTATTTATTTCACATGAGCATTAAAAAATACATTAATGAAAGTAATTCCCATCACTTGTAAAACGCTACGAATTAATTCCAACACCTAATATTATTTCTGTATACTGCATAAGGTTGCGATAAGATTAATACGTCAAAGATATTTTTTATTTCGTTATCAGAAATTTTTTCTGATAACAAAACAAAATATACTCTTAACGTGTTAAGAGGGGACAGCTTATGGTAGACAAAGAATTTGTAGATACAAATAATACTATTCTAATCTATTGGATAATACTATTCTAATCTATTAGACCTTGACGTTTTAATCAAAGTAATACACACAGTAGCACTAATTGATAAGAGAAATATTTCCGTCTAGAATGGAAATGTTTTTTTGGAGAATTAGGTTATAATTTTAGAGATGATACTTATTCTTCTCCTCACGTATACGATAAACGATTTTTTATTACGGAAAATAAACAGAAAATAGACAATATAACACAGAGAATTTTGAAATCAATTTTGATCATTAAATTCGAAATTTTATCGCCTACAAATACAATATATTGCTAGTGTTTTCTCCTTCAAATCGAAGCATGCAATGCTCCGTCTCGGCACACAACGAATACAAACAGGCCCGGCAATTGTAGTGTGGAATCGTGGAGCATTCTGCACCCAAAATTTAGCTTAATGTGAAAATCCACATCAAAGGAATTTAAGAATTGAATTAAAAACTGTGAACTTTTTAAAATGTATACGCGAATGCCGACCGATATTTGTGATGACAGCTGCATAGCAGAGAGTCAACTTTTAGGCACGTGGATTCAACTTTTATACTGTAAGAATTAACACTCGTAATAAATGATTCCTTACCGACTGTTAGACAGATTATCGCAATTCGTAATTGTAAAAAAGGGAACAAATAGCACACAAAATAAATAAAGAGTAAAAAAATAAATAGAGTCGACATTTTGTAACAACTCCTCCTCCTTCCTCCCTCCTTCTTTCGTTAGTTAACAATTCTATATTCACGGGCAAGATAAGTTGCCAGCCCTGTATACAAACTACAATACAAGCACCAGTTGTACAATCTTCGTCGACACGTGCGTGATGATCTATTCTACGAAACGTCCTAAATTAAACTAAAAAACATATTGATTCTCCGTTCTTTAGCATAACACCTCTTTTGTTTATCCACAAGACTGACTTTCCAGATTGACTTTCATTCGAAAGCAAGTGCTATAAAAGAAGAAGAAGACTGCGAATACATGACTACATAATTAGACGGGCCAAATCAGAACTATGGATAAGCGAATCAAGTATCTTATATCCAAAAATATGAACAAAATACTTGCACTAGAAGATACATCTACGCGGAATAACGCGCAGCGTGCTAGTTCATCTCGCAAAGCAGAGTGTAAACAATTATATGATACGTTTGATAATTCTGTAAGTTTTGTCTCTATCTGTCTAAGTATATTCTCATTTTTAATGGATATTTCTGATTATCAATTAGAATTGTAGTACTTATGTTTTTAAATTCTTAAGTAATTCAAAATACTTTCGAAATTCTCAGGCTTGTAACTGGTAACTTGATTAATAGAAGTTCTGGTCAAGTCATTCAAGAAAATCTGTTTGCTTTTTTTTACATCGAAATTAATTAAATTATTCTAATTCTTTCCTTTAGCCTCTTTATAGATTTTCAGCATATATCTCTTAAAAAAAAATATATATATATATATATATATATAATAAACTTATAAATAAATATAATAAATTTCAACTAACATTCGTGTTCTTACACGTGTTTTTTTTTATGCCTTTGACGCAGATTCCCACCGATCTTGTGATAAAAGTCGGAATGCGATCTATTTATGTCAATAAGTTTGTGTTACAAAAGAGTTCTTTATATTTCAGAAATATAGATCGATTTATAACATCCGAAAACGGTCAAGAGTGAGTATTGTGAAAATAAGTAAATGTTATTCTTATTAAGAATATTTTATATTTGATTCGTATGCTTCTCTCTTTATAGCGTTATCAGGTTCGATCAGTTTTCGTATATCATTGTTTACAGCTATTTAAAATATATATATACCGGCGAGATTAATCTTGTATCTTTGGACAAGAAATTTGGTGAATTTCAGTTAAATACGCATAATTATATACGTTGTTGTTTAAAGTTCACGACTAAAATTATTTCATTGCAGATCTCTTAATAATGGCTGAGAAGTTCAGAGAAATTCATTTGATAAAAAGTTGCTATAAGAAAATAAAGGAAGAAATAACTAAAGAAAATATGATCTCTGTTTATAGAATAGCGCAAATATATAATAACAAGGTTATTTGACAGTCTCGAATTTTCCTTTTTTTTTCCTGTTACTTTTTTGGAAGAAAGTATCATGATCTATATTTTATAATAAAATTGATGTATTAATATTTAGTTCGATTGCAATTTGTTTTTATTTTTGTTTTTAATGTAGAATATTTTTTCAAATTCTTTTGTCATTTACGAGTTAGGAGGATGCAAAATTGGAGATTAGTTCCGAAAATATCGTTAAACAATTTTTCTATTCTTAGTTTGTTTTTTAAATTGCTTTAGAATTCATTAACTGCAGAAATGTATCTTTATTCCTTATTTATTTATATCTTCAATACAAATGAACGCCGTATTTTAATAATATTTATGTATATTCTCTATAATTTTCAGGTAGTGCAGGAATATTGTTTTGAATTCTACATAGAAAATACTACAGATGTAATCAACACAGACAGTTTTAAAAAGTTGGATGAATATACGAGAAGCACTTTTATAAATGAAGCAAAAAAAACTTATGGTTATTACAAGCTATGATTCTATTTGTTTTAAGAAAGTAAAATTTTGATAGAAGTAATCACATCAAACTTTAATATTAATATTAATTCATATTTATATTAATATTACTATTATTTAATATTAATATTTCTATATTTTATAATATTAATTTCTACATAAGTAAAACAAAATTATTACGATACTATTTTATAGTAAAAAGTTTTTTTTGACACCGTATACTAATTATTAACAATGTAACTGACAAAAATTTTACTGAAATTGTGAATTCAAATAAAAACTTTCTCATTAAAAAATGATTGATCGTGTACTGCTATAATTAATTTTATCGATATGTATATTGATATCGATACATCCTCACGTATCCCCATGTAAGAGTAGCAAATAAAGAAAGTCCTTTCAGCAATATATGGAATCGAGACATCATAAAGAGACTTACAGCGGATAATTGATCAAAACAGATAGAGCATGTAGGAGAGATAATCCATGTTCTCTCTTTCCTTTTCTTTCTTCCTCGTATTCTTTACGTTCTCGTTGCATGAATACACACACACGTATGACGTTATTCAATATTCTTACATTAATTTAGCCATAAATCAATTTTTCGTGCCCTTCTGCCATTCTAGCTGACACAATGATCTGTGATATCCCCTGGTAGTTCCCAGAGCTCCTTCAGATAGAATACAAATCATGAAATTGCAAATCTATTCTTTTTCCATATCCTAAGATTGAACTTGCACAGTTCATCTCTCTTCTTTTTTTTCACATTAGAGAGAAAAAGATAAAAGATGAACTGTGCAAGAAGTTCAGTTCTGGGATATGTAAAAAGAACAGGCCTATCTTAAGAGCTACCTGGGCAATCTCCTGTAAATTAAAAAACGACGGCGTTTTACTAACACATCGATTTTATTAGTCCTCGGACAGGATTTTACATATAACGAGTCTTGCGAACTATCGCACGTGGAGTAACATCGATTATAATTAATTCTCGTTGGAGTTATACAATATATATAAGTATATAAAAGAAAGAAAAAACGCGATTAATGTCGCGAGGACGCGGTTAGCGATATTATAAAATTAGCCATCAAAACATCATAAAAAAAGAAAGAATAAAACAGTTTAGCAAACAACACGATAAATGTGTACATAATGATCGCGCGGCGAACTTGATATTTCGCGTCTACCGCGTCTATTGTTATTAGTCTCTTTTTCGTGGCACAGTGAAGAAAAGGCCACTTCTGTGCTCCTAATCCTTCCAGATCAATCTGACTCCTTCGTGAGATTCACGAAAAGAGATAAGACTGAAAATAAATAATTCAGCTGTCACACACGTAACTGTTTACTTTCAGAATTATTTATACTTTACGTATTCCGGAAAATTCTCGGTATACTCCTCTACGTTAGAAATATCAGTCGTAACTGATTACAACTGACTACGTGACGTACGGAGGGGGGGGGGGTAACAATCCTTAATTGTATGTCAATTTCCTTGGGGAGAATTTGCAGTTTGAGAGAAACACTTCATGCCAATCATTCAGGCTTTATAATTGAAAAAGTGTCTGTCTTTCATTACAATAGTTTCTTTTTCAAAATGAAATTAAATGAGAGTTGAAACTTGAGTTTTTCAACAATCAGAGTTAAATTTATAGAAAAATATATATAAATTTATAGAAATATCTCAATTCTTCTTTTACTCGATTCTGAGAAATTACAATGAAAATGTAAGGCATTCATAAGATTTTCTTTAATTTAGTATTCGATTAATAAAATTTTATCCGATATTTTTTCTTGCACTTCTAGATTCTTCTTCCCATAAAGAATTAACATTTAATTAAGGCGCATCCTACATATGTATATATATATATATTTTTACGAAATAATACGCGAGTCACATAATCGTGCAGTTATCATCATCGAGCTAACGTTATAACACGGAGTAAACTTATTTCTACTCGGGTCGGGCAGTACTTTATACATTTATACAATTTCCTATAAACACTTTCGAGTCTCCTTAGTTGCGCAAAAATATACTCTAACGATTAAAACAATTACATTACAGGATATAAAGTTCGCAGATAAATGCAATTCGTCGAATTTCGCTGCGTGAAGTATCTTTAGTATACATTACAGATTGCACTAGTAAAAAAAATAGTATAAAACTTTCAAGATTCGTTTCTAGTCAAAGAAACAATGTTTTCTTTCCATGTGTAGCCAACATAACGTAGTACGAGATATAATTTAATATGCGACATGTATTATGAATTGAACTAACGATGAAGAATAAAATAAAAAATTTATACGACCTATTTCGCTTCATCTCGGAATTACAACTACTTTTGCATCTCAAACTATTACAACTAATTGTCTCGAAATGGTTACGAATGCTCAGTTTCGTATCTGCATAATTTTGCTGACTAAGAACGATGTTCGTAGCATTTTATAAGTCATTCTACAGTTTGCTTTTTTGAAAAAAAAAAAAAAAAACATTATATAACACTCGAAATTCTAGTAGTTTGCCGCTTTCCAATATTTGCCAAGATTTTCTTTATCTTGAAAGTGACATCGGAAATTTATCGCAATACAGAAATAGCAAACTTGCATATAATGTATCTAAACAGCTGATATAACAAAGCGAAATAGATCCATGTATAGATTTCTCTCTTGTTTCTGCACGGGTTTTAAATTCATCTCTAAATTATATCTCACATATCAACTAACATCCCGTACATTGTTATATAAATAATATTGTAAAAAAGGTAAAAAAAGAAAAAAAAAACAGAAGTTAATGCAAGCGTATTACGATACTGACGTTAAAGGCACTTGAGTTTCGGAATTAGTCTAACTAGCATGGTTCTTAAAACATATGATTGCGATAAAATTACGACTTCGTAAACAATTAGCGCGTTTCACACGCGGATGCATCCGAAATGCAGTCTATGTTATATGGCAGTATTAAGTCGTTCTTTACAAATATCTCAACAAAAAATAGAGCATACCGTGTATATATATATATACATATATATATATATATATATATATATATATATATATATATATATATTTAAATATTAGTTCCTTTAAATAATTATATACGCTAAAACATTAACTTTAGATCTTGTTATGCCGTTTGAAGCTTTCGTGTAGTTCAAACTCTTGCTAAGTTTCGAAACAAGATGCCGAATCGCATGCGATCGGCATTCACGATTATTTGAAATCGCATTCTGTCGCAGTGACGATGCGATTCTTTTTTTTAAATCTCACGTTATCCTTTTTTTCATTTCGAGACACGTTATTTCCCGGCATAGGTCGGATTCTTGAAGGTGGAAGTCGCTTGCTTATAGATTGGATTCTCTCCCTATAAAGCGAGCAAAACGAATATTTTATACTAATTTGTACAGAATAAATCTTACAAAAAGTAGTACTTGAGAGTTTGATAATTAATTTCATTGTATTATCTTTTTATTAAATTATATATTTTACTTTATTTTTTTATATTTTATTGCATTACGAGTTCTTTAATGCCTTTTAATTTTTTAATTATACAATACTTTTTCAAAAAAATAATTGCAAACTTATTCTGGTACTCAAGATTTCCCTCTATTTTTGATAAAAATTGATTTGAGAAGTTTAATTCTTAAAAGCTCGATCTGATTATAGTTTATAATATTAGAAATACGAACCGTATCCCATTTTGCCATCATTCTCTCCTTTTCAAATCGGGCGAATTCTCGTCTATCGTGTATAGTCGTCAGCAGCTTCCACAGCAGTAGTAATGCGAGACCGATCAAGACTACCGCCGCGATCACGCCTAGCACGATGCCTAGCATGTAGACTTGCGGCGGGCATTCACGCTCGTTCTGAGCGCGCACTTGCAGGCAATTGGTCTCATTGTAGTAATAGACGAAGTTATACTTGCAGTCATCCTCGTCCGTGCCGAAGCATGGCACCTCATCATTGTCCACATCGACGATCACTGTTTCGACTCCCTCAGGTACAAATTCCTTGCAATTCCTCGCGCATTCCTCCGGAACGCTGTAGTTTCCGGTGCCGTACATCTGGCACTGTACACAGGGCTTCAGCTCTTCACAGCGACTTGGGCAGGTCGGGCACTTATTGCAGTGTTTACCGGAATATCGAATGCTGCCTTCCTCGTGACAGATGCACTCTCCGCAAATACAGTCACCCTTTATAAAGAAAAAGATGAGATCTTATAAAATCTCTTAATTTTTGTAATATTTCCAAATTTATAACTAAATATCCTCTTCTTTGATTATTAAAATAATGTGTAAATATAAATATAATTATTATATTTCACTGTAACTAAAATTATATCAGAAAAGAAGGATTAAATAATAACTGTAGTTTTCTGTCATCATATACAGGGTTGGCCATATTCGACGGAAAGATGTTTTTTTTTCAATCATGGGAAACGTCGTTACTCGATCTAACAATCTCTGTCAAAAGTTACAGTGTTGCCAGATCTTTCCGTCGAATATGGCCAACCCTGTACTTTCAATCACTTACATGACCTGAGCAGAGTACACCGTTCGTGGTCCCTGGCGCGATGCAGGAATCATTAGAAGACCTACAGTTGCAGGATGGTCCAGTCCAGCCAGAATTACAGACACACTGACCGCATTCGCAAGTGCCATGATCAGAGCAGAGCTTACCTTGATCACGATCACAAGAGAAATTGTCGCACTCGCAGAAATGTCCCGATATTATCTATAAGAATATAAATCTACATCGCAAATATTCTCCACGTGAATATTGTTAATTACGTTTATCTATTCCATTTTGTTTCACTTCTAATTATATATCTATTTTCTTTTCTTTGCATTTTCTTATATATTTCTTGTATATGTTCCGCTGTGTGTAACTATTGTTACTTGAGATAATAATTAATAAGCTATTAAAAATTAATAAATAAATTTTGCAATTATAGATGCAAAGGTTAAAGAAGGTCATATCAATCGATGGAGACTCCAAAAAAAAGGTTAAAGAAAAATGTCTGTCATACAAGAATTTATCTGCTAGAGAATTCAGGAAATACCTCGTCCGGATTCTCCCGCTCCTCGCACTCGCATTGACCGCAAGCACACGTGCCACGGCCGGAGCAATCAACGAGGGAGGTGTTGTCAGGACGACAGGACTGGAAGTGCTTGTCGAAGCCAGTAAGTTCCTGGTGTGAGCTACACTCGCAATGTTTGCCGAAAAATCCATCGTAACACTCGCAAACACCGCATTTGAGTGTGCCCATGCCATTGCACTCTGGTGCATGCTCCTCATACATGTGACCTTGACGCTCGCACTCGCAGTCGCACAGCATCTCCAGATTCACGGTGAGGGTCTCGTTGATACCGACCTAGAAAAAGTCCGATTAATTACAACAATGCTAAAGTAAAAAATATAAAAATAAGATAAATATACAGGGCGTCCAACGTAACTGTAATCACAATTTTTCCGGCAAAAATTATTTTGAATAAAAGTTAGTCAGTTTTCAATTGACTACAAATTGCAATATTAAAAATATTTGCAAAATTCTTTTTAGGAAAAAAGTCAAGGTCACCCTAATTTTTTTAAATGGCATAACATATATTTTACTTTATAATATTGTAATTGATGTCAAGATGAGTTCAATGACCTACTATACTATGACCTTGAGATGACCTTGAAGTTCAATGAACGGAAACGTTTTCGTGAAAAATTATTTTATATTAAATTTTACATGTTTTTCATTACATTGGTATCAGTAGTAAAAATGTACCTGTAGACAAATTGAAGAACCGACGTAGCCATTTCTGAATTCGTAGTATTCTCGAATATAGTTCACAATTTATTACACACGTGTATGTATGTAGTATGTATAGAAAAAAATGTTAACATAATTTGTAGTACTTGTAGTATAGCTCGAATGTTGTCACAATAGTTCTTTGTGTTCAGTCTTAATTTGTCATTAGAGCAAATCATAGTTCAGTCTCAGTTTGTCGAAAATGTATTCCTACAATAAGAAAGTTGATATGCTGCTAATAAAAATCTTTTTCTACTGTAGAATATGTCCGTATAAAATTTAATACAAATAAAATAATTTTTCACGAAAACGTTTCCATTCATTGATCCCACATATCTGATTTTAAGGTCATCTCAAGGTCATAGTACAGCAGGTCATTGACTCGTCTTGACATCAGTTGTAACATTATGAAATAAAAAATATGTGCTATTTAAAAAAAATTAGGGTGACCTTGACTTTTTTTCCTAAAAAAGAATATTTTGCAAATTTTTAATATTGCAATTTATAGCCAATTAAAAACTAATTTTTAGACATCGGAAAAATCGTGATCATTTTACGTGGGACATCCTATATAAATGTAGAAAACAAAAATAAAACAATAAACTAACTGAGACATTTTTCCAATTGACCAATTAAGTTTGCATAATGATTCGATTTACCGGATAAATATCAAACTTCTGTTTCCATTCCGATCTGTTGGCCGGACAGCTGGTAACCTCGATCTCCGCGATGAATTCCACTTTCGTGCCGACTTTCAATCCGTCACATTTCGACGTCTCAACCACCGGTCCAGTGCCCAAGCAGCTTGAGAAATATTTTACCTTGATTGCACTGCTGGCTGTGTCTTTCATCTCCACCGAGCTTGAGATAGCGTCGTATTGTTCGCGGATCAGTTCCACAACGTTACTGGAATCGTCCGAGAGTTTGCCAGCAAAGGAACCTTCCACCTGCTTTGTCAGTCGCTTGTAGACATTGATCTGTTCCTCGGTGACTGCCCATATGACGTTTATCGCGTTCTGCTTCACCTTCAGATTGATCTGCGAGATGCTCGGATAGTCTTGCAGAGACGAGTGGGTATACATGCCACTGGTATCCAAGTGGCAGAAACCATCATTCGGTTTGATAATACCACCCAGCTTGCCATCGCCCGCGTAATGAAAACCGGCGTCTGTTGAGAATACCAACAGCCGGCGCGCCTTCTCGCGCCAACCGATCTGATTTCGGCAAACTATCGCCTGCATGATCGCATCAAAGCCACCTTCTGGGGCATCAAGGTTACCGGATACTGATGCGTTACGTACTAATCCCTGTAAACAAGAACGTCTCACTAGAAAAGGTAGAGAATAAGATTTTTTTATTAATTTCAATCCAGAATTAATGAAAGTTTTTCTAAATCTAGAGAATTAAATTGTAAAAATAAACTACATTAATAGAAACGAATTAAAGTTAGATTTATTAAGTCAGTTAGATTTGTATGTATGATTAAAAATTTGTATATTATGCTAAGGTACGGATATTTATGTACCGCAAATTTGCTTGTGTCCTGAGAAAGCCTCATGATGTTCTTGTATCCGTAAGGCGCCGCGCAACCGTCACACGGTTCGATAAGACTGAGAGATTAAAGATTTAAAAAATGAGTAATGGCACATTGGACAGCATGGTATACTTTCTTCGGTTTATCTCGAGACTTACGATTTCGGCACCGTATTGACGTATGGCATCACGACTTTGTCGACAAAGCTACCGAAACCCAGACGAAAATTGCTCGTAATCTTGCTCATACTCTCGACCAATAACTGGCCCAAGTCAGACAGTTTTTTCTTGTCGTCCTCCATAGATTTGCTCAGATCCATAAGATAGTAGAGATCGACAGGATAATCCTCTGCTTGCGAATAAGCGAAATGCATTCCGTAAGCTTCATCTAAAATAAAAAATGTATCAAGTTAATAAAATAAAATATTCACAATTTTAGTTTTATTTTTTATTTTCAAATAATAATAATAATAATTTACTTATTCTAAGCTTCAGATTGACTTCTTGCGGCCACATTTGCACAGCTTCTTGTCTTCTGCTCCCACTACCGCCCCAACTCTCTTTATGAGAATGCGAAGAAGATGAGCTGGAAGATGAAAAATTGGAATATGAACTTTCGATGCTACCGTATCCTCCTCCTCCTCCGCCACCAATGGCGTAACCACCCTTCGTCAAGTTTCGATGTCGCAGTCTGATGAAGACGATATCTGGATTCCATATGGACTCAGGAGGACACGTCGCAGATATCTTAGTATTGATATTCGGCAGGAAGCACCTCTTCTCCGAAAATTTCTATGAAAGCCAAGCCACTTTAGAATCCATATTAATAAAATATCAAATTACAAATTTATTCATCTTTCTGTCAGTGAAAGAACTACATAAAGAGAAGATATAAGAATTTTTGATCAAACTAATATAGACTTACTGGCGCTGCGCACCAAGCGCAATGCGGAGTCTGTATGCATTCATGACATGTCTGTTTACTGATACATGGATTCATGCCAGTTAATCTTTCTGGAGGAGGAAGAGGATAGTTTGCTTGCGCAAACGAGGCCGATAGGCTCGTCGCTAGCACCCCCAACACGAGGATCCATCTTGAGCTGCCGAACATTCTGCAAAATCATAGATAAGCAATTAATCTTTTAATTTGAACATTTACATAAACAAATATTTAAAATAAGAAAAGGTAAGAAATTTAAACATTCTGCAAAATCGCAGGTATATAATATTGTACCAATACACACTAATGCATCCAACCAATTTTGTTATAAGAGGGATCTGTGTCAAAAAGAGTTTCCAGGCTGACGGAGTAACATGACTCAGATTACATTAAGATAACTATCTCAAATTAGAAGACAGTCTCAAATTTTAATTCTTCGTTCTATTTTAAATTAATTCCGGAGTTAAGAATGTAATTATAAATTTTTCCTCTTTTGTCAAAATTACGTTATTTGTCAAAATTAATATATACGTAATAATATTATATAGTACAATAATATAATTTTCAAATAAAAAGTCTGAAGAATTTTGATTTATTTAAAAGAACCCAAAATCATTCATAAAATACACTCAGTAGAATTAAGAAAAAAAAAAACAAAATGTAATCTCGTAACTTAATGTAATTTTTCTTATGATCTGATGTAATGTTATACTTGTGTTAATTAGTTATTTACAAATATAATATTATTCACAAGGTTCATTAACAATTATAAAAACGTTTATCCATTAAAATTTAATTACGACACCACTGATTTTTGCTTAATGTTCCACTCTCCCGTATTAAGGAGTTGGTCATCTTAGATTACATACGATTTCGCTTCCATTTCCAGGGAACCGTTTCGACGCGAAACGGAAGGATTGCGATCAAGTCTTACGATCGGCCGGGAACTGCTTAGTCGTGCACGACATGCACCCTCTGCTTATTCATACGACGGGGACGATGCCGTCATCTTTATATTTGCCAAGCATCATCACTCCAATGTCTGCTCACGCGTGCAACCGAAGCGGACGATAAGCGGCGGAGTTCGTGTCGTAAGATGCAGTCAAGAGTCAAGAGAGGCAAAGAGGAAGCGTGCTTACTTATTTCCGTGAGACGGAGTGTCTTTCCTCCTTCCTTTTTTATCCTCCTCCGTGTTGTTCTACAGCATTACAAGCGTAATGTTTGGTTTGATGTTTCCCTCGTCGTCACTCGGGATCACCATAAATGGCAATCCATCGAACGAACGCACCGACGCGCACGCAACACTCCGTAGGGAGTGTTCGCTTCTCTCGTTTCTCGCGTCGCGTCGCGCGTCGCGCAGTTAGCGCTGCGTCCGGTCCATTGTGAGCGCGGCTACGTTCACGCGGCAACGCGGATTGGTCTGTTACCCGCCGCGCAATTAGCTGCGTTCAGCTCGTTGCGAACGCGCCTCGAAGCTTTCTAAAAAATGCAGAGTATTTCATTTTATTCTTTTATTCTTTTATTTTTTTTATTATATTCGAATATTTCAAACATACGCAGAAAAGTCTATGATATAGATGGAAACGTACAATCGTGACGTTGCTATATTATAACTTTACATATTTTCAAAATATTTAATTAATTGCCTAGTTAAGATTAAAATAAACCACTGTATATATTTAGATGAATTTTTAGTCAATATTAATTTAAATTATTAAAATTCACTATAAAATTTTTTAAATTATAGCGTTGTATGTAATTATAATTTAAAATTCTTCAAAATACAAAGGATTTTTACAAAAATTTTGTTTAATTTTTTTATTTGTTTTCGATTAATAAATTATAAATAATCTATACGAAAAATTAACGATTTCATAAAAATTACTAATTTTCAACAATAGTTCATAATAAATGTAAATAATTAGAAATCTTTTAGAGATAAACATCACACATATTACTCTTTTTAAAGTAATTTGATCGAGCTCAGAATTATTTAAATGATAATAATCGAATAAATATATACTATATAAACGCGCCGGATGTAATTACGAATTTTTCATTGTTTAATAATTTAATTATTTAATAATAATTAATGATTTGCAGGATTTATGCTTATAGATGCAATATTAAATTTTTTCGTATTTTTTAATTCAACTTAATTTGATTCCATTAACGTCATGTTGCGCGGCATCGGAGTGAAGTTAGCGTCACTTTCAAATTAGTGGGTCAGTAAACATACATAAAAATACTTTAGTAAAAAGGCCAAATCAAGCTGCAGATTGATTTATAGCATTCCGATGCTATAAATCAGTAAGTATAATTTGTAATTACAATACAGGTGAGATTCATTAATCATATGGTACAAATTAGGAATTCGAGCATCGGCGATTTATCAAGCATGCATCTCGCAAAATTTATTCCATCGTGCGAAAGGAGGATGAGAAAAGGGCGTAGCAGCCATTTCGCGATGTTTTCATGGAGCTGTTCTCGTTTTTATTTCTCGTTTATTCATTCATTCCTATTACAGTGGAAGATGCTAATTGTTTTGGAAAATGCATCAACTTAGCAAGTGTGCATGCACGCTAATCGTAATCTCTTTTACATACTAAAATGTACACGTATCGATGAGTGTATACGAAATCATCTCACATTTCAATTAGTCCTTTAGATACAATCAGATTTTTCAAAAAATTGCATGGATCGACCAAGAAAAAATTTTTCATGCATGAATATATATAAGTATGTATAAACATACATAAACATGTATAAATATTTATAATATGAATAATTATATAAGGTATCCTTAAATTTCAGCATCATTCGTCCTGAGCAGGTAAAGCGGACTAAATTGAGTCGAAAAGTCCTTTACCATTTTGCGATTTTCGCATTGGTTAATGAGATATTAATTACTAAAAATCGCTAAATATTGGTTTTCAATAATTTTTCACTCTAATACTATCAATTTTACAGAAAAATTGCAAAAGACAAAAATCATTAATTTTCTTCTCATAGAACTTTACAAATTTTTTCAGAATTTTTTATCAACTTTTTATTATTGCATTTTCTTATTTTTACTACCATAAGAAAATATAGTATTAAAAAATTCTAAAAAAATTCTGAAAAAATTCTTAAAACTTTATGAGAAGAAAATAAATCATTTTTTGTCTCTTGCTGTTTTTCTGTAAAGTTGATAGTATTTGAGTAAAAAAAATATTACAAACCAATATTCAGCAATTTTTAATTAATAATTTTATAATATATAATTTAATAATTAATTATTTAATTTTTAATAATTTAATAATTAACTATTGTGAAAATTGTAAAATGGCAGAGGACTTTTCAACTCAATTTAATCCATTCTGCTGCTATGCGAGAGTTTTGTCATTAATTAACAAAGTATTAAAAAATTTAATCTAAATTCACGCTCGTGATGATTGCAAAGCAATAAACAAAACAAATACAAAAATCATAGATTTAAACGAGCATACCAGATGATGATTAATTTATAATTTATTCTATTATTTCGCTTATAATAAATATAAAGCATGCACGTACGTTTCGCACTTAGCCTTCCTTAGCCACTCCAAAAAATTTTTACATTAATTTAATATAAATATAAAGGACTTTATTTTATACATACAAATAAAAGTAGAAATGCAGATATCACATAGTGCTCTTGTATGTCAGTAAGAAGTCAAAATGTATGATGATGTCTATATTATAAAATTTATGTTGCAAATCAATTTTTTGATCCGTGGTGAGAACTGAAGTAACGTCAAATTATAAAATCCTTTATGTGTCACCAAAAATTTACGGATGCACACAATGTCAGAAAATTAGTTATAGTCATAGGAGATTATGAACAAGAAATGTTGAAAAACATATTTAGAGCTAAGAATATAAATTGTGAGATCAATTTATTACACCGTGTATATGTTTATGAATATTTATACATGTTTTACAGTGACGGACTAATGCATAGAATGTATAAGCAAACAAGGCACTTACCTAGAGCGGCAAATTTGAGGGGGCGACAAATTTTTCAAGACAGAGTTTTCACACAGTTGAGATAAATTTTTAATAAGGAATAGAAGTAATTCATTACTTGTAATTGAAGTTACAGTTATAAATTACTTTTTTTTTGTTAACTTTATTGATAATTGCGTTACTCTTGTTTTCTTTGGTAACTGTATAATGGTAAGGAAGTTACATTTTTTGGAAACGAATTTTACAGTTACTTTTATCACGATTGTTATTTTGCACACTATTGAACACAAGCCAGTCATAGCGCTTGAGACTAGAAAGCCCCTCTGTTGTGAATGGTGGTCATCGATTTTAAAAAAGTAACGGAAAAGTAACAAATGTTACTTTCTCAAGTAATGGTAACTATAACTTTTAAAAATCAATAACTAATAACGGTAATAACTTGTTACTTTTTCTATTAATGAGTAATTTGTTACTTTTAAAAAGTAACATTCCGTGATTTTTAATTTGTTAATCCAGTTAATCTAATGTTTTTGCACGAGTTATACGGGGGTGTATATCATTTGCTCGCATTATTAATTGGCTAATTTAAAATAATATAATCTCATTGGTAAAGCAGTAAAAAAAATATTAGGAACCAGCCTATATGAATAGTATAAAATGTGTAATAAAACTGTGCAAGTGCATTGCTTCCGTTACATCGAGCATATTTTATTAGAATGACATTTTACCCTTATTATTTATTAGAATTAGAACATTTCTCAGAAAATCTATATCTATATCTAATCTTTTTTCAGAATTTTATATATATATTAATTATGAAATATCATAAGATTTCTAAGATTTTTTTTGTAAGTATAATTTCTGATGAAATGTTATAAAATCTAAAAAATTTAAAAATATTTTTTAAAAATTATGGGATGAAAAATTTCAGAATATTTCAGAATTCACTTGAAAAATTTTGAGAGAAGATGTAAATTTTTTGAATATTTCTGAATATTTCTGAAAAATGTTCCAATTTGTATAAAAATTATGAGAAAAATTTTCACCAGGATAAATATACAGTTAAAAATGTATATTTATTATATTTATATTACTTATTAAAGATTATTGAATATTTTTGTCAGCTGATGCGGGGATATAAATCATTTTTTTAAATCCATTTTTCCTTTTATTTTTATAAATTAATAGTCACCTAGCAAACGAGAATGGATTGAAATAAATTGAAATGGATTCAGATTTTCAGAAATATTAATTCATGAATATTAAAATAAATGGTTTTCAATCCTGAATGCATTTTTATTCATTTATAGGAAATTGCATGGAGCATATCTCTATGCTTTTCAATCTAAAAATAATATTAGCTTTTTCTGTGTACAACACACATTGTGAATACTGTTCAATTCAAAATTTTGAATAGGAAATGTAGTTTTCAATCAAATTGCATCCAATTGAATCTAATTAAATCTAATTAAATCCAATTAAATCCAAAAAAATATTCGCTATTTAATACGCATTCGGATAGAAAAAAATTTCAATCCATTTTAATTTCAATCCATTCTCGTTTGCTGGGTATTCATGCATGAAAAATTTTTTACCATGTTATATCTACGTAAGATATATCTATGTAAGAGTTTTTATTAGAACTTACTTATTTGTGTGTGTATGTGGACGCAATGTGACCACTACAAGACGTTGGTAAACAGTTTGCGCGAGACCGGTATTTTCATTATATAAAATGTAAACGCGCGCGCATGTTTTATAACGTTTTCATAACGATTCGTAATCTTCTTGTGCCATAGTGTACGTAAAATAGTGCAAAACCCGCAAAACCGTTTTGTCATAGAACGGCATAGAAACTATATTTTATTTCGATGAGTGTTCACTTGTCATTCACGAATTTTTACGGACAGAAATTGTAGACGAGGAGATTCGAGACAAACAGCGCAGTGCGTAAACACGTCAGTCGAAGAGGTTATTTTGCCTGACTAGGGAAAAACGTCGGCCTGAAGGTTTCCTGCATTTAGTTAGTACTCTAGTTCTTTTTGATATTATATTTAGTATTACTCCATATTGGCTCATGTTATATTATTCTATTATAGACGTCCTGCGAGCTAATATATGGTATATATTATATTTGAAAATCTCAATGTTTGTTAATAATTTTTTTCAGACTGTTATATTGGGTCATCTAAAAAGTATCTGCGGTTTTTTGTCACTAGATGTGTGTTGATGGTCATATATCTAGTGACAAAGTACCGCGGATACTTTTTAGATGACCCAATATTTTAATTTTTTAGAATTTTTTCAGAATTTATGAATAATTTTTTAAACTTTTCAGATTTTTTATACAAATAGGAACACTTTTTAGAAATGTCGAGAAAATCTACACGTCTCACAGAATTCGTATGCAGAAAAATTTTAAGAAAAGATATAGACTTTCTCAGTATTTCTGGGATGCATTCCAAAACTTAACTCTGTCAACTCTGAGTATCCTTTATCTTTATTTAACATTCAGTGACCAACAAAGATAAAATGATACTCGGAGTTGACAGAGTTGAATTTTGGAACGCAATTCTGAACAGTAGGTAAGTTATGAACCAATGACCAAAGGACGATTATGGTATATGTATCTTCGATATGATAGCTATATGTTTATCATACACACTTTAAGTCAGTTCTATATTAGTTGCAAGCTAATCGCAAGTTTGTTGCGATAGCCAATATGAAGCATTGATTTCAAAATGCAAGTTTCAGATTGGCTATCGTAATAAACTTGCGATCGACTTGCAATTAATGTTGAACCGGTTTTAGGAGTTCCGCACAATAAAAGGAACAGGGAACAAAATAAGAATTTCAACCTATCAGAAACTGTGTATTCCACAATACATGATTTCTGATAGGTTGAAATTCTTATTCTCTGTTCTCTGTTTCTTTTAGATGCGTTCGGCAATGTAAATCTGAGATGCAAACTAGCAGTGCGAGCTTGATCACGTGATCTTCGAGTAATCCGAGTGCCAAGAATTAATTCCGAATATACAGAGCTGTAAACTGTCCTTTAAGGTTAAATTATAAAATAAAATGTTTATTTTTATGAATAAATAAAAAATATCCTATTAATTGAAAATTTTTTTCACTTTACTGGGAACTGATAATAGTCTTATATATTAAAAATAGATCGTTACACATGAATGTAGCAGACTCATATGCAAGGTATGTTTTCTTAAAAGAAAATACTACATTGCAAAATAAATTTTTGCAATTTATAAGTTATATCACTTGATTTACATTCGTTAGTCTTTAATATATTATAAAGAGGAAAAAAATTAAAAACTTACTTTCCTCATTAAATATTGTACATAATGTACTCCATCAATTTCTATTTGATAGCATTATTATAAATATACAGGTTATGAATTTAATTTAGGCGCGAAAATCTGCATTAGCTCTGCGAGCTCGGTCTTTGAATCCGGAGTGGATCGAGCAGTTCGATTGGCTCTAGAAATGTTAATATCGAACGCAGATGAGATGACATGTAGCAGAAAGATGCGAGTTGCCGAACGATTTTCGAGATAAAAGAGCAAACGAACACCTCCGATTTGCAATGCCAAACGCATCTTTTATTGTGCGGAGATTGCGGAGCCCTTTACCTCTCCCTCTCGTTTTATTTCCTTTCTTCATGATAGATGGCGCAACGATGCACTTTCCGATTTGTTTTCTTGTGCGCTCGTTCAATTTTCCAGTTCTCGATTTCTTCTGATTCTTCAAATACCAAACGTCATTTTCAGAAATATCAATTTTATCTACCATTATTACAAAATTCGCTATTGTTGAAACGTTGTCTTTAACATCGTAAAAGAAATTGCAGCTTCGATCTCTAAAACAATCACTTTCATCACAAAACATTCATAATTGTCGCAGGTATATAAATTCCAATTCTTCTTCCGCCGCGTTTCCCGCAAAAATCGTCTCAAGCAAGCAACCTCGTTCCACATTAGAATATGTTACTTTTTGTGTGATAATATTATGTTACTTTTCGAATGAATACTGCAAGGAGAAATATTTCAAACATTCAAACCGACCATCCATGATGTAATGAGAATGTCAGGTATAACTAATAATAGCTGAATATAATTTGGCAGGATTGAATTAATATAATTTCAATTCCACAAATAAATACTTTTAATCAAACTACTTAAATTTCTTTAATTGTTATAACGTACAAATATAAGTAAAGTTAATGAAAAAATTGTTAAAGGAAAAAATGTATAATTAAAACTACAATATTTTTTATTATGCAATTATATCTTATTTTCATAATAAACATTTTTTCCATGATAAACGTAAGAAAATAAATATTTATAATTGATATTAAATAGATTATTATATTTAAATCTCAATTTAAAATCAAAATTAATATTAACATTTTGTGTCGTTCCTATGCAACTCGTTGCCGTTCTTATTCAAATCTTAAAAATAATTGAATCTAAGTTAATCAGATTCTATAATATATTCTGTTGGTTATCAAAATATGTAAAACGCGTGTCAATAAAACTATTTGGCTTAAAATTTTAATTAAAAAATGCCGTCTTTGGAGCCAATTTCTGGTTGGTCATAATTGTTTTACGGACTTTGGTGATTCATAAATAACGAAGGAATATGGATGTCCTCCTTCATCATTTCCTCCATTGATTATTCTCGCGAAATATACTCGAAATGCATCGGCAAATTCAAGTAAAGGCGAGTTACTGATAAATTCAATTGATTGATTACATCGCGTAGAACCCTACTTCAGCAAACACCATTACTTTGAACAACTATGCTTTCACCAGAATGTTACACCTAATATTTTTACATCATGGAGTCATCTAGATGCATATAAATAAAAACAGGATAAATAAACGAGGAGAATTATGATGATACAGTTTATTATCGTTAGCATTGTTTGAGGTACATGCGTCGATTTGCGCGTTGTATATCGCGTTGTATATCTTTCCTTTTTCTACTTATTTTTGTTATTTTTTTTCTTTCTCATTTGTGTCCCTATTCGAATTTAATTAACGAATTGGACCTGGAAAGGCGCGTTCAATTGATAAATATATAAAGGTGGAAGTAGAAGGAAGCGTCATCGATAGATTATGAATTAAGCGCAAAAGCATTAATTTACAGATAAGAGGGGAGGGAGATAATACCACAAAGCTCTACGAGATAATTGTTAGTTAAAATAAATAAAGAAGCGATTGCGTTTCTCTCGAAGAAACGGTCGGACTTCGCCGATTCATAAATAACGAAGGAATGCGGGTGCCCTCCTTCATCACCTCCTCCATTGATTATTTTTGCCAAATATACTCGAAATGCATCGGCGAATTCAAGTAATGGCGAGTTATTGATAAATTGAATTGATTGATTACATCGTGTAGAGCATTACTCCAGCAAACAACACCAACTAACAGCAACGTTTGCTAGTTATATTTTCCTCATTATATAATTCAGCAATCACTAACTAATATTAACTAATAATAATTGAGGAGCAGATTTTCAAAATGCGTTTTGTCCAAAATTTCATTTTTTTTAATTGGAAATGGCGTTTCCAAGCATTCAGTGTTGAGTCATATTATAAGCTACTCTGAAATGTTCAGAAAGCATTTTTTCATCGTTAATTTATATGCTGAAAATTCATAGACATTTCAAAGTGCATTATATTTTTTAATTAGAAACAAACAAAATACATTTAACGTTTTTAGCAATTGTTTAGCAATTTTGTTTAATATTTTACATCCTACTGACGTATTGTTATTTTCTGTAAAGTGCGTAATATTCTTGTATGCAGAATTCTTTCTTTCTCGTTTCTTAAAAATTACAAATTTTGAAAGTCAAAACACTATTTGAAAGTCTGCTCCTCAATTATTAATGTAATTTCTTACTCAACATATGTGTTATATATTACAGTTATATTGTTGAGGCAAATTAGAACTAACAGTTATGTTAATTTTAGTTGCTATCTGCTGAGAACTGTGATATGTGCTCTTTTACAAGAATTACTTAATTTTCGCTCTTTAAAGTAAGATTCCATTCCAAAAATTTAGAGAGCACAGTTATATTATTAAGTGGAAAATTATAATTAACAGTTATGTTAGTGTTAGTTGGTCTTTGCTGGGAGTTTGACGCTCGACACTATTTAGATAACATAAAATCTAAAATTGAGACATAAGATTTTTTTTACGAGCATCATCTAAAACTCGTGTCACATTACATTGGAAATTGAGGATTGCGAATTGAAGATTCAGCCAATCAGAATAAAATAAAAATAAAAATGATCTGGCTCGAATTCTTGTCTTTAATTCGCAATCCTTAGTCTTCAATGCGTATTCCCTAAAACTTTCAATGTGGATTTTACTCTAAAAAGTGAAATCTCGCTCTTAAAATTGAAAATTGAGCCACTCTTTTACAAGACTGGCTCAATTTTCATTCTTTAGAGTGAATTTCATTTTTAAAAAATTCAGAAAGCAATGTGACACCAAAGTGCTTAAAAGACGTCTTTTATTCCAATTTTAGAGTTTGTATTGTCAGATTAGATCCGTCCGCGTTGCTCGTGTTTTTTGCACTTTACATCTTCACTTTCTCTCTCTTCAACATCTGAATAAATATATAATATATTTATCTCCTTTTTTAAGTACAAACATTTTTCCAGAATTCAGGCAACGTGGACAGATCTCATGTCTCTTGATTGTCTCGAGAACGGATTCGGCACGCGCGTTCCTTCGGCTTAACTCAACTAATTATAGTAACAATATTTGGCGACAGTAGTAATAACAATGATAATAATAAATATAGACGAGGCCAAGTCAATAGTTTTCGTATTCTAACTTGGATCGCGCGCGATCGAGATCGTCTTTCAGTCGCTTGTTGTTCGTGATTTCTTGCCGACGATTTTCCATTTTAAACGCGATATATTTCGTCCCTCTATTGCATACTTTCCTCACGAAATCTTCGCGCGTAGTCCATTAGTGCTAGATAAATTTTTTTACGTCACAAGAGCATCTGCGACGCAAGCGAGGAGGAGAGCTTTTTCTTCGAATCTTTTTTTTTGTTACTCTTTCTTTCTGCCTACTTGTGTCTTTTGTTGCTGCTTTATTATTCGATCTGTCAAGCACGACCGAGAAAATGGTTCGATTGGTGTCAATTAAATAATTGGCGCACAGCTGGTCAAGTTCTTCCACTTCTTTTCTTTCTTTTTTCTCATTGATTGATATATATGTAAGTGTCTATATATGTATAATCGTCCAGCATAGCAGAAATCTTGCACATTATTCACTCTCATCAATTTTCCAATAGCGACGGTTGTCTCTGTCACGTTTGGTCAAGCAAAAGATCTATCTGAATAATTTTCCCTCAGAATTTATTTGTAAAATTAATTGTAAAAATATATACATATTTTCTTTCAAATAATAAAATCTATCATTCTACTCTCTAAATTCTTTGAAGTGAGCTCTCACTCTAAAGAGTGAAAATTAAGCCAGTCTTGAAAAAGAATGGCTCCATTTTCAAGTTTTAGGAGTGAGATTTCACTTTACAAGTTGTAAAAGTGTACAAAGTAAAATTGAAATGAATCGAGATATTTTTTCATATCAGAATATTGAAACTCTTTTTAAATCCATTAATGATCATCGAGATGAACTCTTCTCGGGAATTATTTTTATTGTGATCATTCAGAAATTGTTAATTTGATAGCTTGTTATGCTGAGAACGATTTCTAAAGCTTACTACTCTCTAAAGCTCTCTAAAACTCTAAAGAGAGAGTGAAATCTCACTCTTAAAGATTGAAAATTGAACCACAAGGCTGGCTCGAGAATTTTCACTTTGTAGAATGAGATTCCACTCCAAAGAATTTAGAGAGTAGAACTTGTAATAGGGGGAAGAAAGTTCGGGACCAAATGGTTAGCGTATCCATAATATTAGAGGAACATTTAAATATTCGATAAATACATAAACCATTTATTTTCGGCATAAATCGTATTTATTTTTATATCATAAATTTTCTAATTCTTTTGTTACAATAATATATATTATTTCTCGCCGAAAATATTAATTGCTTACTTAATCAAGTCCAATCTTACTCAATTATTTAATTGACACCATTTTTCCAAACGGTCGATATTTTGCAAAAAAAAAGAGAAACTATCTAATCACTCTCTCTCTCTCGTGTTTTACCATCGATGAGGTACTTTTAAGTAAGATTTTGATTTTCATGTATCGATCGATTTAATCGGTTATTTATATAAAATCCGAGCAACGTTTTTATATTTTTTTTCTTGTAAAGAGAAATATATAACAGATTTTCCTCTTTTATCATTAAATCGAGATACTCTTAAATCGAGTTATTAATTCAAATTTTAGTTGTGATTTAAATTCACACATGATTTTCTTTGCCCTTTCGTTTTTTAATTCGTCAGCAAATTATACAGCTACAGTAATATCATAATTGGCTGCTTTTTTCCTCGTATATATTTCTCATAGTTTAAAAATCAGCACTAAAAGTCAGAATCTGTTAAGACTTCTACCCTACTTTCTCTATTTTAAAGACAACAATCCTTTATAATTATTAACATTATTAACATTATTAACTTTTGAAGAATTTAATTGATTTTTTTGTTGCTACCTTTACTCTTTTCTTATCCTATTTTCTCCTGGAACTTTTCATTACATTTTTTATAACAAGCTCTTTTTCAAGAATGGCTCAATTTTTATTCTTTAGAGTGAGATTTCACTCCAAGGAATTTAAAGAGTACCCAGGACAGTATCCTGGACTAGCGCATCTCTCGCGTGCATCATTCTCGGAGTGGTGCGAATCCTTACTTAACTGTACCTCGTCGTTGATCTTTCGGTAATCTCAGTAAGTAGTTTCAGACAACCGTAGTCAGGCAGCTCGCGCAGCTCTCGTCCGAACCAGTCAGACGGTGTGCCTTCGTTCCGGCGGCCGAGGACGGTTTTTTTCGACATTAATTCGAACGAGTATAACGTTTTTTTTTTACGTTAATTTTTTTTTTCTACACACGCACGTTGTTTTGTACGACGATGCTTTGTTACAAACAGGAAGGAGGAGGGACTCGATGAGGCTCGACGTTCGTTAATAGAAACGCTCGTCGAGCTACTTGCGTGATTCACGCTTTTCACGCTGTAACTTTTCCGCACGTATAGATCCAACGTGACGTGTGTATATGTGTGTAATACTGGTAACAATCATTATCCCGAAGGGATAGCAAGGAGGAGCGATAATTTTTCTGTAACGATGTATCACGTTTTTCTCGTCGCAAATATCTATCTTTCTCTGCTTTTACATTTTTTATCGTATCTTTCAATAAAAAAGAATTGAGTACTTTTGTTTATATACTGAAAAAAAATTTACTCAATTTTAATAAATATTTTTATCTGTAATACTAATATAATACTAACTAAATATTTAGGTACTAAATGTAAATATATACTTATTCGGTACAGGGAAAACTATTAATTTGATTTATCATTTTTATTGAGTAAATATTTATTGTAAGTAAATACTTTGTTAGTACGATTTAAATAAATATTTATTAAAATTTAAGTAAACTTTTTTTAATGGATTCAATTATTGAATATTTTTATAGAATTTAGTTTTCAGAAACTCGATTTTAGAGATGACAAGTTTTCGACTTTTTTCTTTCTTTTTTTAAATGAAAAGTCGGATGGAGAAGAAGCATTGAAACAACTAAAGACCGCTCGTCGTTGCTATCTTCTTCACTTCGATTTTTAATTGATTGTAGCAAGATGTGTTTTTTTTATTGATCTGTTACTTAATGTTTTTCTTAAAGCACAATGAGGTCCCCTCCCAGCTCCTCAGCTCCTCGCCGCATCCGCCGTCCGTTTCGAACTTCTCGCGACTGCCTTTTACGGAGATTTATTTTGATTGCCTCTTACGTCCCATATTGCAGATCTTGAAGTGGCACAGGGACATATCTGAAATATAAATCGCATCTGTTACTCGCCGTTACTGTAGCTGCATCTTGGCGAATGCCATATCGCTCTAATAACGAGCAATAGCACTCGACAATGATTTTGTTTAAATGGGTAATTTTGGAGAAAGATGAATCTTATGTATTTGTGATGTTAAAAATGAGATAAAATTTATCTTACAGGCTCCAATTTTTTGTTGTAAAAGATCAGATATGTCCAACCGACAAATCTGAT
The DNA here is from genome assembly GCF_024713525.1 of Acromyrmex echinatior. Lineage (NCBI taxonomy): Eukaryota > Metazoa > Arthropoda > Insecta > Hymenoptera > Formicidae > Acromyrmex > Acromyrmex echinatior. The sequence continues at coordinate 241,195 of NC_141868.1, forward strand.
CTTTTTACAAAACTTATACATTTTATTAGCACTTTATTGTATCTTGGGATCTTTTTCTCATTTATTTTTGTGTGAAGTCTTTTGTAATGAGTAGAAAATTATGTAGGTTAAATTCAGTAGGTATTCCCTGCGAATCATTTTATTGTTTGTTGAAGGGATAAGTACAGGAATTTTTTAATGCATGATACTCAAAAAGCTTTTCTCACATGTGACAAACACATTTAAAATTAGCGCAAAAAGTTCAGTAAAATCATTCTTTTTTTGCACTCGTGCTTATCAACAAATAAATATAATTATTAATCGTCACGAGTTAATCTATCTATATATTGTTCTTCTGATTATGATTATTTGTTAATATATATATATTTCTATTAAATTTTTAAATTTAGTTAAATTTAATTTTTTAATTTATTATTTATTTAATTTTTTAAAATTTATATATATTAACAAAAATAACGATTTTATTGAAATGTCTAAAAATTTAATTAAGTCAGATCTGAAAATAATTTTATTGAAGCATCAAAATAATTAAGGATCTTCAAGCTAGTTGCTGAAATATTAAAATTTATTGCAGCATTGTTTATTATGCTTGAGTCTCTTACATAATTATTCTAATGGTCCAATAAAATTATTTTCTACCTAGCTTAATTTTTATATATTTTGACAAAATCGTTTCCATCACTTTTCACATGTCGTATGTTTTCACTATTCAAGAGCAGCACAGATCGTCTCGGTTGCTTAAACTGCATTCTTTTTTAACTGAAATGTGAAAAGAATACAACATCTAATGTGCCTTTATATTAGTGGTCGCTTTTTTAGATTATTATTAGATCGCTTGCACTACTGTATCACGTGACGTATTGTAAACGCAACGAATGACATTCGAGGCCGCGGTGAGAAAATATTTGAATTAAAAATGCTTTCTTTGTAAGATTAAAACTAAAAGCAAAACTTAATTTCTACACCTACTCACTTCAAATGAAATTAAAGGCTCTTAAAATTATTACTTGTATTAAATACATCAATATTTTCGAAGTTGCATTTATACATTTAAAAAAATATTCTTAATTTTTAGTTGTCACAAACTATTCCTGCTGTAAATGAGAAGACAAAAAGTTGCTTTCGTTTTCTTAACGAACATAATTGTCAAAAATATCGCTTGTTTAAATGAAAAATTTACGATCGGTGATCTCCCTTTCGAACTCGAATCAAGGAATCAATTTCAAGGAATCAATCAAGAAAGACACGCAGACGAGAGAAAGAGAGATAAAAAGAGAACGAAAGATATGTAATGGCGTCACGCGCCAATTGTTTCAATCAATTGTCATCGATCGCCTTCGATCAAATCAAACGCGGCGCAGATTGCCATGTATACGTGTATGTAATACGTATTATACATTTATTGTCGAGAAGAATTTATTCGTGAAATTATCGATAGTCGAGAAACGATCTTTCGGTTTTTCTATATAGTCTCCCTCTGATACTTATCGCCGAAATAAAGAGGAACATTATTCTCGATCGTCTTCACCAAAAATGAAAAAAAATTCTCTCGAGATTTCCTGAAACGTGAGCGGCATAAGCTTCCAATTTTCGGGATCCAGTTAACTAATCCTGGAAGAAACGATAATTCCGAGTCATTTCACGTGGCTACGGAAAATCCGCGAGAAATACCACGAAAATGATCCCGAATGTCCCAGACGTATCTTCTTGACGGATATCATCGGTATATCGCAATGTTACTAGAACGTTTTCGTGTAAGATTCTTCTTGTGACTCTCGCTTTATTCTCGTTTTTTATTTATTGTATTTTTCTTCATGTTGTTTCTTCCATTGTTTTTTTTTTCATCATTTCGCGATGTGAGACTTAATTTTTTGTCTCATAAATTTTGATTAGTTTAAATCAAATTTTGATTGAGAACGACACAATTTTTTAATAAAAAAATAAGAAAGTTTTATAATTCATATATCAACTAAATTATGGTTATTCATACAAATCTATTTTTTAATGTAAAAACAGATTTAAAAATAATTGTGGATCATCAAAATAATTATGTAGGAAAATCAAATATAATGAGTAATGCTGTCAAAAATGTTGATATTCTAACACTCAACTTACGTTCTATATAATTATTCTGATAAAATTATTTTCAGATCTGTATGTAGCTAAACTTTTAGATATTTTAATTAAATCGTTCTTTTTGTATGCACATATATTTCTATAAAATTGTAATAATTATAAAAATCAGAAGTAAATGGATTAACTCATGACGGTTGATAATTAAATTTATATGCTTATAAGCAGGAATGAGAAAGATTGGTTTTGCTGAAGTACCTAAATATTTAGCTAGATCTAAAAACAAATTAAAATTATTTTGTTAAATTATCAAAATAATTATTAAGTAGGACACTCAAACTTTTTATGTCCTCATCTCTTGTGTGTATATATAATTATTTTGATAACAAAATAATTTTCAGAACAAGCTAAATATTTAGATACTGTAGCAAAACCGTTCTTTTTGTATATCGAGATTCGTATTCACGTGATTTATCGGTTCTCTTCTATAAAAAACAGAACAGATACTTATCACAAATAATTTTCGCTTTATCCTCTTTCACGCGAGATGTGTCTCAAGAATATTACGACGTTCTGATGTGATTCTATTGACTCAAACCTGCATCTTCCCTTTGCAACAAAAATAAAGACTGTCAGAAATACTCACAACTGACTGCATTCACACCTTGTCGTTTGCCTGGATGTTGATGATCGTGGATCATAGCCGCGGGTACTGGCAGCGCTTCCGGTTCCGCTTCTCCAGAGGAGTAGTCCGGTGGCGGTTGTTCCATTAACATCGCACGCTCTCGTTCCCTCGCCTTCGCCTCCAGGAGTGCCTGGATCTCGATCTGCTCGTCGGTGATCTCGTTCTCCTGCTCGACTACTCGATGCTTTTTCTCGATCAACTGCTTCAGGTGGTTCACCAACATCTGTGCGCAACCGAGTACAATAAGATTCGAGAGATATGATACAAAATAATTAAATTAATAATATTTTCTTGAATTTATGCACCATACAAGGTGAAATCTGTTATGAATCCTCGGCAATGCTGGACTTTAAAGGCACAGTCAATTTTTAACTGTAAATAAATATTCTAAAGGATTTTAAAAAACAAGAAGAGAATTTTCCACATTGATTTAAAAAACGAAAACTTCATATGAATAATGTCCGAAATGGCTTAATTTCAGGAATAAAAGATGGCAAAGATTTAAAAAGAAAAATTTCGTTCTTTCTCAAAAATTTCAAAAATTACTTTAATTACTTATAAAATTTTGTGTCTATGTTAAGAATGTCTATTTGAAGCCTTATCTTTTTAAAGACGTCAGTGAAAAAGTAAATCAGTAACTTGTTAAAACTTTATAAAAACTAGATATAACTTGTGAGTTAGACTTGAGATTTGACTTGTGATTTGACTTTTAATCTCACTTTTTTATACTCAATGATAATATAATATAAAAATAATTTTCTAGCTATGATTAATCATTAAACTAATGGTTTCAAAAGATGAAAAACTGTTAACGTTACCACTACAAAAGCATCAGTTTAGCAATTAATAGATATAAAAATAGAATTATTATATTATCATCAGGTAGCTCAACTATTATAATTAACCAGAAATTAAATGAAAAGAGCATAAGAGTATATACTCACGATATCCGCCTCATCCGCGGAATCGGCGATGAAGATACCTGGCGATTCTGCTCGCGGAATCGTGTAAGCCCTGTTGCCACTTGTGATACAGGACAGCACGAGTGCCGCCAGCAGACACAAGCTTGTCCTAGCGGCGGCTCGTCGGCTACCTCTTTTCGTCATTCCCTTGTATCTCGTGCTCTCTGCGGAAATGAGAAAAAAAACGCGCTTGTACAGATAAGGATAACGTGGAGAATTAATATATAAGATATCGGGATTTGTTGCAAGAATTCATACTCGTACGATCGTAATGACGATTGATAGAGATATTCGTATTATGAAAGAATTATGAAACGTTTATTACGGTAATTTACGAGTTAAGAGTTTTATCTAGTTGAGTTTTATCACTCCCAACTTCCTTTCCTTACAGAAATCTAATTTACTAGATGCATACGTTAATATTATAGATTATTTACTTTGAAACTATCATAGAAATGAATTGATTTACATTTTGACATGTAAATTAAAAATGACAAAAGTTATTTGATTCAAGGACTTCGGTTATCTTCTCTGATACACTAAACCAAAAATTTATTAAATTTTAATAAATATTTCTTTGAATAATACTAGTTGAATATTTACTTACAATAAATAAATATTTAGATAAATAAAGAAATGATAATTAAAAACTAATGGTCCTTGTTTTTTTTTTAAATATGTGTTTAAATAAGTAAATATTCAGCTAGTATTCAAAGAAATATTTATTAAAATTAGTAAATTTAGTAAATTTTTTTCTACAATAAGTCATTACCTAAACCAAACCTGTCTAATTTGAGCACCGCAGCCAAACGTAAAGCTATCGACGTAAAAAAATTCAATGTAAGATTTCATGGACTGTAAAGTGTTAATAAGTCTCATTCAATACTTTACAGTCTCCGAAATCTTATCTATATTGATTTTTTTACGTAGATGGCTTTGCAAGCTTTAAATTTCAAACCGTAAGAAATTGACCAATATCGGCCAATTTATATAAGAAAAATATGTAACAAAGTAGGGAGCACAAATAAGTTTAGAAAAACAACTTAGTACACCCGGGAAGAATTTTCGCTACGTTGGTACCTCGCAAACAGTGAGGCTGAGAAAATTAAGAGAAAACACAACCATTGACGATTATATCACATATGACTCTGATGTTCCTCTCATCTCCGGTCGAAAGATAAAAAGTTCTCGCGGGTTATCCGTGTATTCAAGTTGCGTGGGAGGTTCAAGTAGAAGGCATTTGTGTCGGCGATGATTAAATCTCGTATTGGTCTAATTGATTTTTGCCCCGTCGTGGACCGAATCTTAGGAGCAAGCAGGCGAGAACGGGCGGGAGTTTTGATACGATCCGCGAACGAGGGTCAAGGATTATCGCGGATTATCCTCTTGACCGATACGGCATTATCGCGTGACGGGCTGCGTGTCACGTGATAACGAAGTAAAATCTAGTGCGCGAGAGAGCGGGATCGTCGGACACGAAATTGCGCGATATCGCGCGTCACGTACGGATGGTGATAGCGAGAAAGCGATAGCGACAGATGTGCGGGAACACGTCGCGCGTCACGGCGGTAATCATAACAATGATAGAGGAAAATAATGAATGTACTCTAAATTGCTTGAGATCTCAGTGAAATCTCACTCCAAGAGAGTGAAAATGCAGCCATTCTTTAAAAAAAAAAGTGACGATCTTCACTCTTTTTAGAGTGAAACCTCAATTTTTTTTTTTTTCGAGTGAGATTTCACTCCTTTGAAGTGAAAATTCACTGAAAAGAGTGAAAACTGTCATTCTTTTTCAAGAAGTGAAATATTTTCACTTTTTTTTTCAAGGGTAATTGTATTTTCACTTTCTTGGAGTGAGATTTCACTGTAAGAAATTTAGAGTGCACCAGAAATCAGTGGTCACAACGGGAGCAATTGCCACTGTTTGAAAAATGAAAGAGAGAGAGAGAGAGAAGCGCCTCGTTTAACTATTATTTATAGATTCTAGATGGATTTCGCGCTATTATTCGCTGGTCGCGAGGACGAGTGCATTGCGATGCTCGCGTTGCAAACAAAACGATTAGAAATCAATTCGCTCGCGTTCGACGCAGATGATCTGGCGGTTTATTTACTAGAACACAGAAAGGACGGTTTTGCTAAAGTGTCCGAAAATTTGGATACAGATTTAAAAATAATATTGTCGGACCATCAAAATAATTATAACGATAATTGGCTTTATTGACAAGCTCTGAGAGAAATGTTTTGTACTTTTTAATTAAAAAATTTTATTGTTCTAGCGAAAATCTAATATTTTGAAAATATTCTATCACCATTTTGGAGGCTGTTCTATTCCTTGAATTTGAAATTGAGACTTTATAAAAAAATATGTATGTTAGACTTGTGTTCAACGAACATTTCAGAGAGATCAAGATCAACTTTGGCCGAAATTTAAAAAATGTTTAAACAGCAGTATATCCAAAATCAGGATATGAGACATCATAAAACATCTCTGTGCTGACTTATTTAAATTTACTATCTTATCATTTGAATTAATATGATTATAAAAAACTCTAAAAAGTAAAAAATTTCACAGAAATAAACATCGTACATTAAGAAACGAAATCATCAATACTAGAGAAAAAAATTTAAGTTTTTAAATAAAATATTAGTAAGATAAAAAAGAAAATAAATTTGGGATCAAATAAACCCGAACAGATCAGCAGAGATTAATGCTCGTTTTTATTAATATATGTAATTTAATTTTAATCTCAGTTAATTAACTCTTCTTCTTTTCCTAGTTCTAAAAATGAGAAAAGAATGAAGAGCAAGTTAAACCGACATTACAGTTAATCTACAATGATAGAAACGAAGACGCCTTAAGCTCTGAATTTTGACATACATGCTACCTGGGCATTTTATCAAAATTCGGATCAAAATCACTCCATTTTACGGTATCGTTTAATTGAAACGCGTCGAGGGATACAAGCCGTAGACGGAAATACCGCGCGCGGAAGTTCTGCCAGGACTTCAGTTGAGATCGCGCGAACGTAACTTACTGTGGTCGAACCTCGCCGAGAACTCGCGCTCTATCTCGCCGACGATACGACACGCAGTGGTAGAATGAGCTACGAAGGGCTGTTGCACCCTCTATTATACCCGCGCAGGTGTCCTCCTCCGCATCCCTCCTGCCGCCCTCCGCCCTCCGGGCAGATCTCACCTAACCGCCCTGTAGTAGGTGTCCGACACGACGCAGAAAAAGAAGAAGGATTATTCGCAACCCCCGCCTTCGCGTGCACCCTCGTTTCTTCCTCGACAAACGTCAAACAGCGAATATACGCGACGTGCACCCCAAGCACGTTTACTGTTTACAAACAGTTCTCCTTGACCGCGTCGTTAGAATTTCATAGCACTTGGTATTCTAGTCGGTTTCTTCGAATCCGAGGAAAATCTGGTATCGTGTGAACGGAATTATATACATATAGGATGACGTTGTTGCATCGAATAGTTTTCGATTTTTCTTTGGTGAGACGTTTCTTTACGTCGAATCGCATTTGTGATTTGTAATTTCTTACGATCTACAGTTATCATATCTAAATCGCAAGAAAAAAGTACATATGTGTATCTTAAAAAAAAAAAGATAATTCGGGGGCGAAAGAAGGAAGTACAATTTCTTAAGCATTAATTACTGGTAATCCTACTTAACAGTAGGAAAAATATTTCGTTCTATGATCCAAAATTTTGCTATACTTAATAACAAAAAGTTGAACTAATTTTTTGCAAATTAAATTGTTTAGCTAGTATAAACAAATATTTTTGTTATTTGCATAGCAGAAAAATGTATTTTGTACAAAACAGAATATTTGTGTTAAAAAATGCTACAACTAAGTTTTACTGAAAATAAATTTGCTGATACTAAATTTTTCCCTAATAAATTTTGAAGCATCTAATACTAAATACATAATAAACGCAAATAAAAAATAAAAGAACAATTTTTAGACTTTGTAGATCAAAAGTAAAAAATAATAAAAGAGAAATCTTTTTTGTTATCTATGGCAAATAAAAAAAAAATTAAAGTGATAATCTTTATAAAGATATAAAGCGACTTTCGGTGTAATATTTATATTTGTTTTTTTGTACGAATTGTGTCATTTCGGTTCTTTGAAATTAATTAGTCTTTTAATTAATATAAATTAAATTGGTTTTTTTAATGAATCAGCTTTTAATTAACGTAAATTAAATGCGTTTTATAGACTCAGTATCAGTAACTTTATTACAAATTTTGGCATGTATTAATTTGCTTAATTTCGCATTTCCCTGGAATCACAAATTCGTTTCCTCATTATTCTGTACATGAAAGAAAGTATTCGGATAAGATAGTAGAAAATGAATGTCTTACAAGAAAAAATTTTTATCTCATATTTTTTGTCCAAACGAGATAACATATCGCGTGGATAAAATATTTCAAAGTTTTTCTTTCGATAAATCTTCCTTTAATAACTTCGCGTATGAAATGAATACAAGAATGTACATAAACAAAAAGTTATGAATGTATGCAAAAGTACAAGTGAATTATCTACTTTAAGAACAAAAATTTTTATTTGACTAGAATAATTTAGTTTATCTTTATATTTCTTTCGTTGGAGAATTATTCAATCACTCAAATATATGTTTTTCAACGAAAGATATAAAGATGAATACATTATTCAAATGAACAATTTTTTCTTAGTGTAATTATCAAAATGGAAAATCATTTCTATCTTTGACTTTAATTGTTTGCTGTGACGCAAAAGTTTGTAGTACAATTATTGACACTGAATTTGTAAGATCCATTTAACTTGTTAATTAAAAGGCACTGATTAATTTCAAAGAACCAATTTAATGTATGTTGATTAAAAGACTCTTATTAATTAAAAAAAATCAAAATGACGTAATATAAAGAATGAATAAATATTCATAAAAAAATAATAAATATTATTATAAGTAAGTATATTTTAATAAAAATAATCCAAATTTGCAGATGTAGCATAAAAAATTGTATGTTTTATATTTTTTACAAACAGATTTATAATATTTAGTTTAATATATCTACCATCATCGAAGAATTAAGTGCTTTTTTTCTTAGTGAATATATATATTAAAGATTTTATTAATCACTGATTTGATCGTCACGTATTACAATTCGTTATTAGCAAAATCTCGCGTGTTTATTACTCCATCGGAGATAGAGTTACCAGATTTTTAAAACTTTTTTTAAGGTCACAAAATTTCTGCTCATTAGTTAACATATGCATTTATAAAATTATATCGAAAAGAATTGATAATAAAAATTATGTTTTAGAAATTATTTTATTTTATTAAATACTTCAATTTTAATTTAACGTGTAAAACAATTATATTCCCTTCCCCTCCATTCCCAGATTATCATTTTTTTAAAAGTATATATATATATATATGTATTCTTTTTTGTAATTCAGATATAGTAATCCTAATCGGGGATTGTTCGAATCCAGTTCGGATATTTCCGCTTTAATTGTCTGTCTCGTGAATTTTTTACTTCATTTATTTAACTGCGACGAGTTGATTACAATGGTGACGAGGAAAATGATGCGCATTATAAGGCTACCGATAATCTCGACGCAATGAAAACAAACCAACGTCAGGCGGACTGGATAGCTCGTCTTCGACGCGCAAATTCTCCGAAGTCTGAATTCTGTCTAGGAAATTTAGGCATTCAAGCGTGGGAAGACGAAGGTTGCGTTTTATACGAAATCCGGTCACAAATCAGTACTGATGATCGAATGTTTATAATTAGACGTTTAGCAACATTCGGTGAACGCACACCGAGAACAACATCAGTCTATGATTGAGAAAAGTGATTATTCAATTTACTTTCTTTTTAAGTTATCTTTAATAAACTTTAATAATAATCTACTTGATAATAATCTTATAAAATACATTTATTAGAAATTTTAGAAAAACTCATTATTACCTAGAAGTCAGAATAAGAATTTATTTTCTTTTGAAGAATATTATAAAATTTATTTTAATTTAATAATTTTGACTGAAGCATGAAACTTACTAGGACTTTTTCAGAATATAATAATATTTTGAATGATGCTTGAGATGAACTTTAATAGATTTGCGGATATAAATGAACTTTCGAAATACTTGAAACAAGTAATAATTATTACTTGCGCATATGTATTTTTCTATGTGTATATACATCTCGGACAGATGGTGACACTCGTGATCGTTCCTTATCGCAACACAGAGTGGAAGGGATGGAGAGTACACGCGATTACGGAGAGGAAGAGTATTATCGAGATTTTCAATGAGGAGATTTCTCCTCCTCTCTCTCCTTCTTCACCTTCCGTCCCTTTCCTCTCTTCCTCCTTGTGCGAAATCTCGCGTCTGACGAAATTCTTAGAGTTCTGTGAATAAATAAATCCAAGTATCCTCGATCTCGATCAGCCTCGATGGACGATCGGGATCGTCCAGTATCTGCCGACAGATAAGACGCAACGAGAATCGTCCCACTCGCGATATCGGCTTCTCAATGAGAGTCAGAAGATAAAGAAATGCTATTTAAAGCGTGTCTATGCTGATCTGTGCTACTCCGAGGATTATTGTACTCGAGTTGCTCCCTAATGAGAGCTTAATATAATTATTGATTATTGTGCGAAGGCTTTCGACATTGTGAACTGCGTCAGGAGTCAAAGTTAGGAGTCAATGCACGATACGTATTTTTTTTAATACATTTAATTATTATTACTAGTTTTAAGCAGATTAACAAAATTTAATGTTGCTAATGAAGGAGCAACTGAAGCCGAAACGTATACATATCATTATCAAAACTAATTAAATATATTAAATATATTGAAGAAAATACGCATAGTTTTCTGCGTTAATTTTTAGTGTTTACTTTCAGTGTTTGTTTTCATCAGATAAAGACCACTCTTAGGTATAGTCGATTTTTAGGAATATTTGAGACTGTCTTAACTACAATCAAGATGTCGTAAGTCAATCAGAGGGCTGCATTAGCGTTTTAAAATATTATTTAATATTACTTAAGGCTTCTTAAAATAAGAACAGATTATGAAAACCTCGATTGTCGTCTATATCCACGTGTATTAATGGAGAATCCCGCGCCGTGCGTCTGTTTGGGCTTTATTACCTAATACCCCATTGCACGTGCACGATATTTGCGACTGTATATAGTACGATAGTGGCTTGCGCAACTACAGTTTACACCCTCGCTTTGTTCGCTCCACCTTTACGAACGAGCTGCTTAGCTTGCATGCGGAATTAATGTAGAGCTATCTGGAAGGCAGTGTACCCGTGATAGATTTGTAATTGATCCTTATTACCTCAGTTACTCGAATCGATTCGAACGTTGTAATGCACAAAACAATGATAGGGAGGAAGGGAGGGAGGGAGGGGGAGAGAGAGAGAGAGAGAGCCACGTGTAGAAACCTTGCAAGAGTAGTCAAGAGTACTTATTAACACGACATGCACATAAATTTTACACAAGGGTCCTGTAATTGTATGTGCGTGACGGGTCAATAATGATTCTGTGCGAAGAAACAAGTTAAGAATATGAAATAAGGCTTTATTTTCTAATTTAAAAATTAGTAATCTTATTCTAATTTGTGTGTGATGTATTTTTCTCGTCATCATATCATAAATAAATTCTCTGCTATCAATAAATTAATTAATGACCCGAATCATATTAACTTGAACTGGTTTCAATATTCTATTCGAACGAATAAATTTTATTCCGATTCAATATTCATGTAACTTTTTTTTATTTATTATAGAGTTTCCTTCGTTCTGCCTAAATTCGCCCAATCGCGTTGAACATCATGCCGACTGACGACGAGGATCAACAGCAGCAGGGGGAAGAGAAACCGTTCACCGTGGAGCGCGCGAAAACCGGCCGCGCGAAATGCAAGAGGTGCAAATGTCCGATTGAGAAGGACGAGATACGGATCGCCAAGTATGTGGCAAGCTTCTTCTCGGACGGCAAACTGATGCCAGCCTGGCACCACGTCACCTGCCTGTTCGAGGCGTTCGCGAAACAACGCGCCAGCACAAAGAGGATCGAGGATCCCGCGGAGGATGTCAAGGGCTGGGAGCAATTGTCCGACGATGACAAGAAGGTCATCCTGGACAGGTTGAAGGAATTTGAAAAATCCTGTAATTATCGAGAGAAAATAGCTCTTTCCTCCCACATGATTTATTTCATCACAGAAAAAACGGTTTTGCTGAAGTATTTAAAAATTAGAACTTACACAAAAAGAGATTTTGCTTGAAGATTTAAAATGGATACAGATGTGAAAATAGTTTGGTTGGGCTATTAAAATAATTATTTTGGAAATTAAAAAATGATAAGCAAGCTGCAAAAAAGTTTTATATTCTAGCAACCAGTTTAAGTTTTCAACGAAATTATTTTTAGATCTTTCAACAAAATTGTTTTTTCCGTGAATAATTCCAAGAATAGATCCAAGAATAATTCTGTTTGAATCAAAATAGTTACGTTCCTTCCATGCAGCATCACGATTTTTATCCTCGTATTTCTATATTTATATTATCTTAAATTAAGATCCCATTAACTGCAGATAAGATTAGCTAGAAGTATAAAAGTTTGCTTTGATTTCCTAAAGTACAGTTTGTAAAGTTTTTCCTTACCAATCGCATACGATTCGTAAATTATTATTATATATTTTTAAGAAAAAAATTAATTTCGAATTGAAAGAATGTACGATTAAAGGAACATCTGATCTTTTTGAGACGTCCTACGTATCTTATAAGACTTGAGCTTCATTCTTATCTGTAGATCCGTCATTCCGTCTAGAGATTTCATGGAATGAATTAATGATCGAACGTAGTCGATCATATTCTTTGCATCATCTCGAAGCGAAGTTGCGCGATGTTATATGAAGAGATGAGTCAAAGGTTTTCCTCCTCGAAACTTTCGCGATTTCTAATAAATTTTCTCCCTTACAATTCGAGCTTTGTGACGGTAAGTTTCAAGAAGTTCGACGCTTATGAGACAGTCATTTGCGAGATTGCCATTCTCGAAGATGGAAAAGTTCGATATTGAGATACAAAATTACAATGTGTTATATTATGTAACTTCATTCTGTAATTAGAAATCGGTTTGCGAAGGTGGATATTATTTCCAATGTACGTAGGAAGATTTGTTGAGAAATTTCGTCACACAGTAAATTTAATCGATTAATGCTTATCTTCGAAATTAAATTTATTAGCACTTTATTAATTTTATTACGATTATAATATAATTTTAATAATAAATATGTCAAATTTTTTTCATTTAAATTTCAAAAATACAAATCAAATTTTTTAGAAAGATTACAAAATATGCAAAATTTGTGAAGTAAAATAATGAGCAAAATAAAATTAGAATAAACGAGACAATTATGGCTTAGCCAATAAATTTCACAATTTTAATTTTTTTTTCACAATTTTAATTTAAAATTATAGAAATTATTGCTTTGTATTATAATAAATTAATAATACTAAAAAAAATGTGTTAATTTTTCCTTCTAGTTCCGGCTAAGACATCGAAGAAAACAGCAACGCCACGTAAAGCGGCTGCCTCTAATAATTCTTCGGGAGAAACAGCGAAGAAAACTTCAGATCAGAAGAGGGTTGCAACAGATGATAAAGAAAAAGATAAGCAGAAGGATGATAAGCAGGGAAAGAGCAAAGTTCCATCGAAGGATGACTCCTTTCGCGAATTTCGGCGCGTGTGCAGCAACGTCACCGACGTCGACGCCTACACTGACAAAACCGCGATTATTAAGAGGATGTTCACGAAAGGATCACTCGGAGGTAAGTACCTCTCTTCCTCATTATACAAGATCAAGATATAATACGTACAGTGTATAAACGTTCTAACTAACGCTCGCTAAATTAAGGTATCCGGTTTTCGGAGGTTTTCGACAGCAGAGAAATTGTATGCTATTAACGTTCATTCGAGAATTGAACGATAAATAATTAATAATATTGACGGCTGAATGATTGACGCCGGATAGCGAAGTACAATTTAATCGAGACAATTATTAATGTGTGCAGATGAATCATTTTCACTTACATACATTATTTCAGAGTTGGGAAGTGTTACTTTTTCCATTATTTTTTATAATAAATATAATGTTGCAATTTTTTATAATTAAACGCTAAGATTCTGCGAAGGTTAGGAAAATGGACTTTTCCAACCTTAGCACAACCTTAGCGTTTAGTTGTAAAAAATTGCAAATTATTATTATTAAATTATTTATTAGAAAAGTAATGGAAAAGTAATGAAAAAAGTAACGCTTCCCAACTCTGCATTATTTGTACATTCGGTAATAAGATTGCAATAACTTTCGAGATTAGAGATGTTTAGATGATTTCAATAAGTCGACAGAAAATTGCAAATTAGCAAATTTTCAAAATTTTGGCCTTGTTTTTTACAAAATCGGTCGATTTCTCTTTTTCTCGTGATAGCATTACGAGATTTGCATGTATTGTTGCCTATTGTGCTTTTTCATAAAATACAGAGTGTCTTTGCCAATCGCTTTTGTGTAGATATAACGAATTAAACTGAGTCGAAAAGTCTACTATTTTACAATTTTCGCAATAGTTAACAAGATATTAATTATTAAAAATTGATCTTAAATAATTTTTTACTCAAATATTATCAACTTTACAGAAAAACTGCAAGAGACAAAAATCATTTATTTTCTTCTCATAGAACTCTTTTTATCAACTTTTTAGTACATTTTCTTATTTTTACCAACATGAGAAAATACGGTATTAAAAAATTCTGAAAAAATTCTGAAAAAATTCTCAGAACTTTATGAGATGAAAATAAATGATTGATCCGTCCAAACGATGAGTGTCTTATTAATCAAAATTCTTATCATAATATTTTTACGAAGGTGAAAGTGTTTATTAAGTGATTTCTCTTACCGTTCTTGCGTTAAATACAAATCTTCCCGCAGAGAAGAATTCTAAAGAATTTATACCTACTTCATTGTAACGTAATAGATATATTGTAATTAGACAAACAAAGTAAGGGATAAACAAAAGTTTTTTAACAATTTTTCTTGGAATAATTTTGGACACGCAAATAGAAAATGTTTGCTGCAAAATTTTTTTGCAAAATAATTACGTGTAAAAGTAAAGGATAATATTAGTATAGATGTATAAACTACATACAGAGATGCAAATGTTCGAAAGTTTCCAAGAATTAAAAATTCTTCCCACGCAACGCAGTACTAAATACAGATTTAGACAACCTAACCTAACCACTTTGCTGATATGCCATTAATACTTATCATGACTTATCGTAAGATATACGATTTTGACCGGATACGAGTTTATATTATGAGTGCGATTTGATAGGGATATCGGATTTATTTTTGAGCAAAAAAATGTATCTATTTCGAAATTGACATATCATGCCTTTCTTTAATTAAATGATATTACAAAACAAAAGTGATTTGCCGTTTGGAGGTCATCAGATAAAAAGTTGTTCTCTTATTTAAGCAGATAATCCAATATCTATTGCAAAACATTAAAGATATTACAAAAAAAAGATAACAATAAAGATCTAAATGCTCCCGAGATTTTTATAAACTTTTTTCTTTTTTTTGCTGATTTCTTTCCTCCAACAGAAAAAAGTAAACAAAATAGTGATTAAACAACCCGATATAAATATATATATATATATATATATATATATATATTCCCGGAAAAAAATGTTTCATATATAATTATATATAATTATATAAAAAATTGACATATTTTATATATATATATACAACATATATATAACATTTTTTCCCGGGTTTTTTATATTGTGTGTCGTGCGTTGTAATTTTAATTAATTAAGAAAATATTAAAATCATCTGCCGTGTTTAATGAAAGGTTTGATTTTTAAACTTCTTTTTTTTAACTAAAATTCGACTTATTTTTCAACATAATCATTTTTAAAAAGTTACTGACTTATCAAACTGTCCACATAGCTAAATTTTTACATATTTCAGCAAAATAATTTTTGTCCATGTCATTTATTACGCGATACGTCCTTCTCCTCATCTTATGTGTTTGTGAGTTGGTTCATCCAATAAATAGAAAGATGCGAAGGCAGGTCATGATTCGTACGAGACAGAGGAATGAAACCAGAATGAATCACGAGGCCTCGTACGTCGTAGGTCGCGTATTTACGACGCGACCGCGACAGCGGCGAAGATGAAGAAGAAGCGAAAAACGAGGGCGAAGTTAGCGAGCGAGTCGATGATATTGAGAATATTTAGCCGATTCCATCAATGGGGATATCAATGCGGCGCTTTTCTCTCCTCCGCGTAAACACCACGAGGTCTATCTCGTCGCCACCCCCGTCCCGCCGCCACCCCGAAACCACGAAGCCTCTCCCGCCTTTTGCGTTGCTTTATTTCTCATTCCATTACGATCTTCTCTTCTCGCATTGTTATCACTCTTCCCCGCGAGAACCTCGTCTTCTTTTCGCGCAGTTTTCTCCCTTCCCCTTTATTTCTCTCTTTCTTTCCACGCTTTTCTCAGAGACGAAGGGGCGAGACTCGGAGCGGCGGTTAGTAAATATGATATCCGGAATCGGATACAAGGAAACCATTAATCATCCAAGCAGGCGCGAATGGGACCTGGGCACGCTAAGTGGAAGATTTTTACCGGGGTTATCTGCAAACGGACGAAAAGAAAGAGAGGCCGCGCGAAACCACCGTTTAAAGCTCTCGTCGAAATTCTCCGAGAAATTCCGTACTTACGAGCGCGTCATTCGAATTACTTTGCACTAAAGCTCTGATGAACTGCACCGGTTCATCTTTCTTCCTCTACTTTCCTTCTGAAGAGAAAAGGAAGAAAGATGAACTGGTGCGAAAGTTCAGCTAAAAAGAAAGAGGCCTCCTGATAGCACAGAGAGAAAGTTCAAAAGAATTCAGTCGTACGTCTTTAATTTTGAATTCATTTTCAGATGCAAGAATTCTTTTTCGGAGAAGTTCTGAAAAAACTTTTTTTTCGCATCTGTGTGTGAAAATGAATCCAGAATTGACGACTAGACACCGGCGCCGATGTGAGAGGGGTATGCAATTGGGAATGTAGGTTAAGGGATGAGAGATCCAATCACATGCGCGGATTGTCAGATTTACCTCAGGTAAAATTTACCAAAAAGTGGAACAACCAGCCCTAAGTCTCATAAATCTAAATACAGATCTAAATACAGAAAATAATTTTGTTGGCACTTTGATGCCAATTTTTACAACAACGGTATCAAAATAATGATGTACCCTGAAAAAATTTACTAAATCTCGATACATATTTCTTACAGTAAATAAATATTTACTCAATAAAAAAAAGATAATTAAATCAAATTGATTTTTATTATCAAATAAATACACGTTTTATATTTAATATTTTTTTAAATGTTACAACTCCAAGCATGATGATCTATGCTGCAAAATGTTTTAACTTTGTTAGCTTGTTCTAGCGACTTTGAGTGCCCTACACAATTATTGTATTTTGATGGTCCAACAAAATTATATTTTCAGTTCTGTATAGTTCAGGATACTCACTATCGTTGTCGTAAGGGTTGACGAGATTCTTTACGTAGCCAATATGAATCTTCGCTAAAATTCCTGCTCCCGTAAACCTCCCTGCTTGATGATCGCTCGGGCTTACCGCAACACGCACAGCTCAAAGAAAGATTCGTCGCTTTATATAAGTCTGTCCTTATATATACGTCCGATTCGCGGGTGATCGCGATTACTTTAAGTCATCGCCAAGTCCACTTTCATTCGGATATTTTCGCGTATCTCTATATATATTGTATCTATCTCTCTCTCTCTCTTTCTTTCTCTCTCCTCCGTTCGCCTTTTCGTACTTCTTCAATGATCTCACTTGTCCCGTGGTTTTGCAAACTATCGATTCTCGGTCTCTTGCAGCGGGATCATCGTGTCTTATAAGCACTCTGACGTCCCCACCTCTAATCGCGAGGGGAATCTCTTCCTCTCCGCAAACATGGTTCAGTTGAACTATGGCTGCGACGATGGCGAGCCCCTTCTCGCGTTAGCCAGCTTGGCTCCAGACAATCGTCTCCTCTCTCACACTCGTGTCCTCCTTTATCTCTTTCCTCCTTCTCATCTTCTCCTCCTTCGTTTCCACCGCCTTTACTTCTCGCGCGGGAGTCCGCGGGCTCTTTATCTCGGTTCCGCCCCGGCATTCTTCGCCGTCGTTGTCCATCGACGAGGCTGAATGATCGTGTTTTTCACAACTCGGCGCAATTACGATATCCATTCGTGATAGATATTACGACGTTACAATATCGTGAGGCAATATTACGACATTTCCGGACAGTACATGGCTAGGCAAGGAGAAAGAGAGAGAAAGAGAAAGCGAGAAGGGAGGCTTTTTGTTATTACATGCATTACGTGTAATGTTTTTTTATTGCTTAACGAGGATTTCGATTTATTTTTTATAATTTTGGAATTGTACACACTCGACTCGTTTCTATATCCGTGCGGTTATTTTTTTCTTTGTGCACTGGAAAAAGTCTTGTGCATCAATTGGGATTCTGGTTGAAATGGACAAATCAGAATTTTCTGGTTGAATTTATAATTTTTGAAATTATAAAGATAATTAGAATTCATAATCATACAGTTAGAATTTTCTGGTTCGTTCATTTTCAACCAAAATTTCTATGCCAGATTCTTTTTTCGGCGTGGATACATATACAGTTCTCAGAAGTTATATTTTAAGTAAGTGAAGCGAGAAAGTGTTCTAAGAAATTTAAAAAATTTATAATATCTATTACCTCTTATAAATATCTATTAATAAATACTGAGTTCAACAAAATTTGGTATAACTCGAATATCTCATAAAAGAAGAGTTAAATTTTTTTTTATAATATAGAAATATTAAGAAAAATACGCATTTATAAAAAATGTGTGTATAATTTTATAATATTTATAAATCGCATTTGGATATCTTTGGTTTTCTTTTTTATTCTTTATTCATATTTTAACAGAAAATCATAAGCTATTTTAATCTCGTTCTCTAATAAACAACGTATTCCAGGTTAAAAGTTTGGAAATACTTTTTAAAAATTGATCTTTTTAGGATTTTTTTATGCTGAGAGTGTTATATAGTTTATTTCTCAATGAACTATGCTTTATTAAATATCTTTACATTGTTTCTTACATCATCTATTTATGATTTGCTTTATTACGTTTACAATTTTTAGATCTTTCATATATAATTAGTTTGTAATTGTTTTATTACAAATTATTTTATATACATTCCGCATTAAAAGCTTGGAATTATTTTAAAAATTGACATTGATAACAATTATTGAATCTAAAGAATTATTATTTAAAAAATATTATATTTGAATAAGTAATCTCAAAAATGTCAATTTTTTAAGTGTTTTAAAAAAATTGTCAAACTTTTGACCTGGATTATACATAAAATGAATATTTTGCAATGAAATAATTATAAACTAACTTATAAAATAGCAAAAAATTGTAAATATAACATAATTTTTTAAAGCGAATTATTAAAAAATTATTTTCAAAATTGATGTAAGGATATATAAAGCTTAATTCATTGGAAATAATCTAAATGACACATTTTCGAGGATTTTTCACTTTAGTGAACGAAAGTATTATTTCATATCGACAAACATGGGTTAATTTCTCGACGGTCGAAACGGCGTAAAAAAAATGTGAATTAATTTATCTTTCGTTCTTTTCGAAGAATATATTCACGCAACATCATATTCCGACCTGACGCAATCGTGGCAGCGAAAAAAATCACGCGAATGCGTGAGAGAGAAAAGGAGAGAAAAATTACGATGGAAAAAGAGGTCTCTCGTATCATGAATGATATACGCGATAACGCGTTTCGGAGCTGATGATTGGCAATAACCAATAACGACGGGTGTCGGATTGTGGTGCGATCGATCGATCAATCTGGTGGCGCCTATGCAATTGCGATTGTCAAGCTTTCTGATTACGACGTGTCACGGCGGGATATATTTCACGCGAGGCTCAAAGGAGAGCTTATCGTCGCGATGAGGTGAGATGAGGGACAGTCTAACTAAAGTTCCTATATCAGGGTCGGTATTCAAAGTCCGTTCTTATATTTAAAACCGTTTTAACTACAGTCTTAAGATTTAAGATGTCATAAATCAAATGAATGTATTTACGTTTAATAAATATTTAGTTAGTACTATTCCAATTTATTTATTTATTAAAATTTAGTACATTTTTCTATTACACTGCATCACAAGGATGTATCTTTTAATCAGTAAAAAGTCAATAAAAATCATAATTTCTTGTAAATAAATATGTTTACATTTAGTATATTATTTATATATTCGGTTAGTACTATTCAAATATTTATTAAAGTTAATTTAATAATTTTTCTATTACCATAAGAGTGTATCTTTTCATCAGTAAAATAAAAATTCCATACCTGGATCTTATTTTAAATAAAATTATTTAAAATATGTATTTAAAATAAAAAGAAATAAAAAAGTTAATCAGTACTTATTATTTTAAATAATTTCTTCTGACCTATTTTTTATTTAATATTTTAAATAAGTCGTATCAGTTTTTTACTGATCCCTATTTAATATTTTAAATAAAACAATAGTTTTTAGAAGTCGCTCAATAACATAAATAAGAAAGAGCGTACAATCACATACGCAAGATGTTTTTTACACAAGTTATATATTGCATTTAAAATAAAAAATGTAAATGTTTCGGTCAATGTTTTGACCATTATCAGTACATTAAGAGAATGCGAGATGTTACATAATAAAAACGCTATTTATAGAAGTGCACATAAAATCCGAAAATTTATTCTGTTTCCTCGATCTTCATTGATTAAGATTTTCTTATTAATTATTATTTCTTGATCGCTGTATAATAACACGGGATTATCAGATTCTAACAAACAATTTTATATAGAATAAGTTATTATCTTTATTTAAATTATTAAAGTAAATTTATTTAAGTAAAAACTTATACCCGTATTTCCACAACGATTAATTACAACTATTGTAATGCGGTGTTGTTCGATGTGAAGAATATTACGAAGACGGAAGAATTTTCTGATAATGACAGTAACATTGTCAGCAAGTTTCGAAATGATATATATATATATATTGGGTCATCTAAAAAGTATCCGCGGTACTTTGTAGGTTGTCACTAGATATATGACCATCAACACATATCTAGTGACAAAAAACCGCGGATACTTTTTAGATGATCCAATATATATAGAAGGAAAGAAAGGAAAGAGTACTAAGAGGGAGTGATGTATTAGTGAAGGGGGAACTATTTTTTAATTATAGGCAAAAAGATGTCAAGAAAGCATAATATATTACTTTGTTTATTTAATCTAGATATTTGTTTCTTTATGTGTATAATTTTTACCATTCTTTTATAGTTTGATATTGGAGCAGAAAGGTTATTGGGCAATTCTGATTTTTGTATGGTAATTAAACAGCAAAAGTATTCAGAATACCAATTAAGATGTAACGCTTTTTTCAGAATTACTGCACAATAAAGAAGTGCAAAATCTGAATACAGTTACTAAGTAGTAAGAGAACAATAAATAGATAAAAAATTGTAATATAAATTATATATACGAAATAATTGCTCCTTGCATAATTGGAGGAAACAATGATAGAAATAATACACGAAAAACCTATTAGAAATGTGTATACTAGAAGCTGTAGAATGTACGTCTTTATTAGGCTCTGACTTGAAGACTTTCATGCAGTCTTTCTTCATTTATGTCATCCACATAATCTGAATTATTCTACGCAATAAAATTAATATTATATTAATAAGTAAAATAAATATAAGTAACTGTACTATACTATAACTGTACTATAAAATTCTTCACTATACTTACATATATTTCTGTGTAACTATTGCTCATTCGTCACTTATAATCTTTGATATTTGCTGCTTCTAACTTCATCTTTTGAAATCTTTGTGACAGTACATGCTGCAAACTTTAAATTTTTCAAGTTTTTTTCTTCGCTTTATATTTTTTTACGCGTTCACGATGTTTAAACATATTTAATTATACAATTTTACATATAATTATAACATATAAAAATAAGTATATTCAGTACGAGACATACACGTATCATAATATGTTACACATAGATATGAGCATTACATTATTATTAACTGATCGAAAAATGGACAATTACTTTTTTTTAGTATTGATACAAAATTTCTTGTAAATAATTGACCCAGATATTGCCTAGTAAACTGCTTTAACTAATTTTGCCAGTTGCTACGCAATATTTTTGTATTATAAAGAGAGATCAGTAGTACTAGATAGTAACTGACTCAGTCAAACTGCACAAATTTCTACCAGGGTATTTTTTAAAACAAATTACATTACTGATTACCGAGTAAAAAAAATAACAAATTACTATTACCAGTTACCGATTTTTAAAAGTTACTCGTTATTGTTATCGTTACTTGAGAAAGTAACTTTTCATTACTTTTTTATTACTTTTTTAAAATCGACGATTGCCAATCTAGAGACTTTCTAATCTCAAACGCTATGCAAAAAATTTTTGTGTGAAATTACTATTATAATTATTAATTTGAGATAATAATTTATTGAGATAATAATTTATAATTATTAATTTGGGTAATTTTGAGACCCACTATAATAGATGTAAACGATCACGCGTTTGTAAATATTCAAATAAAAATAATTTCTTGATTTGTAACTAAAATCGTGGAAATACAATGTGTAGTTATAGAAACGATACATATGACAATACATTTTGCATTATATATTATATATTTAACAGCAATACGCGAAAAATTACTGTTATATTACGTAATATTACTAAAATATATTAGGTGTTGAAATTAATTCGTAGCGTTTTTTAATGAAAGAATGTTATTTATTTCACATGAGCATTAAAAAATACATTAATGAAAGTACTTCCCATCACTTGTAAAACGCTACGAATTAATTCCAACACCTAATAATATTACTAAAATTTGAATAATTATAGAAAATATTCTGTACTATCTACGTAATTTTCCATATAAAATAGGATATATTTATACAATATAAGTAAATTTACATAATTTTTGTGGAATTATATAATTTCTGTAAAATTGCATGAATTTTTTATATTTACAGGACTAATCATGTAATTTTTATATTTATTATATGTATAATTTTGCGAAATTTTTTTACAGTGTAAGTACTTTGTATCGTATCGTGTCCAATTTTATGTAAAGTAATAATAAAAGTAACTGTAAAATTCGTTATCGTTACTAAAAAAATGTAACTTCGTTACCATTATAGTTACCAAGGAAAAAAAGTAATACAGTTACTAAAAAAATAATTTGTAATTGTAACTTCGTTACGACAACATTTAAACGATCTTCTTTTTTTATTTTATCTTTTCTAGTTTTTATGAAAAAGTTTAGAGAATTCATAGGTTTATAAGCAATTTTAAAATTGAATTTGTGTGTTATAATTTTAAATTTTTCTGGAAACATTTTAAAAGTATGAGACAGTAAAAAACTTTCTATTTTCTATGGAATCAGAGATGGAAACATCAGTATAAATTTTGAAGTTATTGAAATTATTTTTAAGTGACAGTTTTTTTATTCTGTTATTGATAGTGGAAAAAAGGAATTCCAATGGATATCCATTATTTAAAAAAATTTTGATTAAAGAAGAAATATTTCTTTCGTGTAATTTTGGATGTACATAGAATAAAATTCTGTCTAGCTGTCCGATGACTACGCCTTTTTTTTGTTCAATCGGATGATTTGAATTAAAGTTCAAATACTTACTTGAATTTGTAGATTTTTTTTTATAATTGTCAAAAATAATCATTCCATTATTTATTAATAATTTAATATCAAGGAAATTAATTCCTCCATCATCATTATATTCAACAGTGAATTGTATTTTTTCGTGGTAAGAGTTGAACGTGCATAGAATTGTTTCAATTTGATTTTTTTTAGGTGCTAATATAATATCGACAACATAGCGATAATAAAATGGAATGGAAACGTTTTAAAAATGTCATTTTCTAAATCTTCTATTATGCAGTTGGCTAAAATAGAAGAGAGAGGAGATTTCAAACCAAAACTTGGCAAACCAAAGATTGTTTGAAAATTAATTCATTGAATTTAAGAAATGTAGAATTTAGAACAGTTGAAACTGTTTTTAAAAACTTATTTAATGATATTGTTGTATTATTAGGTATTGATTCTCACCTTTTTTCTGTACTTTTTAAGGCTAAGCCATTGGGAATATTTGTACATAGATATTACATCAAAAGAAACAATTTGATAGTTTTGTTCAAGTAGCACCATTAATTCTTTTTACTAGATCAAAACAAATTTAAAATATATGACTTGTGCAAAAACACACGCAAACATCTTGCGTATGTGGCTGTATGCTTTTTATTTATATTTGAAAATAAATTTCTGAAATCTATTTTATATTTTTTATTTTGAATAAGTCATATCGGTTATTTTAGAGCTCATCAAAATTTAATTAATCTGATGATGATGAAATATGATAAAATGATGTTTCATAATGCGATAAAGCGATGAAATAAATATCATTTTATCACAAAAAAATTTTAATGGCCAGATTATGCCACTCCCATAGGGATTTTAGGTCTAGCTAGGTGGAACAGCCGTTCGTCAGAAATTCGGCGGTCCGAATTGATCAGTCCCTCTATTCTTAGGTACCATTATTTACGAATCGCTCAATCACACCTTGTTTCGATCGGGATCCGGTACAGTGACGGATCCAGGGGGGAGGCGGAGGGCACCGCCCCCCACCCTCCCAGAGTTTTTCACCAAACAGAAAGTTAGAATTTATTATATATAACAAAATTTTGTTTTTAAATAACATTTTATATTATGTTAATGTATATATAAAAATATGTCTGGCTAATAAAATGCTGAATACTAGACATGTATAATTCATATTTCATGATCATGATATTGGGTTGGACGAAAAGCTTCTGCGATATTTTTTGTTAGCTCAAAATTATATATAAAATATCTTAGAAATGCTCAAAATTTAAGTTTAAAAAAGGCGCTTTAAAGCTTAAATCTGTACTTTCGAATGATTACTATATTTTTTGAATTTATGTGAGTTTTGTAATTTTTATATATAGAAAACTATGAGCTGAAAAAAAAGGGAAATTTTTCTTCTCATTTTGGGTCTGTCATGTACCAAAAAAATCTGCGAAAATTTTCGACTATCTATATATCGTGAAAGTTTGGAGTTTTCCTTACAAAATCGTTTTTTAAAAATGTTTCTACGATTTTTTGTTCTTGAATTATTCGCCAGTTAAGTAAAAATTCTGACTTTGATCATAACTTTGCTCATAACTTCATTAAAAATCATCGTACTGCAATTAAAAAAACAGATTCTTAAAGCTGAAACGTTGCTCTATCGAATAGCATCATGCTAATTTTTTAAATTATATAGAAATTTGAGTTAAAAATGTAATATTACTATCCTTATATACAACCATTGCGTAATGAAAAAAAGAAAAGTAATATCACATTTTTAGCTCAAATGTACGTATATTCTATTTTTTTTTAAATTGGCAATTACACTTGATAGAGCAACGTTTTAGCTTTAAGAATCTGTTTTATTAATTACAGTACAATGATTTTTAACGAAGTTATGAGCAGTTAAAATCAGAATGCTCTTTTATTTAATCCGCGTGTAACTTAGTCACGTCAGATAGTCGAAAATTTCGCAACAAACATATTGTGTATGTAATTTTGAGCTAACAAAATTCCGCAGAACTTTTTCTCCAACTCAATAGTAATAGTAATAATAATAATAATAATAATAATAGTAAATATAATAAAACAATAAAGAAATAAAAATAATTTAAAAAATATTAAAAATAACAATGATGAAAATAACATCAATAATAAGTCAATATTTACATTTCGTCATACCGCCCACCCCCCCTCCACTTCCCCCCGCCCTTAGAATAACGAAGTTGCGAAGTTGAATACCGTGGGTGACGGAATTTATCGCTGCGCATCTGAAAGACGTCGCAGAGCACGGAGAGGATCCGCGTCGATATTACGCAGTAATGGAACTGCGATGCGCACATGTGACGGCTTAAAAGCCATCGTTTTACTTTGTGGCTGGCGGCCGCTCTATTTTCGCCGATGATGAGGAATTCCGCGGACGGGTGTGAATTCTAAACGCGCGCGTCATTTCTTCCATGCTTCGATCTCGCTTGATTTGTCCTCATTGAGGGGAAGGTAGCTGGTTACATATATATTGCGTCGGTTTGATTGAGAGTATTGTTACAACCACACATGCAGTTATTACAAATACGTATTTGCTTTGGCGGCAAGCCTTTGCTCTTGCACCTGAAACTGATTGAGTTATGCTGAAAGAGCAATTTTGCCGAAGAATCTAAAAATTTAGCTAGATACAGATCTGAAAATAATTTTACTGGACCATCAAAATAATTTTGTAGGAATCTTTAGCGTGATGAGTGATGCTGTAAAAAGTTTTGACATTCCAACAATTGTTTGAGCATTCTACATATATATTGATGATCCAACAAAGTACCGAGGTTTCTGTAGTCTAAAGACTTAGAACGCTCGTACGAAATACAAGAGATTCGGGTTCGACTCCTGATAATATTTTTCGCAAAATTTACAATATTTTTCAGCAAATTAATATCTTTCTAATATAATGCCTAATTGAGCATCGAATTATTAAAAATTATTTATCAATTTAATTTAATTTGTGATATTATTACAGTAGTTTAATTGCGTTTATAAAGTTTAAGTCTGGAAAAACAATTAGGCGCGCAGATCAAATGATTGCAAATATGTGTAAGGTCGGTAAGTTAACTAAGTTTTTTTTTTAACTATGTTAAGTTAAAGTTAACAGCCTTAAAAATTTAACTTAATTAAAGTACAAGTTAATCTATAATAAAATTAATTGGATTAAAAGTTAAAAAGTAAAATAAAAAAGTAATTAAAAAGTTAAAAGTTAAATTTGGTTCGAACGAACAACCAAAAAAAAAAAAAAGAAAAAGTTTGATTATTTTACATAATTTTTCATATTTTTCATTTCTCACAGTTTATTTATTAAAGAATCTGGTTATTTTTGTATACAAGTAACGATTATACAATATAAAATTACTAAATTATATACTCATTAGTTTCTCGGATTGTATTTAAGGATTGACTGAAAAAAAATCAAATTAAAAGTTAATAGTTACCGATAAAATGTAACTAAATTAAGTTAAAAAGTTAAGAATCTAAAATGTAACTAAGTTAAGTTAAAATTAATTAACTTTTTAACTTTTTAACTTAACTTTTATCTTTTTAACTTAGCACTACCCAATCTTGCAAATGTGATACATATGCGTGTACATATAATAGTATATATATATTCACATTGAATTATTTAAGCATTAAAGATCCAGTTTCGACCGGTAGGTTTCTAAGTTTATCGTGTTTATTCTATTTTTTTATTTTGAAGATAACGTTAATATGAACACATTGTATAAATATTGTATTATACAAACAACAGCAACAATTATATGATCAATTGCAAAATGATGAAATAACAAGTAATTAGTCAATTAATTTTGAAATTATTATTATTCGCAAATTCATTTAAATTAGGCAAATATTCGAGATAAAGTAAACGTTGGTGGCGAAATTAGTCAATTTCGTAATTTTTTTAAAATTAGTTTTCTGATTGCCGCGCAATTTTTATCTTTTCTTCTGCGCGATGTACACGCGTTGATTTCACGACTGAGATTTTTTATTTTTTTTTTAAATTAATTTTATGTAATTCATCATTCTGTAAATGTAAAAAATTTATACGCACAGATAAAGATATCAAGCGCACACAAGCGAGAAATTCGTATTAATCATTGAAGACTGATTTTTAATTGGATAAAAAATTTCTATTATCTTAATTTTTGTTTAAATATATTTATCTTATGAATTGCTTCGTATCTTGCTTCTCTTTATTGAAAAATCTTCATAGGATGCTTAAGAAGACGAGATTATTCTATAAACGTTCGTATTTTAATCTTTGTAGTGAAACGCTTAACTTTTTCCGTATGTCATTTTTTTCTGAGTCTATATTGAAGCAAAAAAATGTTTATATTATTTATACGATCTTCAAGTGTAGAAGAATATTTTTATTTGGCAACTGAATGTGGAACGTTTCCGATTTTATGAAAAAAGAGACATTAAAAATGTCGCGAATATTGAAGTTGTAAACATTGGATTCACAGGAGGGATATGGTTCCCTCTTAGAGTCTCCTTTTTAACAAAATTTATAACAAAATGTTATACGTATTTTTAATATTTCTAAAATGCTTAATCACAATTTTGATAGTTCAAAATATTTTTTAGTTTAAAAAATTTTTTTAAATATTTATATTATAGAAAATATAGATTCCATTATACTTTTTTTATACTAATGTAATTTTAAATAAAATGTTTTACGAATTATACATTTGTTAAATAACATACCTTTACAATGTAATAATTTAAATAATAATTTTTAGTATTCTATGTTTCCATATTTGATCTTCAAAAAATTTTGCGGCGCTAATGTCAGATTTTCTCCCTTTGACAGATTTCTAAATCCGCCAATGATTGTGGAAGTTAATTTTATTGAAAAATGACAACTATACTAGATATTTCTGGTTATATTATTTTCTCTTTTTTTTATTCCATTTATTTTGTAGACGGTTTTAAGGGCGATATCGTGCTCTGGTGCAAACTGTTGCTGCCTGGCGCCATGAAGAGAATTTACAATCTGCAAAGTAAACAACTGATAAAGTTGTTCGCGCGATTGCTGCTCCAGGACGAGGACGCGATGCTGGAGCATTTGGAACAAGGCGATGTGGCCGAGACGATCAGCGTGTTCTTTGAAAATAGCGCTGCCGCGTCGCCTTGCGCCGCAAGCGTATTGACTATCCAAGACGTAAGTCGGCACATTTTCGCGAATTTCGAAGATTAGAACAAATCACAGTGAGAAACCGATGAACTAAATAAAAAGAAATTAAAATAATAAATCGTTCGACTAATTAAAATTAATTTTTCTTACCATTCTCACGTTAAAAGACGAATTTATTTGTTTTTGAATAATTTATTTGAAAAAAAATTATTTGAAAAAAAAACAACGCGCAGAGCGAGTTGAGCCTTATGTCTTTATAATCTATTAAGTCTTTGATAAAAGCGTAACCGATTTATATATATTTATAAATATTAACATATCCGTGTCTTATCGCCGTTCAGAAGATTATCAGTATTATTTGTCGTTTTCATATCGTTTTTTTTCTACTTTACAAAATTTACAAACATCTTAGACCTTTTGATGTAATCTTTGATGTAATCTTTTCACTGGTATCTTCGGTTTTTTCGAGTGCGAAATAAAATAGTTTCTTCTAGCGATATTTATCGTTAAATAAGTCGCTCTTTAATAAAATCGCACAGTAACTAAGACTCTCTGTTTAAGAAGGTTGTAAGGTAAATGCAATGTGTTAAGGGGATCCTAAAGCCGTCTGTATTACCGAATCTAAATCATATAATTTTTTTATAACAAATACTTTTTTTCTCTTTTACAGATTCGAAAATCCTTTTTCAAGATTAAAGTATACGCATTAATACATTTGTGAGATGGAGTTTATGTCGAGAACGACCAAAAATTTCGAAATTGATATATTTTTTCCATTGCTTAGTGTAACATGGCGTTTCAAGGCTATCAAATTTACTTGATACGAAAGTTTTGCAATTTGTACTTACGAAATAGTAATTCATAAATACGTTTGCATGAAATAACATCGAGAATATTCTTAGTAGTATTCTTAGACGCTTTATCGTGAATCGAATTTGTCATACGACACAAACGTGCGACTGCGTGAGATATTGGTATAGTAGTGTATATTGTCGATACGCTGAAAAAAACTGCAATCTCTGGTGACTTCGTCGGAGGTCATTCACTTTTGGATCCCCTTATAAGCATGCGATTTAAGTTGTGTGAAATTAGTCCTCCCTTTTTTTTGAAAATTAAAATTTTGACAATTGTTCCAGATTGTTCCGAGTTTGTTCTATTTATATTGTTCCAAAGCGATATTATTTTTTCCAAATCGTTCTCCAATAAAATGGAAAAAAAAACGATTTTTTTTGCTAGCCCCTAGATTTTTTGAAAAATAATTTCTTCTCATTACAAATTGTTCCAAACATTGTTCCAAAAGGACAATTTCCTATGACGAACGGAAATAGCAGAAAAAATAAACATTTTCTTATTCGGCATCCCTTTTTTTAATAATAGAACAATTCATTATCGCCATAGATTGTTTTAGTTGTTCCAAACATTGTTCTAAAAGGACAATTCCGTAAGTCGAACGCTTCGACCAAAAGTAAAGGTACACTCTCTTTATTCCAACACAAAATTTTATATTTTCAATTGTTCTAATCCTATGAAAAATAATTCTGCAGTGTGAATTTAGCAACGCTACCGGTTCTTCCAAAAATTGAAAAAATTGATCCTATTAACTACAGCAACAAGAGTAAACGTACACTTCCTGTTCCAATCGAGAACTTTTTGTTCGAAAATCATTTTTTCTATTCTATTGGAGAATGATTTGGAATAAGATAATATCGCTTTGAAACAATATAGAACAAACTCGGAACAATCTGGAACAATTGTCAAAATTTTAATTTTCCAAAAAAGGGAGACTAACTTCATACACAGCGATTTACCCTCATTTTGAGTTCTATAATGATTAACCGACTGACCAACGTTCTACCAACTGAAAATGATTGGATTTGGTTTCTCACATTATTCTGCGAAAGAAACATCTATATATATTTTATTTTTTTGTGGCCGTTGAAAAGTTATAAACAATTTTTTGTTTAAAAAATCTAAACTTCGAATAAAAATTCTGAAAAAATTACGTAAGTTTAATTAAATCAAAATGAACATTTTTTGTCTCTTAGATTTTTTTTTTAAATAATAATTTTCGAGATAAAAAATATCGAAACTTGAAAAATAACTACCTTTATAATTTTTTTTCTTGCAAACTAATCATCTAATCAGTGCGAATAAAAAACGAAAATATTTGATCAATCTTAAATTATAATGAAAATTTTATTTTATTTTGATTTGTACTATTATTGACAGTGAAAACGTTATTATAATAAAGGTGCATCTGCGGCGTATAAACGGTCTCGACTCTCGACTCTCGACGCGACGGCGCGGCGTATTTGCATGCACGAGTTCGTTTTGTTTTCGCTAGCATTTTTTTCATACTAATTCAGTCAGTGGTGTAGTCCTAAAAATAAAAGTATCCTGGCGGTGCTTTAAACCAAGGTTTATCAGATTTTTTTAAAACATCAATCTGCAACGTGTGAAAGAAACAAGTTAAAAAAAAAGGAAAATGTAATCTTGTCATATAGGATTCGCACCGCGTGGCGTCACCGCGCATTGGCTTAGACGTTTTATTTTTTTATTTTAAAACTACAGCGAATATCTCAAAATGTTATAAGACTTTTTTGTTGCCCTTAACCCTTTCTGTGTCCTCAAAGTGACGCGTACATTATTTCTGAGACACCTTGTATGTTTGGATTCTTTGGTTAACTACAATTATATCATGTTATCATGTCGCAATTCAGATTTCAATAAATACTTCTCTTTCTTCTTACCGTCTTATTACACAAACATAAAAAATTAGTTTTAAATAATTATAGAAAGAATCTTGTGTGCGCGCGCGCGTGTGTGTGTGTGAGACGTCGCACCCCCAGGCTTAGCTTCCGAAAAAAATAAAGCGTCGCCAGATTCCGCCAGGGCTCGATTACACTACTGCATTCAATCCGTTGTGTTTGCATTTCAGTGAAAACTACAATTGCGTATGTATTAATTATATAATATTATTGAAACTTTTATTAAAATTAATTTTTTAATTATTGGTAAGTATTATTATTTTTATCTCTGGATATTGTTGGTTTAATTGTAAAATATCAACAAAACTCGCACGAGCTCGTGCATGCAAATACGCTTGGCGTGCCGCTCACGCGCCGCGGACGCACCTTCATAATAACGTTTTCACTTCATTATAATAACAGTACACATCAAAATAAAATAAAATTCTCGTTATAAATTGACCGAAAATTTTTGTTTTTTTATTCGCACTGATTGGATGATTAGTTTGCGAGAAAAAAAATCGTAAAGATAGTCATTTTTCAAGTTTTGACATTTTTTATCTCGAAAATTACTGCTTTAAAAAAAAAGTCTAAAAGATAAAAAATGTTCATTTTTTATCTTCCAATTAAACTTATGTAATTTTTTCAGAATTTTTTTCGAAGTTTAAATTTTTTAAACAAAAAAATTGTTTATAATTTTTCGACCACTTAAAAAAATAAAGTGTATATAGATATTTTTTTTCTCAAAATAATATAAGAAATCGAATCCAATCATTTTCAATCGATAGAACGTTGATCGGTCGGTTAATGCATTTTCTAAGCGACTTTTTTGGGGATAAACCGCTCGCCTATTAAGAATTACTTGAAAAAATTACAGATTATTCTAAATTGCATTTAAAAGTAATACCAAAAAATTAGAAACAATTGACCATCTGTATCAAAAGTTACTTCAATAAAAAGTAATATTTTTTAAATTTGCACTCTAATAAAAATATATGAAAATGTATTATAAAATAATGGTAAAATCTCAATTTTTTTATATAAGTACTTTATGAATTCAAAAATATTTATATAAAGTTACATTGAGATACAGACATTAATTGTTCAGTTAATAAACAAAATATTTATTTGTTATAAACTAATTGGTGAATCTCAATGAAACTTTACATAAGTCATTTTCAATACTTAAAATATTTATATAAAAATTTAGATTTTTGTTATTATTTTTTAAATTTTTGTTTATAACAATAAAACTAATATCAAATAAAATAATCTATAAAAATGTGTTACTCGATAAAAATAATGTTATGAACACAACTTTCATATGTAGTTTGTTTAAAGCGTAAATATTAATATATATAGTTTACGCCCTTACAACCTCCTTAATGCATTATAAGAAAAATTTTTACCTGCTTGTTTAAAAATTTCTGATTAGCGATTCCTAAATAAAAGCTTACTCGTTCATAAAAATTGAAATAGAAAATGTCTCAAAGATATGAGCAGTAAAATTGATAATTGCAATAATTAAATCACTTATTAAGCGTTGTAGTATCGATTGCGTAATACATATATAATTATATAATAAAAAAATAATAAAGATTATATATATATAATCTTTTTTATTTTTTAAAAATAGATCATTTAAAAGTTATGTAGATTACGTTCTTGAACTGTGAAATACATATATAATATTTCGTCACACACATCAGTTAAATTTTTTGTAACTAGTAATTATCGAAGATAACATCATGTGTAACATTTGCTTGCGAAAATTTCGATTTTTTTTCAGTATAATTTATCTAATAAAACAAAATATATGAACACGCGCGAAGTGATTTATCGAAGTTTTATTTACTTTGATGTATCAACTACGTCGATGTAATTAGGAGCAATCTAGTTGTGGCAACCAAAACTTGATTAGGAGATCATTTTCTATGGATAAGTTTTATGTCTTTATTAATGAATTTTATCGGACAGGTTGATCTCTTTTTGGAAAACCTATCGCGTTTGACCAAGGAAGAGGAACAGATCCAGCATTTTCGATCTATCCTTGATAAGTAAGTTCATTGATCGATCGTTCTTCTTGTTAATCTTTCAACTGCAACATGTAAAGAGATCTTGAAATTTTTATTAGTGCAACAAATATACTAACTGCGATTACATTCATACCGTTTCGATGTTTCCAATTAACAAAGTAGTGATATAATTTTATTATCACTTCACTTTGTCAATTAACGCCGATTTATCGCTAATTAATTAATATAAAATATCGTAAAAATTTTATCGTCGTTCTTTTAGCATTTAACATATTTAATTTAGGTTATAGCTTACATTTTTATTTAGTTTTATCGTTATTTACATGAAAAAGAAATATATAGTTCACGCAATTAAAAATATTTGGTTGGGAGAAATATAGAAACATCATTCTAATTATCTTTATGTGATAGGAATATGTATGGTTGATACGATTTATTTATTTTGATGTGTCAACTACGTCGATATAATTAGGAGCAATCTAGTTGTGGCAACCAAAACTTGATTAGGAGATCATTTTTTATGGATAAGTTATATATTTGTATTGTTGCATCAATCGTGACATTATAAAATATAATATTGTAAGATGTATAATATTGTAATAAGTATTAAATTATTAATAAGAATTAATTTCTTGTTATATCATGCTATAAATTAAGTTGCAATTTTAAAAAGCAAAAGCGACTCACCACGCTTACAATTAAAAGTATGTATATGTGAAATGCCACACTGCAACATAAGTCATTCAACCATTGTACTGGTTCAAGCAACCATATAAATAGTTGTTCCATTTTTTATTATTTAATCTGGTTGACATCACCAGATTTTTGTGTAGATCAATCATACTGTTTTTTCTGTGTATGTTTATTAATATTACTCCTTGTCATTTTTTTCTTAAATTTCACATTTGTTTTAAATTGCACTTATTTTTATATTACGAAAGGCATATCATATAAATTACAAACGATGCTCGCAGTTGAATGCTATCGTTTATCGTTTTATTTTTATGTTCACTTGAATATTTAATAAAAATTTTAGATGTACTGCCAACGATCTGAAGATGATCATACGTCTGATCAAGCATGATCTGAGGATTAACGCCGGACCGAAACATATGTAAGTGCGCTTTTAATGTTTTTTTTTTCTGTCAGTTTCAAAATATGGATGAGTGCGAAAGTGTCCGAGTCCAAAAAAATTTGTATAACATGTAAGTCCACAACGCAATATCTTATTTAAATTGATAATTATACTTACTTTAAGAAATCTGTTTTTTGAGTTACGATACAATTATAAAGAGAGAAATAAAATTTTCCATTTTGTCCAACTTGTTTCCTATATATAATATAAAAATTATCAAATTCATAGAAAAAAACTTAAAAAACATAGTGACCTTTTGAAAGTAAAAATTTTAAATAGAAAATTTAAAATCCTCTTTTAAAATTTAAATTTCGTTTATTTTCAATGAAATTGCATTTTAAATAATAAATCGCGCATGAATTTTTGCACTCAATTCAATAATAATTAAAATATATACATATGTGTTGTACATACTTAGTCTCGAGGCAGTCCACGCAGACGCCTACAAGGCCTTCCAGATGTCCCGAGATTTAGAAACGGTGGTGCGACGTTTCTTGTCGAACTTGGAAGAAAAACTGAGCGCTTCAGGCTCATCACTAAGCCGGAATAAAGTGGCCATCTCGCTGATGACGCCTGTTTTACCGATGCTGGTATATCGAAATAAATCTGCGAAAATTATGTAGTTTTTTTTATTAGTTTTAATAAAATTACATATATATACACGAGAGTAAGTCAATAAGTTCTTAGAAAATCTGTCAGAGGGCACTTGCAGTGTCATGTCACATTACTGTTTGACAAGTAGCATCTTTCAGCTGATTATTGTCAAATTTTGAGCGAAATTCATCGCGTGGTTTCATTTCTGTAGACGATTAAAGCGAACCTTTGTATTTTTTGCAAAATGAAAAAAAAAACGAGTTCGTGCAGTGATCACATGGCACAGATTTCAATTTTGCACGAACAATTGGGTATGAAAAAGCTATCGGCAAGATGAGTGTCGCGTTTGTTCACTG
This sequence comes from Acromyrmex echinatior, assembly GCF_024713525.1. NCBI lineage: Eukaryota > Metazoa > Arthropoda > Insecta > Hymenoptera > Formicidae > Acromyrmex > Acromyrmex echinatior. Next base: position 276,800 of record NC_141868.1, read on the forward strand.
CGGACCATAAGCGTGATCGTGTGACGATTTCAAAACAATATTTGGAGATGTTTCAATGTAATCCAGATGAATTTCTGCGTCGATTCATTACTGTGGACGAAACATAGATCCATTACTTCACACCTGAGACGAAGGAATGTCAAAACAATGGACTTCACTGAGTGAACCAGCTCCGAAGAAGGCGAAGACCGTGAAGTCGGCTGGAAAGGTGATGGCCACAGTTTTTTGAGATGCGGTATAATTCATATCGATTATCTTCCGTCGAAGCAAACGATCAATGGCGATTACTACGCAGCCTTATTGGATCGTTTCAATAACATTTTAAAGAAAAAAAACGTCCCTATTTGGCGAAGAAGAAAGTGCTTTTCCATCAAGACAATGCACGGGTTCACACGTGCCCGACACCGATGGCCAAATTCAACGAATTCCGCTACGAATTGCTTCCCCATATTCGGCAGATTTAGCGACTATTTCCTGTTTCCAAACCTGCGACTATTTCCTGTTTCCAAACCTGAAGAAATGCTTCGGAGGAAAGAGATTCACTACTAAAGAGCAGCCAAAACAGAAGCTTATTTTGAAGAGTTAGACAAATTATATTATTCGGACGGCTTGAAAAGTCGACGGTTGGAAAATCGTTGGATCAAGTGTATCGAGCTGAAAGGAGACTATGTTGAGAAATAAAAATGAATCGATAAAAAAAAATGTGTTTCACTATGTTTTTCTAAAAACTTATTGACTTGCCCTCGTGTTTGTGTGTGTGTGTGTGTGTGTGTGTATATATATATATATATAGGGTAACTCCGGTATATACGCCGCACCTATCAAAAATTTAATTTATTAAATATTATTTACTATGTTTATAGTAAATGAACTATATCAGTAGAAACTTAGTACTGTTTACTATTATGAAAAAAATATTAGAAATTCAAAATATTTATTTTTCATATTAAAAAATAAACTTTTTGAAACCCTTGCATTTTTGCCATATATCCCAAAAGGGTGGGGTATATAGGCTACTCATAGGAGAGATAGGGGAGGAGAAATATGTATGGCTCATGAAAAATTTACAAATAATGCATATATAAATAAAACATATAATGACATAACTTATAAAACGTGTTATAAAACATGACATAACTTATATACTATTTATAAAGTTTTCTTAAGGAATAAGAATGGTAAATATGTATAATATGAAGTAATAAATAATTACAATCTTCCTACATATATTACAAGTGTTATGACATGAGGTACATATTATATATAATGCGTTTATTGCATTTAGTTCATTGAATTCAATCTGCGCATTTTGTATGCTTTGGGCGTAAATCCCGCTCGCTGTCGTATATCCTAAACAGATGGGATATACAAGAGAGTAGACAAAGAATACAAAAGCAAAACACTTGTATTTTGCTACACAATATGTTTTACTATTCCATTACACATATGTATAACTATTAAGTCTTTTACACGTCCTACATAATCATTTTATGTAGATTATAATTTATGATGGTGTTACTTATTACAGTGACAAATCGATTAAACTCACAATAATTTCATTAATATTAACAGTAAGAAGCTGAAATCATAACATAGTACTAATATAACATAAAGACATGTAACAGAGTAGTTGCGTGAAAATTACCCTCACTTCTTCTATTTTTTCTAACTTCTGCAGCGTAAATCCCAGCGCGGCATATTTGTCGAAGTTACTCTATGTAGGATGTCCTATTTTAATCGATCATTTCAAATATCTCTTGAACAGTACATTTTAGAACAAAATGTTTCAGATAAAAGTTTTGGAAATTTGAGGGGAATATAAGATAGTACCATTGATTTGATCTTGGGTGGCGTTGATGAGGGCAAGGTCACTTTGAATTTTTTTAATGGAACTCCCATTTTTCATTACGTATTCTTGTAATTTATCTTGAGAGCTTTTCAAAATTCACTATAATTAAGTTCATTTTCATTAAGTACTTTACAAGTTACAACACCGCCGGCATTAGCATTATCTAAGATATCCGACGACTAAAAAATTTCTTAAATGTTGTTTAGGATCATCACCTGGATAATATTTGTCAAGATCAAAGCCATTAAAGATTGGTTATACATCTTATTTTAATTTTTCGTAAAAGTGAATTTTTAGTGCAAAAATGAAAATAAGAGGAGCAATCTCCAATAACCTTGATCTTGACAAATGTTATCCACATAATCCTGAACAACATTCAAGAGATTTTAGTCGTCGGTCAGACTTGGGTAATGCTAATGCCGGTACTGTAACTTTCAAGCCTTATAACTTGCAAAGTACTTAATAAAAAAATATTTTATTATAGCGTTTTGAAAAGCTCTCGAGGTAAATACAATATGTAATGAAAAATGGAGATTTCCGTTAAAAAAATTCAAAGTGATCTTACCCTGATCTTGATGACGCCACTCAAAACCAAATCAATGGCACCGTCTTGTGCTCCTCTCGAAGTTCCAAAACCTTTATCTGAAATATTTTTCCCTAAAATGCACTGTTCAAGAGATATTTGAGGTAATCTATTAAAATGGGACATTCTATGTATACATACATATGTATATATAGTGTGCGTGCGTGCGTGTGTGCGTGTGTGTGTGTGTGTGTGTGTGTGTGTGTGTGCGTGTGCGTGTGTGTGTGCGTGTGTGTATGTGTAGAGAGAGAGAGAGAGCTTCTTTGCGAATCACAATACTATAACAATAATTTTTCGAAAAATTAAGTAAAAAATTATTCATAAATTTTTATTTTAAGCAATTTAAGTTTTTGGGTTATAAGGATTTTAATTGCCCATATTTTTCACTTGTATATATTATCGATATTTGCATTATCTGCATATAGATATATTGTATTTCATTGTTCAATTTTAAAGTGAACGTTGCAAAATTGCAACATCGTCTCTTTATTCAGAACGTTCATAAGTTATACATTGAGAGAATTAAATAATCGAACGCTGTTATTAGTTATTTATTATTAGCTGATTACCATCTACAATTAATTAATCAACCGTATTTAATTAATTAATTACACTTATCCGGTTGATTAATTAATTGAAGGCAGAGGCGTGCACGTCCGTGGAAATGGCGATGCGAAAGTGCCCGAACGGGATGTTGTCGGAAGTCAAGTACGACGGCGAGCGCGTGCAGGTGCACAAAAGCGGAAACGACTTTCGATACTTCAGCAGATCTCTCAAGCCGGTCCTGCCGCACAAGGTAGAGACGACATATATAACTTGTAGAAACATATTACATGAAACAATTTGAAAAAATATAATATAATACCGCTTTATAATTTAAAAGTTTCACGCCACATTATAGAAACAGAAAGAATCATACTAACGTAAGAAAAAACGTGATGATTGTTATTACGAAATTTAACGATCAAGATACGAAATTAAAAGCGTGTTTTCGATTTTTTGATTTATTTGAATTTTCTGAACGGTGATCGATTGAGTATTCTATTTTTTTAGGTGAATCTCTTCAAAGATTATATAGTGCAGGCGTTTCCTGACGGTGACGATTTAATTCTCGATTCTGAAGTTCTCATGGTCGACAATGAGACCGGACAACCTTTGCCTTTTGGCACCTTAGGAATTCACAAAGTAAGAGCGATGAACCTCATCACAAATCTTTTCATTTCATTTCTCTGAAAACTTTCGAAAATTTAAATACGAGATCGCCAATGAGTAGTCAAAGTTAGATGTTTCGAATAATACAATATTCTTGGTTTTTAATTTTAAGATATTTCGCAAATTTCCTTTTGTAATATTTTTGCGTCTGTTTTTATATTGTTTAATTTAAAATTTTACGATCGATGATGAGTTTGATTATATTACCTATAGCAAAAAATATTCTATAATAATACTTTAAATCATATCTAATAATAAGACTATGTTTAATATACATTATCGAATTTGTTTTCAGAAAGCTGAATTCAAAAACGCCAATGTGTGCCTTTTTGTCTTCGACTGTTTATATTACAATGGCGACATACTTATAGACAAGTAAATATCGAAAAAATTTTCATATACAATAATATCTTATAATAATTACACAATGGTTTACTTTTTTTATTATTTTAAATCAGACAAGATGATTCTTATTGATTTTTTATGCTGAAGCTGTAAAAGATATCGTGAATCATATCAGCACGTCAAGTTTCCGAAATAATTGAGGTTTAATGATATTTTTGTGATATTAAAAATTTTTTTAATAAGAAAGAAAATTAACATTATATTGAAATTTTGATCATAAGCTATAAATGTTAAAGAACTCCTTATATTTAACAATTTAAAGACTAAAAAGTAAGGGAAGTAGAAATCAGCGTGGTACTTGCAATTTTTAATATAAAGGTATATAATGTCCGTATAAAATCTGTACGCGTTTCGACTTATTTCAAGTCATTCTCAATTAATGGAATTAATATAATTCTATTCTGTACAAATAGTGCATCAACCATGGCATCAACCATCCAATATCTCAAAGAGGTTTCTTAGCTTCGTCCCAGTTTACTGGTTAGAAAGAAACAAGTAATTTTTATCAAGTAAAGCTATAATAAGAATGTCAAAGACATATGTGAAATTATTTTTTTAAAAAGAAACAAAGAGAAAGTAGATTGACACTTATCGATTTGATGCAACTTGCACATACAGACACAATAGTCAACCAATTGAATATAATACTTATTTGAATAATAAGATAAAGTAACAAGAGTGATCCAAATAAATTTTTTCGTCGAATAAATAGAATGAAATGTAACAGTTCACTTTTCGGTTACATAGAGACAAATAACAAGTATCACCGCCGATACAAGTATCGACCCGAAACAATCAAAAGCATAATTATAAACATTAATTTTTAAATTGTATTCAGAATTGACTTAGGCATGGTCTAAAAATTCAATATCTGTTTGAACTAGTTTGGAGGTTTAAACTCCTTTTTTATGTTTTTATATGAATTTCAGATGTTAATCTTTTGTTGTAATTTCTTGCTATAATATATCCAAAACTTGCATTCTGTCCAAATCGAATTCATGGTCAAATTGTAACCTGTGGTTTGTAATGACCGAATGGGAAGACGTCTTTCTTCTAATGTGATTTCGATATTTAGAAATGCATGTATGTAATTGACGATTAGTTTGTCCTACATAAGAAGTATCGCAGTCTTCGCAGGCAACGTCTTATAGACAACGATTCTCTGTGCACTGGTTGGTAAAGGATCTTTCTGCACTTTCTTTAGACTGCGAAGTTTATTGATACTATAAAATGTAATTTTTAATACTATATTGTTTATAATCCTTTTAAATTTATCTGAGATGTTGTTAACAAAGGGTAAACCATATAATTTTATTATTAGTCACGTTTTTTTTATTATTTTTATCATGTTCATGTTACTATTTTTTATAAGATATTTTATTCTCTGAGACATAGTATTAAAAATAAATTCAAGATAATAGTCATTATTTGATAAAATACTAACGATAAGTTCAAAATTTTTTTGATGAAATTTTGAATCAGAAAGAAAAAACACTTTATCAATCATGCCTCAATCACTTTTTTTTTGTGAGAGAGAATGTCTGGATAAAAAATTTAGGTATCTATTTGAAGAAATCGGTTTTTGATATCAGTTAAATATCAGTCTTTCGTTATGAATTAAAATGATTGTCAAAAAAATTAATTTTGTCGCTACTTTAATTGTAAACTGTAACCTTGAATGTACAGAGTTAAACATATTTAAAAAGTTATCGATTTGTGTACTAGGGTGCCACGATATCATTAACGTAACGATAAAAAAATAATCCTAAGAATGATTTTTGTTAGCAGTTCAGTTTATTCTTGAGTCTACTTTTTTTATGTTTGATGACCAAATTTATAAGTAGAACTTTGGGACACCTACGGATTTCCCGGTTATCGCTGATATTGTAATGATTTGTATTGTATTATAATTAACTGACCTTGAAGAAAGTATACTTGATAACATGGGTTTTCGGATTAATTTTTTTTTATCACAATCGAAATTTATTTTTATCACATTCGATACACAAATCGATAAATATGTTTAACTCTGTACATTCAAGGTTACAGATTACAATTGAAGTAGCGTATAATAAAATTAATTTTCTTGACAATCATTTTAATTCATAACGAAAGACTAATATTAATTGGTATCAAAAATCGATTTTTTCAGATACCTAAATTTTTTATCCAGACATCCTCTCTCACAGAAAAAAAGGCGCGATTATATATAGGCATATTATAGGCGTGATTATAGGTTGATAAAGTGTTTTTCCTTTCTGATCCAAAATTTCATCAAAAAAATTTTGAACTTATCGTTAGTATTTTATTAAATAATGACTCCTCTTGAATTTATTTTTAATACTATGTCTCAGAGAATAAAATATGTATGTATATCTATAAAAAATAATAACATGGTGAACAAAGATTATAAAAAGAACGCGACAACAATAAAATTATATGGTTTACGATCTCCTTTGTTAACTACGTCTCAGATAAATTTAAAAGGATTATAAACAAAATACGGTATCAAAAATTGCATTTTATAGTATCAACTTCGCAATCTAATCAAAGCACAGAAAGATCCTTTACCAACCAGTGCACAAAGAAAAGTTGTCTATAAGATTGCCTGCGAAGCTTCTTATGTACGATAAACTACTCAATTACATACACGCATTTCTGAATACTGAAATCACATTAGAAGAAAGACGTTTTCCCATTCGATCATTACAAACCACAGGTTACAATTTGTTATCAAAGAGTTTAAACCTCCAAACTAGTCTCCAAACATTCAAACAGATACTGAATTTTTAGACCAAGCCTATAAGCCAGTTCTGAATACAATTTAAAAATTAATGTTTATAATTATACTTTTGATTGTTTCGGGTCGATACTTATATCGGTGCTGACACTTGTTATTTGTCTCCGTGTAACCAAAGAGTGAACAACTGTTACATTTCATTCTATTTATTCGACGAAAAAATTTATTTGGATCACTCTTGTTACTTTATCTTATTATTCAAATAAGTATTATATTCAATTTGTTGACTACTGTGTATGTATGAGCAAATTGTATCAAATCAGTGAGTATCAATCCACTTTCTCCTTGTTTCTTTTTAAAAAAATATTTAACATATATTTTTGACATTTTTATTTTTATTATAGCTTCAGTTCATAAGAATTACTTGTTTTTTTCTGGCCAGTAAACTAGGATGAAGCTAAGGAACTTCTTTGATATATTGGATGACTGATACCATGCATTATTTATACAGAATAGAATTATATTAATTTCATTAATTGAGAATGACTTGAAATAAATACTGTCGAAACGCGACAATACAGACAATAGACATTATACACTTTTATATTAAAAATGAACTTTTAAGCATTTCCATTGTTATACTTGCACACCAAGTACCGCGTTGACTCCTATTTTCCCTTACTTTCTAGTTTTTAAATTATAATTATATTGTTTATCCTCTTTAAAATTCATTATTTTAATTTTAATGTCATACTTTTTAACCATATTGTGATGGATTTACGTACATAGTACGTAAGTTTTGATGACACTTAGATTTTCTTTCAACATCCAAAAATCTATAAAAAATATCTTTCTTAGTTTAAAATAATGTGTTTGGCTGTAAACTATAATATTATTCTATTAGGTGTTGGAATTAATTCGTAGCGTTTTACAAGTGATGGGAAGTACTTTCATTAATGTATTTTTTAATGCTCATGTGAAATAAATAACATTCTTTCATTAAAAACGCTACGAATTAATTCCAACACCTAATAATTTTACATGTTAAAGCTATTTTTCTTTTTTTCTTTTTCATCTCATTAGATCTATGTTGGAGCGCAGGAACATTTTGAAGGACAGAATGACGGAGATACCGAATAGAATAATGTTGTCGGAGGTTCATGAAGTGCATGTAAAGAAATAAAAATTTTAAAAAGCACGTTAATTACTATTTACTTACAGCGGCATCGGATTACAATTCGCGTCTGATTTCAGGATCCGCGGGATTTAGTGGGAAGAATTGTCCATGTATTGAAACTGGGTCTTGAAGGTTTGGTCCTGAAAGACATCGACGTGCGTATCGATCTTGTAAACGTATTAATTTCCCACATTATTGCTGTATTCTTTTAATAATGTTATTGATATAATTAATCGAATAATCATTGCGCAATACAATTATATATGTAATATTTATTTGATTGTTTATACAAACATGTTTTTCTTGCTTTATCTATTTTTAACTCCCTGCGATAAAGTCGATAATTTATTTAAAGATAACGTTCTTATGAAATTTGTTTTGTGGATCGTTATTTAAATTTCATACCGAAATCTCCGCATTTTATTCGAAATCTCTGCATTTTCAGAGCAAATACGAGCCAGGAAAAAGGCACTGGTTGAAGGTAAAAAAGGATTATCTGTGCGGTGGTGCGATGGCTGATAGCGCAGATCTCGTAGTGCTTGGTGCATGGTACGGCACAGGCAACAAAGGTTGGTATGAGCTACGATGCAGTGCGAAAGATAATATCGTAAAGTGAAAATGTAAATCGGATATAACGTGGGATAAATATATATTTTATTAAATAATCGCAATTGTTTAAACTCGTCGAACGATACTTGGTGGCTGTGTTCAACAGAAAGCAGTTTTGCAATTGTAAAATTTTTATTTAATATGATTGATTTATATATTTAGATTTAGTGAAGAGAGTGCAAGATCAATCGTATTAAAGAATTTTGCAACAATTGCAAAACTATTTTTTCTACTTAATGCAGGCATTGTTTCATAATGACAATTAAAAATAGTCTATTATAACTTCGCTATGCAGCTTTTAAAGCTTCTGAATAATCGCAGGTTCCTTGTTGGAATCGTGACGTCAGAAGCAAGGAATGACACGTAAATTTATGCTGCAAGCCATTTGTAAATAAAGACAATTTGGATAAATCTAAATGACAAGATTGCTTTAAAATACTTGTAAAAATGGGCAGAAACTGTACTTTTCTCCCTTAATAGTCACTAAATGGTTGTAAAAGGTAAAGTAAACCTAATGTCCTTCGGGCAGAAACACGATTTGAACAGTTGTTAAAATGAATGAAATATACGCTTTTACGTATAAAATTCCAGGATAATTATGGTTTCTGCCCATTTTTAAGACTTTCATAAGTATGAGACATGTCACATTTTCACAATTAAGCAAATAATAACGAAATGGCACGCAGCACAAATTTTGTCGTCAAAATGTCACTTTTCCACGCCTATAAGTTCAATCATTTATCGTGGCGAGGCGCTGTAACACACACAAAAGTATGTGTACATGTGCTCGCTTTCAGCGCGCGAGAGCACATGTACAATGGGCTTGTGCTCGTGTGTGTGACTACGATTTCGCCACATTTCAGCAAGCCGCCGACTGATTTTGAATCGCATACTGACTACTCGGGAGCCTTAAATTGTTCAAATTTGGTAATACGGTGATAGACAAAAAATGAAATAGATAAAACGGAATTTACATGTCTAAAATGAAATTTATTTCGTAGAAAAGCGGCCGATCTTTCGCACTGACTCGATCTCCAAACTTGCTATTTCCACGTATTTTTCTTCTTTTTACAGGCGGCATGCTGTCGGTTTTCTTAATGGGCTGCTATGACGAGAGGCGCGACAAGTGGTTAACTGTTACTAAAGTAAAATATTTAATGAATTTTAAATGTTAATTCGAATTAAAGTGGGAGATTACACTCTCCTGTCATCGTAGGTACACACGGGGCACGACGATGCCACCCTGACGATGCTGCAGGATCAGCTGGACATGGTAAAAATCGGCAAGGATGTGGAGAAGCTACCGAACTGGTTGCATGCCAAGAAACCCATGGTGCCGGATTTCGTAGCGAAGGATCCCAAGGTAAGATCCAGTGAGTCGATTTACCGATCAACGTGTGAAATATTTTATTAAAATATTTAAAAAAATTATTCACATAAATATTTCATGCTGTGAACAATCAACCCATTATTGAAACTGCTCAGCGTTATTAAGGCTTCTGAGTAGTCAGCATGCGATTTAAAATCAGTCGGCGAAATGTGGCGAAATCGGTAGCCACACTCGGCGCATCGAAAGCGAACATATATACATGGGCTCGTGCTTGTATGTGTGTTTCAGTGCCTCGCCTCGACAAATGGCTGAACTTATAGGTATGGAAAAGTGACGTTTTAATGACGAAATTTGTGCTATATGCCATTTTATTATTATTTGCTTAATTGAAAATGTGATGTGTCTCGTACTTATAAAAGTCCTAAAAATGGGCAGAAACTATAGTTATCCTGGAATTTTATACGTAAAAGCGTATATTTCATTCATTTCAACAACATGTTCAGACCGTGTGTTTCTGCCTGAAATTAGGCTCACTTTATCTGCCTTTTACGACCATTTACTGACTATTAAGGGAGAAAAGGACAATTTCTGTCCATTTTTACAGGTATTTTAAAGCAATCTCGTCATTTATATTTATCCAAATTGTCTTTATTTACAAATGGTTTGTAGCAATTAACGTGTTATTCTTCGCTTCTGACGTCACGATCCCAACATGGCCGCCGCAACTACTCAGGAGCCTTAAGATTGGTATCCATAGTCGATTCTTACATTAAAACCGTTTTAAGTACACAATCATAAAAAGCCATAACCCAATCATAGAGCCGTTAGCATTTTAAAACATTAGATATTACGTAAGACAGTCTTAAAATAGACTAAGAATAGACTATGAATATCAGGCTAAGATCGCTTTTAATTCCAACATAATTGGTAGGTGTAATAAGCCTTAAACCTTATATCTTTTAAGAAATTGATCAATCACAAGCGAATATGAGAAGAATAATCGATTATAATTGATCAATTTCTTAAAGTTTAAAGCTTGCTACATTTATTGTGTTTCGAGAGACTTAAACATCATATAATATTAAAACATCTTTATTTATTACATAGTGTATGGGGGAATCTTATTATTTTAACAATATATGAAGAACAGAATTTCAAAATGCATTTTGTCCAAAATTTCATTTTTTAAATTAGAGATGGTGTCGTGTTGAAAAACTCATATTATAAGCTATTCTGAGATGTTCAGAAAGCATTTGTTTTATCATTAATTTATATGCTGAAAAATAGACATTTCGAAGTACTTTAATAAAGAAGTATAAAGCCAATGAGAGCCGACACAGTTGTAACCAAAAATAATATATATGTATGTCAATCACCAATTACAGACGTTTCGACCATAAGATTAGGTCTTCTTCAGTGTAATAATAAAATTATCGAAGTTGATACATTGTAAAACAATAATAATAATGTCAGTGAATCATCCTTAGGCTGTTGTCCAAAATTAAGAATTTCAGCCTAACGATGATTCATTGATAGCATTCGCCTATTGTTTTTATTTATAACGTATTAATTTGACTCTGATAATTTTATTGTTATACTAAAGAGAACTTAATCTTATGGTCGAAACGTCTGTAATTGGTAATTGATATATATATTATTTTTTATTACACACTGTACAACTGTATCGGCTCTCATTGGCTTTATTGATTTGATCTTTGTAGCCTTTTTCAATTTTAATTGTTATTTCGAAACACATTATGTTTTTTAACTACAGACAAATAAAATGTAATTGTTTAACATTTTTAGCAATTGTTTAGCAATTTTGTTTAATATTTCACATCCTACTGATTGGCACATTGTTACTTTCCGTAAAATGCGTAATTTTCTTGTGCGCGGAGTTTCTTTTTTTCTCATTTTCTGAAAATTACAAATTTTAAACGCATTTTGGAAGTTTCATATAAGAAATCTTGCGTTGTATCTTTCGATACTTAACTTCTAATTTTCTTTTTAAATTATTTTATTACTTGAAGTCGATGTTACATTGAGATTTTTATGAAAACGATTTAATTAAAATCCTTTATATTGTATAATAATTACTTTAAAAACTTAAAATATTTTCCCCACTTTTAAGTTTTTTTTTAAATATTACTCTCTTTCCGCTTCTTTCTATAATTAATGGACTAATTAATGATCTGTCACTGTTCGCTCTTCATTCAGCTTTTTCAAACGCAAACTACGGAACCCGTTATACTGTAGAGTTAATATACTTCGCCATTAGTCCGTCGTAACCACTAATCGTTATTTCGATGTCGGGGGGAATAAACAGAAGCAGCCGGTATGGGAGATAACGGGCGCCGAGTTTACGAACCAGGGGATGCACACCGCGGACGGCATCAGCATCCGATTTCCGCGTGTCACGCGGATCCGCCACGACAAGGACTGGTCGACGGCCACCACCCTGGACGAGTTGCGTGTTCTCTTCAAAAGGAAGCCCGAGACTGTTGATTTCGGCCGTTTGCTCGATACGTTAACTGATGTAAAGACTTCTCCAAGGAAGAAACCGTTCGATCCCATAAGGAACACATCACCGAAGAAGATCGAGAGCTCGAGAACGAACTTCTGGGATGAGCCATCGACGAGCTCTAAGGCTAAGAAGGAGCTGCCGGAAGACATCAAGGAGGAAGTCAAGGAAATACCGCTTCAGGAAGGAATCCTCAAAAGACGAAAAGGGAATAACTGCGACGAAGAATCGTCCGATAAAGTCCGGTCGGAGAGGAAGAGATTGAAACGTGAGATTAAGGGAAAAAGGGAGAATTTCTCGTCAACAAAATTAAAAAAAGAAGAAAAATCGAATTCGAGGACGGAAGGATCTTTCGAATCCTCGTTCGATGCGAGTTCTGTTGATTCGGACGTTGAAGTTACCGTAAGTGATATCGTTTATTTCTTCGATAGAAATTATTTCTCGACTTCTGCAAAATTTTATAAATTTCTTTCTTTTCAGAAAATATCGCGAATCTGTTTAATAAACATTTGTCATATTCTGTCATTTCTTCTACACGATTTGTATAAAAGTTTCCGAACTTTTTTTTCTACGAGTACGAAATGTTTTCTATTGTAAGAGTACTTATTCATCTGATATAACTTTCCTTTGATTATTTCTTTTCTAAAGTTAAAAATGAAGCTGAAAGAACACATTTTACATGGAAATTGTAAGATATAGAAGACTTGAATTGAGGTCATTTTCTCCATTTTAAAAGAAGTTTGTTAAAAATGTTTCTAGAATTTATACGATTGTTATATAGATTATAACTGTATTACAGATAGAATAATAAATAAATAAAAGTAAAAATTATATAAGAAATTAGATTTTTAAACAAAATTCGGAAATTTTTTAAACAGATTGTGTATCCCCTGTTGATTTGTCTTTACTCAATTAATTAATTTCTCATCTAAATTTCTTAAATTCTTCTTGTGAAAAAATAAGAAAATGTCCATCTCACTAATTTCTTTTAATCAGCCAACGTGTCCTACCAACGATCTTTCACAAACTTATTCTCGCTATTCGCTCAATTAGCAATGTTGAATCATCATGCCGCCGAAGTCGGTCTCCTCCATTTGTCTTCTTAGAAGTTATCTAACTGCCCCTTAAATTTAGCTACTAATATTTACAGCAAGTTCGTCACACATGTATCCACTTTTAACTTTGTTGCATTTATTTAATTGAGGTCAGCTTCGTAGTTATATATTACTTTTGCACATTAAATTTATTTATATAAAATTATTTATGTACTATAAATAATCATATATGTGCACTTTAAATTTTTTCTAGTGAAATCTCACTCTAAGAAAGTGAAAATACAACCACCTTTGAAAAAAAGTGAAAATACTTCACTTCTTGAAAAAGAGTGAATTTTCACTTTTTTTAGAATGAATTTTCACTTCAAAGGAAATCTTATTTCAAAAAGGTAAAATTTCATTCTAAAAAGAGTAAAGATCGTCATTTTTTTCCAAGAAGTGAAATATTTTCATTTTTTTTCAAGGATGGTTGCATATTTACTCTCTTGAAGTGAATTTCACTGCGAGAAATTTAGAGTATAATTATTATATTTTATTATGTAATTACGTATTATTATATATTACAATATTATAAAAAATTTTATATACTTATCATATAGACATTTATATTGATTTATTTGATACTGTTTTTCTGCATGAATTTACATTTTTTTTCTTCTTTAGCCTGTATCTCCTTTAGCTTCACGTATTATTAGATATTTCTCTCGAGTGCATTATTTTGCTTTTTTTCACTCTGTCACAACTTTTTTCTTTCAGAAATTCAGTAATGTGCTGCAAGAGGTGCGAGTGAGTCTCGCGCCTGGTTTCGACACGAGCAGAAAGAAGGACACGCGAAGGATGCTTAAAACGTATCCTTTTTCTCATAATTATTTCGATAATTCGCGGATCGCTATACTCACGGTAATTACGTTATCTTTACACTCGTATTACATTCGCAATTTCATAAAAGCTCGATGATCTTATGACGACGTGCTCGCCCCTGGTAATTTCATAAATTTTTACCACTCCCGTTCTCCCTTTCTCGCCCTTTCTCTCCTTCAATCCTCTAATCTATTTTCGAAGTAACGCAATGTTGGCCTCGTATTGACGAGGAAGTTGCATTATTGGAACTTGTAACACGCGTTCTCTATCTATGCCAAGGTTAACTTTTTTGTCTAGCCTTGCCATTATATGGAGGTTGTTATAAGGAAATCTTCGGTGTGCCACTCTGCTACAGAATTAAGCAAAACAAAACCATAACTTTATTTACACTTTCTTCTCTTGCATTGAAAGCAAAAATATTTTTTTCTTTATTTTAACAAAGTTTAATTCTTTTATTGTATTCTGTTTTACATTTGATTTAAAATAAATCATTATAAACCAAAGTATACATTAAAAAAAACATTCATTTATTTGTGTTAGAAACATTTTTATGCATTTATGAATAAAAATGTTTATTTTACTAATTTTTATTACAATATTTATATCTGGATATTTTACTATATTAATATTTGAAATTATTATAATGTACATATATAATGTACATTATAATATTATTATAATGTACGGTACATTTTTTATGTTTGAAAACTATCATATATGATTATTTTATTATTAACATTATTATTAACATTAACAGCAATAAAAATGGAGTTCCTAATAGAGATGGGATCAAATTCAATATGTACTTAAAAGCTCATAATTTAGCTTCATTTTCTAAGATTTGAATAATATTCATAAGAAATAATATTTCGTATTTTATATTTGCAAAGTAATCGATTCCAACTTGTTAGTTTCAAATCTTACAAACGAATACCTACAAGATTCAAAATATACTTACAAAATATATCGTATAGAATCGAATCTTTTACAAGTAATACTTGTAATATTTGAACTCTAACAGGGCTGTTAGCGAAATACAGAAGAAAATTTTCCTTATTTTTCTTGATTTTCCCGGTCATTTTTTTGAAAAAATTTCCTGACTAAAAATTTGAAAAAGAAAAACTTTCAATTAAAACAAAGAAATATGTCAAAATATTTTATTTTACAAACAGTACTATAAAATATAAATAGAAAATGAAATAAAGTACTTTTATTATTAATTTTAAAAACTTTAAACGTTTTTAATAAAAATTTCGTTTTGAACAAATTCATATGATATGTATGCATTTTTACTTTCGAGCATTTCGAACGTTTTCAAGGCATTTCGAACGTTTACATTTTAGCATTTAATTATAGTATAGAGTCTCTTTCATTCTTCTTAATCTTGAACGTGTTATTACACGAATATATGTACATTTGAATGTTTTATTCACTATTTGAAGAAAATGCCGGACATTTTCGTGGCATCCGATTGTAATGTCTTTATTAATACTCTTTCTTGAGGTTTTTATATTGAAATAATTATTTCATAAGTCGATTATAGTTCTACTAATCTCTTTATGCGAATCGATAAATGTCGATTCATAGTAGATACATAATTGCAAGTCCGAATATGTATTAATCTCAAAAGTGAGAAAGCATTTGTCACAAAATGTTTTTTTGCATGATTATAATTTTCATAAGTTTCGATTATACATATTTGATTTAGGTCGAATATACTTGGAAGTACTGCTACTATTTTTCTGAGTAATCATAGAGAACTTGAAACTGCTTCAACAGATTCGAACCTACTTGTAAGATACTTAATCCCATCGCTAGCTCCTAACTATAATTACTTTATAATGTAATTATAGTTACAAATACTTTTCTGTCAATGAAGGAAATATGTAATTCACGAACTATCAAGAAACAAAACACTCGACGATACAATGCGATGCAATGTGCATTATAAATCAGATTCTCGATGCGTTACAATTGCTAGAGATGTGCAGACTCGTGTACTTAGGATTATTCCCGAAAGGATCGTCTGGTTCATCTCCGCAGTAACGTCGCTGGAATCGTCCCCGCGACGTTACTGCGACGCGATCCCAGATCCATTTTCTTTGTTCATACGAGAAATACACCTCCAGGGGCGAGTTTAAAGCCACGCTGACGTCTTCAGACTACAATCTTCCTTGACAACATTCATATGTTAGACTCGGCGCCACGATAGTTACGCTGATGAACGGACACGATTCGACGGTAACCCACGTCATCCACACCCGCGCGGAAATTCCGTCCTCGGCTATCCTCGAGGTAAGTGCGAACTAGTTTAAACGGCACAATGTGTTCCCGAAGATTGTATTCGGTGTACAAATAAGTTTCCGCCGTTTGACAAAAGACGGTACCACTAGCAAGCTATGCTTAAAATTGTCTGATGTAAAACATTATATCGTAAGGTTGGACATCTGTCAACAACATAACCTTGAAATACTAGCGATTTTGTATCAGCATCATATATTTTTTTTGTGCGAAAATGCCGAGTTTTGAGCCGAATAAGCGTCATTTGCGGGAACTTTTGATTTATTTCTTTAATTTGAAGAAATCTGCAGTTGAGGCTCATCGATTGCTTGTAGAAGCATATGGTAAGGCTGTCTTAAGTGAGAAAAGTTGTCGTGAATGGTTTCAAAAATTTAAGAACGGTGAATTTGACGTCGAAGACAAAGAACGTAGCGGAAGGCCGAAAGTGTACGAAGACGCGGAATTGGAAGCATTATTGAATGAAGATTCGTGTCAAACAAAGAACTTGCACTTACATTTTGACTTACATCAATAAAACATTATGTATCGTTCTTTCACAATAAATGCTTAATTTTTGATAAAAAACGGCGGAAACTTATTTGTACACCTAATAATATGTGATTGCGTGGAGGGTACGACGAAAGGATCGGCGAGAAATTTAATTTTGAGCAGAACGACTTCGAGAAAAATCTGTTGAATAAATTTCAGAATAAAAATACTCATCTCTTACGTGTGAAAATCTGCAAATGTTTGAGTTAAAAAATATTTGAGATATAAATATCATTGGTAAGTAATACGTATAGACGTAGCAGATAAAAATTTCATGTACAGTGGTGAGTCAATAAGCAATTTTAATTTTGTCCCTAATAATCAAAATGGCATATATTAATTCCTTCAGATACAGAATAATGTTAAAAAATTTTTTCTTTTAATTAAATTAGGGGCCACTTTAATAAGTATAATAATTCATACTAATAGAAAAATAATTTTTTTCTAAATTTTGACTATTTTCCAACATGTTTATTTATTATACATCTAATCTCAGATGATGTCGATAGAAGTAAATAATGTCTCCAAATTTGTTATACATTACAATGTATACAGAATCTAAAGGAGTTAAATTAAAGTTGATTTGTGTATTATTAATATAAACTATAATTTTAAATAAAAAATAAAATCGATTCAGTATTGAATGACGAGTTATTTTAAAAGGCAAAGGTTTTATTCTTTTTTGTTTAAAATTATAGTTTATATATTGATAATATATGAATGTTAATTATTGTAGTTTAAAATCAAATAAATGAAGTATTATTTATATAAAAGATTTCTATTAATTTTTAAATATTTTTTAAATAAACTTCTATTTTTATGACATTTAGTCTAAATGTTTTTCTCTATTAATAGATAAATAATCGTTAACTTTATTTAACTTTTCCTTAGTATTTGCAATTCTCTCTCTCTCTCTTAATTACTGACTCACCCACGTATAATATTTTAGTACAATACAATATTTTTTCCCTTTAACTCTCCCCTAATACTTATTGACTTACTCATAATATATAATATAATATATTATGTTATATATCCTATAATGTAGGTATGTAATTTCATACAGTAAAAATTTATCCCCTTCAAATATACGTTTGTTGCAAAATTTTTACCGAAGGGATTACATTTTTGTTTTCATTTTTCCCTATTTATTAGCTCACCTACGTATTATACATTATATGGTTGGTATATAATTGCATATAAGTTAATTATACTTTGAGTAAAACTACTGTTTTCAAACATATATCGTCGCAATATTTTCACTGAGGGTTGCACTTTTCTCGTTCAGTCCTAAACCTAAGCGTCTCTCCGTTCGCGATAACAGTCCACTGATCCATTATCTGACGGTCGCCAGGCGGTTTTATTGTTTTTATCAGCGAAAAATCGCAGCAGCGTAGAAATTTAACACCCATACGACGGGAACAGAAAAAGTTAAAGGACCATAATCGGATTAATTGCGGTTAATACTTACTGCGGCCATTACTGTCTACGACCCCCGATGTTGAGCATTTTCCGTTTTCCTGGTAGCAAGTTTCCGGGTTTGCTCGATTAATCATCAGAGCCGATTATCGGCTGTCGCCGTTAATTTTCCATTGTTCAACTCTGGCGGTTGCGGAAAACATATATTTGCATGTCGCAAGCGGAACGTGACATGAGAACATCATGGAAATTCGCGTCGCCGTTCCACGATTTTTGCATTGAAGAACTTTTTATTCTTCCACTTTGCCCTCTCCCTCTTTTTATATCGTATTCTTTGATACAATATACAATGCTTGCACCATCAGTGCTTATCGGATTTATCAGAAGGTTTATTCGTTCTTTTCTCGTTTATTAATGGCGAGAGTCGTATGGGCGAAAACGAATAAATTCCAGCGATTGTGATTGAAAAATATATCTTGTTTTATTTAATTTAAAACCTGAGAAACGTGAATAATCATTTTCTGAGACACTTGACACATCGCTCGGAAAAGAACACGGAAAGACGAGAAAAGGATATTCCTGTAATCGGAACATTACGTTAATTAAATTCTTTCGAAATCCATTTTTGCACTTTGGCTCTCTCGCGAAGGAAAAGGCAAAATGAACGAACTTTCCGATAATAACGTGAGACATTATCGTGAAATATTGCTCTTTTCATTTGCAAGGAGTACGCGGTCTTTCCGCGGACCGTCAGGCACGTGAACGTCTCCTGGCTGGAGAAAACCGCCGCGCAGTCCAGAAGGCAGGAAGAAATCCAACACGCAGTCCAGCTGGTCGGCGATTACTGTGATTGCCCATGCACGCATCGTTAACGCAACAAATACATACACACGCATTCCGTATACGATTTATGTACAACTCGTGTTTTGTAAATGTCTTTAATAATAAAATTTGTAAATGTTAATTAAGTATGTGAAGCTGTAACAAAGCAAAATTTAAGTGTCTTTTGATGAAAATAAGAAATAAAATTAGGCAGCAAGGAAAAAGTACAGAGACTTTTTGATTGAGAATGAAATTACCTTCTTATTGTAGTTTATCCCTTTAATTCTCTGTTCCCTTTCAAGTAAGTTTCTTCGCACATTTAACACTTATATAAACACACACACACGCATGTTTTATATAGTTAAGTACGTAGAGAAAAGACTTCTGAAATACCGAGTTCATTTTGGGTAAATATTGGACAGAATTTTAAAAAATAATAAATCATTTTGAAGAGAATTTAATAAGTTTTAAGATAATGTATAAAATTTAATTCAAATTCCATTCTTTTTTTTTTTATTTAACAAAAATTTTATTTAATTAAAGAAATATAAAAAGTGAGCAAACCACAAAGTCAAAAAATTGTGCTCCTAATACGAGATGTCCCGAGAAATCGATAATAAAAAGTAAGTACAGTATTGGAATAAAAAAAAAACTTTATTTAATGTTTCTAAAATACAAACAAACACAGCCAGCGTGCGTGCAAAATGAACATGCGATGCACTGTACCCAAGACTCCTCTTCAGGTAATTGGAACCAAGCATCGCAGAAATAGGCACTCGATGTTCATTCCGGTTATCCTTTTTATTTTTGTACAATAACATTTTTACTTTTTCACTATACATAGCATAGATTATTTTAAATTAGAAATACTTTCGACATCTCGTATTACGATTTCCACGCCTTACAGTTTTATAATCATCAAGTCTAACTTCTGTAATTAAACAATTCAACATATCTCATATTTTTCTATTAATACGATCTTACTCTATCATTGCATGAAGAATTTATTCCCAAATATTTACTTATTAAATAATAAACAAGGTTTAAAGGCTCATCTCAATAAAACTTGAAGATATCCAAATTATAAAATCTTTTTTTACAACGACTGCGGGCATGATTTAATAATGAATTTTCCACTAAACAGTTTTCTATCTAAGAGCAATAAATTCATAGTGGAACCATAATACATAGTGTTTATTAGTTTAGCAGAACGCCGCTATCTCGTATTAGGCGCCTAAGGGGCTTTCCTCTACTATGTAAAAATAAAAATGAATGAATAAATAAACGAAAATCTCACGCAGGTTTTTGCAGCAAACGAGTCGCGTTTTTAGGGAATAAAATAATCTCGTTAAAAATAATTAATTCATATAAAAGAAATTGTAAATTAAGCGACAGTAGTGTCGCCAAGTGCCGTTGCATTGCCAAATTCGCGACGCTAGCTTTTTTGGAGTTATGATATCAACAAACTTTACATTAAAATTACTTCAGAAACTAAAACCGCAATCAAAAATCTAAAAATAATATTATTATGTAATGTCATCGGTATCTTTCGATTGCAACCAATTCGAATAAAATTGATGCAGCCTATACCGAGATCTGGAGATCGAGTGTGTGTGTGCGTGTGTGTGTGTGTCTGTGTGTGTGTCTGTGTTCCGAAAAGAAACTATTTCAGATTTTCAAATTTTTTTCAGTCGTACGTGGGACGCATGCATGTAAAGCATCCATTAAGCTCTTTTTCACAATGCCTTCATTCAAATAATATTATATTAAAATTAGAGTGAGAAAGAAAAAAAGAGAAGAGGGATATCAATAAAAGTTGACAGCATGATCTTGCCTTTTTTCTTAATTTACATCTTACGCTATCAACTTTTACTGATATTAGGTGATTTACATACTAACTTCTTGTACAAATCGAGATCCTTTGTTAGTTAAATGCATTTATTTCGATTTCGTTTTGTATTAAAAGGAATGTGATATTTGGTACCTTTTTCATGTACACACACATTTGATATATTTTTTCTTCTTTTAAAGAGGTTTTTTGTAGAGATCATTTTAAATCTTATCTTTATGGTACATTAAATGCAAAAAGAAAAAAAATCTTCATTGTTGGACGTGTAAAATATATTTTAATCTGAATTCTCTTGATTTCGATGATTGAATTGTAAAGCGAACTTATTTGATTGTTAAACTTTGTGTCCACGATACTAGTAATCGTTCCGAGATCTTGGGCAGAAAAAGAAATAACAAGTCACATTTGATAAATTTGGTCTGAAAAATTCTTTCTTCGTCCGAGATATCGGAGAGATTTCTATATTAGACACAAGGCAAATTAAGAGCACAAACATATAATGCATAAGAAATTGAATCAATCAAAGTCTTTTATTTCCTTTCTTTCCAATTTAAATAAAGGATTCTGATTAGATTTTCTTATATACTTTAAGCGTTATACTTTAGTCCGATTCTACAATAGGTTAGGTTTAAGCTTTCAGGTTAGGTTTAAGCCGTTCATAAGAAATGAACGAATCACAGTCGATTATTTTCCTCGACTGTAATTGGTCAATTTCTTACGGCTTAAGGCTTAAATTACCTATTGTAGATCTGGACTTATGTAAGAGTCTGTTCTCTTGAATTCAAATTTGATCAATATTTATATTGTAACTAAATTCACTCTTCGACCTCCGTCGAATATTTCTCTATGATATAGATATTATCATATTTAGTAATACACCCTCTAAGATGCTGTGTAGACATGACTACAAAAGAATATGACAAATAATTGGATACGGCATTATTATAATAATTTAGGAAATTATAAACTCCAATGCAAGATTGGTTCTTATACTACAACTGCATATTAAAATTAAAAGTACACTTATTTCGTGTTCATAAAATATTTCAAGATGAAGATATGAATTGCAGAAACGGTCCGATATGGTTATTTCACAGAAGAAGAAAGATTTTAAAATGTAAGATTTGCGATACATCTCTTTTGACTGGATATTTAGTACATCAGTTAAAGGATCATCTTAAATGTAAACATCCACATATAATAGAAGAAATACAAAAAGAATTTGAACATTCTTAAATATCGGCACGTTTCGTTATTAAACACATCAAATGATTAATGTGAAACTGCAAGATTTGTTCTTACACGTTTAATGTATTGCAAAATGATATAAATGATAATTTAGCATGTCAAGCATAGCTTAAATAAAAAAAACTAAAGGAAGCAAATAACATACAAATGCGAAAGGTAAAAGTTGGATATGACAACATTATAATAAATTTCAGAATCGTGGAATACAATGCAAACGTTTGCCGTAAAAATTATTGCAAAAATTAGTGCAAAATTTTGATAGACTGGGAAATTTTGATAGGACACATTTATTTTATGCTCATCAAATATGTAATGACAAAGAAATAAACAAACAAAATAACCAAAAGAACTTAATATGGCAATATTTCACAAAAGAAGGAAGATACGCTTCAAAATGTAGAATTTGTAATTCTTCTATTTTATATGGATTTGATACAATCAACTTAAGGAGACATATGAAAACATCCATTAATAATCAAATGATTAATGCATCAAATGCTAAAGTACAATGTAAGATTTGTTGTAAGAAGTTTAACATGTTTAAAGTAGTGATTTAGCGAACCACTTGTCCAAACATGGCATAAATAAAAAAATTAAAAAAAAAGGAAATGATATGAATACGAATCAATTAGAAGAAAATAACGAGTAACTTCTCGTCAGACCGATAGACATATTCGCATTCGAAAAAATAAAAAAAAATGACAATGATAAATATTACAAATACTTGTGTTTTATCCTCCTTTAATCGCTCATTATTAATATGCACTCATATATATATAACGAATACATAAGAAATTAAATATTTAATATTTGTTTATCGTAAAAATTATAAACATTTGAGTCTGATATTAAAAATGTGTGTTTTATAAATTTTATCAATATTTCAATTAAGTAATTTCATTTAATCGATATCAAAATCAAATAATACAAATTTACTATAATATACTTAGTATTTAAATATTTAATAACTGAATTAATAGCTATTCGGGCAGTTTATCTATTGGAGTAATTTTGGATTCAAGCATTTTTTATTTCCAATAATATTTTAAATATTTAAATAATAAGAATTCTTTGATGCGATTATAAAATAATGTATTTGAGTGAGAAACGTTGTAGTACTAATCACAACTATATTCCAACTTTTTATAATCTAATATTTATTTCGTCTTATTTGCAGATTTACTTTTGAATAGGATACAGAGATTCCAATAAATTTTGAAAACAATACATGAAGCAGCAATAAACAAATTTAAGTGGCTAAAATGCACGTGCGTGCGTGCGCGCGTGCATATATATATTATACATGTAGGATAATGATTTTGGATTGTCTAAGGGTTTGATTACACGAGGCGTGGTGTTGAGAATAAAGAGAAGCGTTTATTACACACGGCAAGAATTAACTGTTAGATTAACAAAGATTTCATATATGCAGTAACGACACACTCGCTTGCTCGTTCTCGACTGCTGCGTTTCCTTTTTCCCCACTTTTCCTTCCAAGATTGCCAGATGACTAAAGCTGAATTTCCCTATATTCGGCATGAGTTTTTCTCAAATTTCCGCAAGTATAGCAAAATTTATTCTCAAATTTTCCTCAAAAAATTAAACTCAACGAATGGAAGGAAGGAGTGAGGGGAAGCACAAAAAATGGTATTCGCATTGAAATTCCCAACAATTTTTGTATCTCAAATAACATGAATATTCGAATTGAAAAAGGAAAAAAGGATGATGATGATTGCATAAAGCGCAAACAATGCGAATAACCTTTTTATAATGTTTAAAAATTATATATTAATAAAATTATTTCTAAAAATTATATATTATATATTTTTACATATATATATATATATATATATATACATATATATATAAAGTTTATTGCACATACAATTTATTTGTAACGTCTTATGTATAACATGAAAATATATCTATTATTTTTTTTCTTGACCAGTTCTTATATCATCAACATACATATTTTCTGAATTAAACTTTTTTAACATATTTTCTGTTGGCTCAAAATTAACTCATCTACTTTGTGGCATGTTGCATCTTACCCGCGTAATTGCATTTGTTTTTTTACAGCTATTCTGTTAATTTCCTTAATTTATTTTTTATTATATTCATCATAAAAAAAGGCGCTCGACTGAAGCATTTGAAAAAGGCAAGCATAGCATTAGCCAAAGCAAATCTTACAATACTGCCAAATTATTTTTGGCCAGCAGAATTCTGATATTCAAAAACTTCCAAAATTCCTCTGGAGTTAGATAATTGATTCCACTTTTTCATATGAAGAAAATTCTACTCATCTATAGTTGTATCAATAGCTTTATACATATGTTTTTAAATGCTGCAACTAGTTCAGTAATGTTTGGCTTTATTTGTGATGTTGCTAATTGTGGCGAAAGCAAATTTATTTTTTCTAATAATGTGATATTGTTGGGAATTCTGAACTGCAGTTGTTCATAAACTGATCAAGAAGTCACATCTTCTTTTGATTACTTTGAGCTTGTGATTATTTAAGCCAGAAATTGCTTGTTCAAAAGAATATCCAAAATCGATAGTCTTAACTCTTATTACATAATCTTTGAATTTAAAGTTAGCAAGATCGGTTTTTTTCATTTTGTAATCTTGCCGGTGGTAAAATAATATTCATATAGTGATATAAAAAAAATACACAAATCATTCAAGACTTTAAGAGGATTAACATTTTCTGCTTGGAACATTTTATTAAAAATGTTACCTCTGTAACATTTTTTAACATAAAAAAGTAAGATAAACTATATTTGATTATGTATTAAACATGTGATAAAATTGGTCAGCCATGTAACATCTCTCCTTGTCTTTTATTATAGAAAAGTGAAGTTTTAGAGCATCCCATTGATCAATTATTTTATTTATTGTTTCATATCGGGCTAACCGTCGTGTGCCTGATAATTTATCGATTTTGATAGGTTTTTTGTCTGTTAAGACTTCATATAATTTTGTATATTCGATTTGCTGCTTAGAGCTATAAGAAAACCAATTGTAGCTTTCTTTAACAATAAAATCTAAATTTCTTGATAAGTACTTGCAGGCATATTCAGCTAAATGAAGAGAGTGGCAGATACATTTAACTATTATAAATTCATTAATAGTCTCTTTTAAAATAGAAGAAAATGAATAATGTTTACCAATCGTTAATGTTAGCTCCATCAATCCTTATACCAATTAAATTTTCTATTTTAATGCCATCCTTTAAGAATTGATTTTTGAAAGCTGTTATTAATGAGCATTTCCACTTTCAATTTCTATTAATTGAAAGTTGTTGTGATTTTCTTTTTCGATTCACTAAAATATCTAATAAAAAGGCAAAGAATTTTTTTTGTTATCTATTGCTGTGCTGTCATCAATAATCATTGAATAATCCATTATCAAGATCATTAATTAAGTTTTCTAAAAGATAAGGAGAAAAACATTTTTTATTAATGCAGTACTTTTGGTTCTGTGTAATTTAATTTCGCTTAATGTTAACTCGAAACGTGTTCCCAAGAGATTTTATTAAACTTTTATTAAAGATTGTCGACTGAATATACAGAACAATGTTCTGTAATAAATGCGGAAATTTTTAATTCTACTGTTTTTCTTTTATCCGATATAGTTTTCATTGAAAAGTCTGTTATCTTTTTCTTTGAAGCTAGATCTTGAGAATATTTAAATATTCCAAATGTTTTTTCGTTTGCTCATGTTTTTGACATCCTTTTTGTAAGGTTGAAGTGAACACCGGCAAAGCTGGCAATATGCTTTAGAGTTAGAGTTATCATCTGGCATGGGAGAGAGCCATTTTATAACAAATATTATATAATTACTACAACTCATAAGTTAGGTTAGGTCAGATAAAAGCGGTATTTCGATCACAGTATAAATACAATACATACAGAGTTGCGTTCCAAAATTCAAGTCTGTCAACTCGAGTATCATTTTATTCTTGTTGGTCACCGAATGTTACATAAAGATAAAAGATACTCGGAGTTAACAGTCAAGTTTTGGAACGTAAGCTTTGATGTAGTGGATCTCAGGTCACATGACTCGCCGCCATGTTGTGGGTTGGAATGGCGCTTATAAATTTGAGTTTTTAATAAAGCTACAGAATTATTTTTCTAAAAAAAAAAGACATAATTTATGTCATAAAAATTATAGCAAGTATATTTTTAAATCAAAGAATTATATAATAATATAATGTTAACAAACTCATTATATAAAAATAATATTCACAATAATAATAATAATAATATTAAACAGTAATAAGTAAATTAAAAATAATAATTGATTAAAATAAATAATTCTAATGAACGTAGTTTATAAATCAAACATATAAAAAAAGGAGCATGAAACCACAGCACTGGATGTTGTTTGTGAAATTTAATTATTCATTACATTAATAAAAAATCTTTAGACGTTTCGGCCACAATCTGGCCATCTTCAGTAAATTCACAAATATTAGTAAAACGCAGAATTTATATATAACTAACATTGAATTCAGCCGTCATATAATATAAGTATGTATAAACTTGTTCTTTCATCTTGTTAAGGTGCACCGTACAACAATGTTACAGCGCCAATTATCACGTTGCAAGTTATGCAACCTCTCCCCCTAGAAACGTTACACTTCTGACAACGTTTGTACAGCTTGTGGAAACTCTGTGAAAAGTCATCTTTGGATATCGCCTTAAATCTCTCTCATTATGTGATAACAAGATTTAATATCCAAAATTAAAATTATTTTGAAGAATAATAAAGGTTATTTGTATTATTTAGTGGTGTTAATTTTCTTTTTCTCTTATTTTGTTTATTTTCGGTAAATAATATTTATCGAATTTTATTGCTACACGTAATGTGTAAATATACCTGTTAATAGATATGACCCAATTATGGACAAAATGACAAATTTTAAATGTCAAGCTTTTGAAGATATATATAATTCTAAATAAATTATTATAAATAAATTATAAATATTTATTTAGAATCATATCTTCAAAAACTTAACATTTTTCTTATTGAATTTTTATAAACAACGAATTGATTTAGAATCGTATATATCATTAAAAGCTTTATATTTAAAATTTTTGTCATTTTGTCTATAATAATAATTGAGTCATATCCATTAATTGTCCTAATTGATACATCTATCTTACGTTTCGTGTTTCTGATGAATTAATCAGTGGGTAAGGGTGAAAAATACTTTATGCGAATCGAGGAGTCAGTTATAACAGTTTAATCATTTATAGAACTTTGTGACATGTACAGGCGAGACACATTGGCAATAGATAAATAAGATTAAATACGCATTAATTAAATATATATATATATATATATATATATATATATATATATATATATATATATATAATATATATTCGCGAATATATATTGATGTGGCGAACAGCGTTGATTGGTGGCGATAGATTTACAACATGAAAGAAGAATTAGATTTGGCACGTGGTTGTCCGTGGTATCTTCTGATATGTATCCTGCGATTACACAATCCTACCGCTCTCCGCCATCATTTGTCGTTGTAATTTTATCGTTCGTGATTCATTCGTATTGTTATTCTGTTCGCGTTGCTTTTGCACTTAGAATCTTTGCTTTTTCTCTTTTTAACGTCCAAATATATCTATATTTATTTTTTCTCGGTTTTTTTTTGTGTAAAAATTTTGGGGGATTTCAAACAACGCAAACAAATTTATTTTTCCGTGTTCTCTTTCTCTCTCTCTCTCTCTCTTTCTCTCCCGTTCTCTCGCTCTCTCACTCTCTCGCTTTGTGATACGGGGAGGGGAAGGATTTGAAAAGAACAGACGATGAAAGTAACTTTCATAGCTAAATCTTGAGAGCTCTAAGATCAAACAATTTGTGAGAGGATGAGAGGAAGGATTTTCTCTTTCTTCGTCTTGCTCCTGCCAGAAGGTTCGGGAACACCCAGCGAAAAAATGGTCATTCAGATTTCCATAGAAATATCTAGATTACTACCTCCATAAAGTAAATTTCTCTACTAATGCTCATCTTTACTCAACTAAACTAGCATTCCGAAAGAAATATATATATCTCATCTAACACCAGTTAACAATACATAACTATTAGTTATAATTGTATTATAGTAATATAACATTACAATTATATAACACATAACAGTTACATTGTTGAGTGGGAAATTATAATCAATAATTATGTATTATTAGTTGATGTTTGTTGAGATTATAAATTTTATTCTCATTGAACCGCATACTTATGATATATACTTTCCACACATTTATGCAAAAATATTTAAAAGAAAAAAGCAAGAAGAATATTAAAATAATTCTAAAATAAATAAACATTAAAATAAAGAGTAGGAAAATAAATAATTAATACTGAAAAAAAAATATTTTTTAGTTTTATTCATTTACAATTATACAAAAGATATAATTATGTCCTAGATGATGTTCACAGATTAACACCAACACGTTACAAGACATTATTCTGTACGTGATTACTAGGTACGAATGACATCTCGGTTTGATTCGTAATTGTAGCATTTTACATTCTAAATTTCTTGCAGTGAAATCTCTAAGAGAGTGAAAATATAACTTTTGAAAAAAGTGAAAATATTTTACTTCTTGAAAAAGAATGATAATTTCCATTCTTTTTAGAGCGAATTTTCACTTTTTTTTTTCAAGAAAAGAAGGGTGGTTATATTTTCACTTTCTTGGAGTGAGATTTCACTGCAAAAAATTTAGAGTGTAATACTTTAAGTATTTCTATAGAAATCTGTACTTGACGCAATTGCCGGATCGCTCTCTAAAAGTGAATCAGTATTATTACTGAAAAACAGTAAAATATTCGCTGATGATTCATGATATCAGTTATAAATAGCACTAAAGTCACTGATTCACTTTTAGAAAGCGAGACTCGAACGATTGAATCTTCGAATTTGCGTTGTTTTTTTTTTTTTAACAGAGATCATTTGCGCAACTACGTTATTTCCTTTACACTCTTATCAACGTATCTTTTATTCGCAACGTTTATTTTCGGCCGATTCGTTTCCACAATATTTATTTACTGCGTCATTTTAACAGAGAGATCACTTGCGCACTGATTTTTACATACTCCTATACTGTCGTGCTTTTTATTCGTGCTACTCATTTCCGGCTGGTGCGTTTTTGTAATTTTTTAACAAACGTTACGTCAGATACATGGAAAGTTCGAGGGAGAATCCCTCCGATTTCCGACGAATTACGCTGCATTATGCAGAGCGTGTGATTATTAAAACTCATTCAACTTTTTATTGCCTTGTTGGAGCCCGGATCTTCATCGCCAAACACATTTTTCGGTGTCCCCGATTAAACAGATTACTCGCAGTAAATACTTCGCAGTCGGAGATTATTTCATGTGTTGAATTATTTCATCGAATTTCAAACGAATTACGTCACGTAAAATAGACCAGGAATACGCGCGTCAAGTTACGTACAATTTAACGGCGGTAAATCATAATTATCGTTATCGTTGACAAATAATTCCCATTGAAATCGAATCGCGTTGCGTTTTTCATTCATCAGCGTGGACTGATTTCTTCCACGCGGATTCCTCAAGAGTGCGTTCAGAAATATATGTATCCGTCGAGTAAAGTAAGGTTGAGTATTATTCATAGTCGATTCTTATATTTAACCTTTTGGTGCATTGTTTTGTCACTTATCTATCACAGAAAAATAAATATCACATAAAAATCGATATAGTATAACAACTTTTTTTAATCGAAATGTCCGACATAAAAAGATATAATTTTGTTAAAGTATTTAAAAATTTAGACACACAGATCTCTGAAAATAATTTTGTCAGACCGTCAAAAAACACAATTGAAAATGTGTTAAATTTAATACACGTTTAAACGGTCCACTCGAATTTTTGTGTTAGTTTCACAGAAGATGATTATAGAAAGTAACATAAATATTACCTTGTATGAAAAAATTAATACAAGGAATATAACGCAAATTATAAGCAATAACGCAACAATATTGTTGTATTTAATATGGATAATATGGATATTTTTATTAATAAAAAAAAAGGTATAGCATCCCAAGCAGAACAACAAGTCACGATAACGTCAAAATGACATTAAAAAGAATCGAAAATGATTGAAAAATGATTTTTAATGTATATAAAAAATTATTTTAGAGTCATTTTGATACCATTTTAATATCATAATGACTTATTGTTCTGTTTGGGATGGCAAACTAAAAAACCTCGAGCAAGTATGTCACACAAGAAGTGACATCAAAGATTGATGTCTTAAATACAATCTTAAGACATCAATCGCAAATTCGTATTCGATTCTTATTTCAAGCCATATTGGCATCTTAATGTCATTTAAATGTTACAATTTCCTACTCTATAATGTAACTGTTCTTACAATTATAATGTAACATATGTTATATTACATTTATATTGTTCAGTAAGAAATTGTAATATTAATGTAATGTTACTGCTAATTCGTGTTCCGCGAGAAGCACTATTTAAGAAGCGTTGTGTCTTCATTATAATATCTCACTCAATAATAAATGTAACATAATATAACAGTAACATATCTGGAAATAAATACCAATCATGAATGTCAGCCATATTTAAGCTCAACCTTACTTTAATCAATGAGTAGATTTTGGATGTATCCTATCGTGTTATGAGAGTTTCCTGAACTTTCCGGAGATAACGTAGATCTTCTCTCTTTGCGTCTCTCTCTCTCTCTCTCTCTCTCTCTCTCTCTCTCTCTCTCGCCTGGTTTTTCCTCCGTCTTGCTGTGCGCCTATTTACCGAAACAAGCCACCGCGTTGAGGGAGCACTGTCTCCAGAAGTTCCGTTTGCGCTGCAAGTCATTGACGTTCATCTGATTACGGAGGTGTTTCACAATCTGTTTGGTGAATAAGTAATTCATCAGAACCTTGTCGATGCTGCCGTCGTCGTCCACCAGCTGAAACAATCAAAAATCCGGTATTGTTTTTTTTCTTTTCTTTTTTTAATTAATGCTTTTCTGGATAGATTGGGACAATCTAATTTAATTTGCGTAATTATGAAAGTCTTTTTATAAATGTAAAAAGGAGAGACTACAATTAAAAGGATAAAATTTGAAAATGTAGCTCAAGGACAAGTATCGCAACTCTAGTCCATTTAGGGCCGATTGTTCCATCTTCAGATAAACTATATGTGGTAATTTACTTCTGGATAAACAAAAGAGTAAAAGAGTAAGAGTATAAGAGAGTAAGAATGTAAAGACCATTGCACGTAAAAGTAGTAGTTGTAATCGTAAGACCATAAAAAAACGATAAATTGATTGGATATATCGGGGCCAAGCATTGCATCCTTTCATTCTGTGCAGAAGCAACACGAGTGAAACGTCATAATCAAAGCCATAATCATAGATACAAGTTTTCGTTCCAAAAGTTTTCCTTCGAAAGATTGCGATTAACGCCTTATCCTTGCTATTGACTAATTAATCAGAAGACAGTCACGTGACTTATCGCTTGCCTCGTAGCCAATAATATATTAATTTATCGCTTTTTATGATCTTTCGGTTACGACTAAAGTAATTCGATTACAATTAATATTTTTACGTGCAATGGCCTTAAGACAGTGAGCTAAAGTTTACCGAAAGAACAACCTAGTCGTAATCTCGTGTTTCTTTTTTTTTCTCGATTATATTATGCGATGAAGAGTCTTTAGAAACTATTACATAGGTTGTAAAGAGTTAAGGGTGTATTATATATCCACACAAACTCGCATAGCCGCATAAACGTATGTATAAAGAAAATTATCCAATCACATTTTATGTGTGTTTTTATAGGAGAAATGTGATTGGATAATTTTCTTTATGCATATGTTTATGCAAGTTTGTGGATATACCCTTATAGACTGTTGATAGTTAAAAAATCGAGATGTCCTCAAAGTAATATTAATGACTTCAAAAGTTGGACAAAAATTACTTAGATAAGATACACTTAAACAAGACAATTTAAAAAATTTCATTTGATTTTACTTAAATATTGTTAAAAAAAAATTAAGTTTCCTAGAAAAGAGGAAAAACTGTTTTTCAATTTAATAGAAAATTATTGACTAATCAAATAATATATCGGCAAAGAATACGTTCGTAAAATGATTAAATGTCATTTCCGTCACTTTCATTTTACAACCCTTAAAAACCATTCTTTTTAAGTTATGACACCTTTTGAGAATTTTTTATGAAGTTAAGCTCATAAAATGTTTATGAAATTAAATTCACTTTTGATAGGATAATGTTTTAACGTTCATACATAACTTTATTCATGGCAAACAAGCTTTAAAACGAACAGGTCAAACGCGATCCTCGTGGAACCAACAACGCGCTGCAGTGCGATACATCACGATTTCAACAGAAAACGTACGTAAGAAACACGATTATCCCCCATTAATGCTCTGATAATAAAAAGCGAAAAGTACCCGCTCGCGGAATATTACAAGCGAAGGCGAGTGCGCTTTTTCGTTAGCGCGGCGTAATGGGGCGTAAACTGTCGTCGGGAGTTGAGGTGAGATGAAGAGAGAGAGAGAGAGAGAGAGAGAGAGAGAGAGAGGGGTGAGGAAACTGTCGTATTTATTGTCGACGGCTCCAGTTGGTCATAGATGATTCTATTGACATTTATTTCAGCTTTCCCTGTCGCTTTTATCGCGCAATTGCGTTCCGCACATAATTCATGCGGATTTATCCGGATAAAGACCGCGGGTTCATTGAGCTTAAAATGAGAATCTTATGAGGATCTTAAATCTAGAAGCTCGGATTATGAATACCACCTTTTCTTATAGTGTCGATTATTCTTTCCGTTAGATTTTCTTTTGATTATTTAATGAAAAGAAACCGCAACTTCTTCTTCAAAGTTTCGTCACTTTTCAAACGCATCCCGTAATGTAGAAAAGTGTATCGGTGTACCGAAAAAGCCTTTGGGTATCTAAACGATATAAAGGAGTGAGCCATGAGACAAGCGAGGGAGTGAAGGCCTAACAGTAAAGCCTAAATTGTAATATACTATAAGATAACGAGGTCGTCTCGCGCGATATCGCGTGATTTCATATGGAAAATTTTCTCTCGGATCGTTTCTCTCTTTTTCCTCATGTCCCTTCTTTACAAAATTATTACAGCGCTTTATGGAATTTTATATTAGAAAACTTTCCCGGGTCAACTGCTCGCGCGTATTTCTCGGAATATTCGGTTTAAATGTCACACGAGTATATATAATTAATGTATATATATATATATATTCGCACACTTTATGAACATTTCGAAAATTTTCGAAATCGACTGTGACAGATATTCATAATTTCTTTAAGAAAAAAAAATTTTTCAAAAAAAAAAAATTAAATTTTTGACTAACATTAAAAAAATCTCTTTCTCTTTAAGATTGCCTTGAATTAAATTCTTAATGTCAAAATATTATACCCAGTTTGAAATGCGAAGTTGTAGATAAATCAGAGAGGGCGTTAAACCCCTGTGCATGCAGATTTAACGTGGGTGGAGAGCGCCGCAAAAATCCGATTGTCGTCGACAATTTATCGATTATCGATTTGCAATCCGTAGATTTATTGGCCGCCGTCACTTCCATGCTTTCTTGATTATTTTTTTTTATTTCTTTCCGCGGTCTTGACTTTTTTTTATGGTTTCACGCGATCGTGACGACAAAATTCTTGCCATAAATGAAAAACGTAGTTACATCTGAAATTCTCTGGTTTCCATTTTTTTTTATTTTAGCTTCAAAATAATTCAAAGTTTAATAAAAAAATATAAGTGAAAACAATTTTTTAACACTTTTAAATCTACTTTGACATGTTTATTGATTACAATTTTAACAACTGTTAGATCGACGAAAATAAATCAATAAATTGAGAGAAATAAATTATTTTCAATCTTGCAACGCAATCATAAGCAGAACTAGAATAATAATATCCAGGATTGAAAAAGTCACTTTACAAGTTACTTATAAGTTATTTTTTATTGTAGAAATTGAGTACAATAAGTTCGGATATTTTATTTTTTATATTATATTTTATTATTGTATATTTGTTCCAATTTTGTATTGCTGTTTATACTCAATTTCTACAAAAATTATATATAAGGTAATCTATAAAAGTAACTTATAAATAACTTATAAAATAGCTTTCCCAACCCGGTAATATCACATATTAAATTGATAAGCAATTTAATAATTCTTGATGCTAATAAGCATCAAGAAGGATACCAATAATTTGATATTAATCTAAGCATCTTGAGAATTATAATATAAATATTGTAATTTAATTTATTGGGAAAAATATTGCCTCATAAACTACAATGACAAATATTCATTGTCATACAAATGCGAGCGTATATATTCAAAGGTATATCAATAAGATCAAGAATCTTTTCTCTTTCTTTCTCTTTCTCTTTCTTCTTGTTCTTCTTATTTTTTTATATGATATCTTTCCTATTTCTAGCAGGAAACATGAATCTAAATTACATTGAACAAGGTATTACTTATTATAAAACACGCATTGCACGTTCGCCTATTGAAAAACGGACGATCAGTGTTATCTTTTTCTTTCTCCCTTTCCTTCTCGATTTTTACATTCAAACGAACGTTCGTCTTCGTCAGGGTAGTTATCTACGTGCCACCCCGCATCTTTATGTATCTCATTTGCGATTCAGGACGCGCCGCTCAGTTACGCAACGAATAATACAATTTCTTCGAACCGTTTCTTTTGCGTGTTGCAAATGAGAAGCTTGAAAAAAAAGCATCAACGTTTTTATAAAGCTTCCGATCCACCCTTTTCCCTCTCTTGTCATATATCGTGTCGCCGTTCATTGTCATTTTGTAAAGCCATAATCATACTAGCGATTGCTAATTGAATTGTGATTGATGATTACTTTTCAAATTAAACCAGTCACTGATTGCTTTGCTCTGATTGATTGAAAAATGATCGCTAATCACAATCGTGGAACTGTGTAATTATGACTTTAAGTCGCGATCAGACCAGAAATTGAGATTGAAATTGAATTGGAATTTACCCATTTCAGCAATATTGTAGTAATGTTACAACGTTGCTACAATGTTGTTGAAATGTTCCAAAATGTTTCTTGCTTACTGGGTAACCAATTAGAAGAAAGATAATCAATCTTAAAGTCAGTGAACTTTGCTTTGATTAGTTAAATTCAAATTTACTACGATTACTTTTCAATTAATTAGGGCAAAGCAATTGGTGGCTGATTTGCTCTGATGCATCCAGAGAAAGGTTTCTTCGATTTAAAGAAATCTTTCTTTGCTATATAAACGTCATTTCTTTGATTTAAATTATTTTTTTCAAATCAAATGAAAAAATTCATTTGATTTAAAAAAATGATATTCGAATCAAAAAATGACGTTCAAATCAAAGAAATTTTTTTTTAACCATGTAACAAAGACATTTCTTTAAATTGAAAAAACCTTTCTCTGGATGTGGATTAAAAAGTAATCATTAATTGCAATTGGTCGGAAAGTAATCGCCAATTATCAGTCACAACCGTGTAGTGTGATTACGGCTTAATACAGTCTGGAATATACCTTCAATTGATAATCGCTAGTATGACTACGGCTTAACGGAAGCGGAACGAGATGCGAGATGCGAGATGGCGTGGAAATTCCGCTCCCCGGAAGCTCGTCGGAAAATCGAATAACAGTATAACGATTTGTCGATACGGCGTCCTTTGACTGTCGATTTTGCGACGGTTAAAGTATGTTCTCACATTTTTCCATTTTTTTTTCGCTTTAGCGTCAATTCATGTTTCTAATAACCAACAATCATATTTTTATTACGAGCGCTTAGAAATCTTTCAAAGTGAATTTTTAAATTAAACGCGAGAGAGAGAGAGAGAGAGAGAGAGAGAGAGAGAAAGAGAGATGATCGCAGAGGAAACGAGTTGCGTAATAACGATACACGTAGTTGCGATTCTTGCGA
Source organism: Acromyrmex echinatior (assembly GCF_024713525.1). NCBI lineage: Eukaryota > Metazoa > Arthropoda > Insecta > Hymenoptera > Formicidae > Acromyrmex > Acromyrmex echinatior. The sequence goes on from NC_141868.1 coordinate 313,301, forward strand.
GAATGGCAAACATTTTTCTTTTCTTTTTTCTTGATCCTTTCTTACTTCACTTTTCTTCGATAAAGTCGCACAAGAAAGTTCAATGCTTACGCAAAACGCTCGCCCACATTTTTTAAACTCCGCTTTAACAAACGGATCATCTCGTTGAATATCTTAATTCAACTTTGATGTTAGTAATATTGCTTTCGCCATGCGAACGGCCTTTGTTTGAAGAATTTCGTAGGAACTTTTTTTAAATTAAATAAAAACAAAGGAAAGACGTATACAGCTATATATCGGTGTCTTGAAACTCACGAATCAGAATACCACAGCAAAAAAGTTCTTGAAAAATTAAATTAAAAAATTATATACAATTTATTTCAATCAATAATTTTTGAGATATAAGGATTTAAATATAATCAATTACAAATTACGTCATGGACATGAATAGTACACGGAGAGAATTTGTTCTTACAGCTTACCCTGAAAATATAATAGTCGTGGGACAACATTGCATTTCCAAGAATTCTAATATAAATCTCTCTCATTCATTAATAAAATTACAATAAAGTTTAAAATAAGTTTGATTAATTTTACTGAAGTGCACGGTAAAAATCTTTAAAATATCGTATTATATTATATTATACTATTTAACTATCATATTGGGTGCTTTCCATTTGATGACACAAGTCGACACAAGTATCGTTCTATCTTTGTCACTCTCTGAATATGAACAAGGATAGAACGACGCTTGTCGACTTGTGTCTACTTGTATCATCAAATGGAAAGCACCCATTTTCGAAATAAATTTTAAAACAAAATTATCTTCGTGTATTAATAAGAGCGCACTTCAGTTCCGTAATTAGCTATATTTAAAGTCTTATTATTTCACAAATTATTGTTTCAAATAAAAATTTGCAAGTAATTTTTTTAATTAATTTTTTGAAAACTTTCTAAAACAGTAACATATAATACAGTATTATAATTTCACACTTTGAATATAATACGTCGTACACACGTCGTACATAATAAATTATTGTGAGTAAAATTGATGTTACAGTACTGTTACTTTGTGCTTACTGGATTACACGAATTTATTGTAACAATGTCTAATAGCGAATTCAATTGAGCACACTCAGTGTGCACTGGTAAATATTAAAGCCGTTATTACAAATTGACGTAAATATGTGTTTAATATAAATATATAAATAGTTGAACCGTGAAATCCTCAATACATTTTATTTAATACAAAAATATTAATAATACATATTTTAAATAAAATTTGTATTTTTGAATTTGCATTTTACACTCAGATTAATCAGTTCAATAAAACGGCATCAATATGTATCAATGAGCCTTAATTTACTATAAGCAGATAGTAGGATCAAGATTTGTTAGGACATTTTATTGAAATAGGCATGATTTATCAAAAAAATGTAAAGAATTTAAGAATAGAACGTAGCTTGATCGAAATTGCGAGTAGTCTAGGAATTCCGTATAAATGTCGACAAACTTTCGCGCCGGGCTCGTAATCTCGTGATATCCATTTTCAATCTCGCCCCGTTTTATTACAAAGCGACGGAGAAACGAAGACGTTTCTGACAGCTGTCAGGTGGACCCCTCGTCGTGTCCATTTTACACACCCCCGTCAATCCGGTCGAATTGGAAGTTCTATGCAATCCTACGTGAAAAAAAACCAGGACTTGCCTTTCTCATTTTTTCCCTTTTCCCCTCCCTTCCCTTCTTCTCTCATTTTATTTTTGATGTGTCACTGGAGATCGGGACTTTGACGACTCTCGAGCGGTCCAGATTCTTTTTTCCACTATTCGAAGACGACAGGACCACCGCGAGTTCGCGATTTGGCGAATCCGGAAGCTCCGGCAATGTCTCGTCAACTATTCAATAAAATTAATCGTCACTTAAGTCTGTTTTCACAATAATCATATGGTTACCTAAAAGTTGAAGGTTACCAAAAAATTCATGAATAAATTTTATTAAATGAATCTTTCTGTAATCTTTAATTTTTAGGTAATCATATTGTGAAAACGTGCTTTACAATACGGTGGCATACCCTTAAAAAATTATCAAAAAGATGATTTCTGAAAAAAATCGTCAGAATTGTTACATCTTAAAAAAACGTGGTTATTATAATGTGAAACAAAAAATATATTCTTTTTGCTCGAAATTCAACACACGCAGCATTTGTAGAAACCAGAAATTTTACTGTTCATTCCTAAGTTTTTTTTATATTTATATTTATCTCTGTATCAATTATAATTAATAATTTTTTGAAAAAAAAAGGATTTTTTGTAATTTTTGTAACTTTTTAAAAAAAATTTATTTTTATTTCCTATTGTAAAATATTTTTTGAAATTTACAATTGTCGACTTTTATTTATATGGGGCTATTCTGTAAACCCTCGAAAACAAAGATTTTACAATATATGATTATTTTAATCGGTGCATTTTACTGAAAACTAGAAAGACAGATTGGGTTGTTCCATCCTTTGATAAACTTTAGCTCACTGCCTTACTCTTTTATTTTTTTATGCACTTATTCTTTTACTCTTTTGTTTATCTAATAATAAATTATCATATAGTTCATTTGAAGATGGAAAAACTGATTCTTAAATATGTATATGAGGTACGATAAGATTAAATCCTTATATGATTACGATGAAAATAAAAATCGTGCGATGAGAGCTTGAACAGAAAAATATAAATAAATCCAAAGACGATCTCTCGGGATTCGAAGCGTCGCGGATTTATCATTTCATAAATTCAAAGTTTTGGAGGTTGCTTTATTTATCGAACATCGGCTTTCGAATATAATTCTAAAAAACGATTGCTTCTTAAAAACGGGATTACAAAAATATTTTGCATAAATACATCAAGTCCTTTTGGCTCACATCTTTAAAATCTCGAGATTTTATCTTTTTCTTACATTCACGTTGTTCAAAAATCTGCCCTTGTCTTTGTCGATCGTCGGCATCGCTGCCGAGTATTCCGCCAAGACGAAGAGCATTAATGCCAGGGCAACTGTACTTTGTACGGACAACATCGTTCTAAATCTGGAAACAAGAGTAAAAATAAATTAATAAAACTGCTTTTATTATTTCTAGTGATTTGAAAGAGAAATATAAAAAAATTGATGCAATCTCTAATTCTATAGGATTAATTTTTTATATCCTATAGAGAATCAATTTGTTATATTTCTTTTATTATCTACCTGTTTATTATCTATCTTTTATTATCTATCTATTTTTTTTATTACCAATTATCAATAAACATTATCAATAAATAAATTTCATACTATGAAACAATTCTGGGACGTTGCATTTTAATACGAGCATGCCAAGTTTATTCTTTATTGTTATGCCCTTTATTGGCATGCCGTATTCAAATGCAACGTTCCAGAATTGCTTCATAGTATGAAATTTATTGATAATAAAAAAATAGATAGATAATAAACAGATAGATAATAAAAGAAATATAATAAATTGATTCTCTATAGGATATAAAAAATTAATCCTATAGAATTAGAGGTTGCATCAATTTTTTCCAGAATTGTTTCATAGTGAAATGAAATTTATTTATTAATAATATATAAGTGTAAATATATTAATAGAAAATGCAAATGACCTTTAATTAAGTAGAGTGCCCGCAATATACGGTATAATTTTTTCTAATTCTAGAAAAAAAAAGTAAAAAGTATTGTCCAAATATTCAGAAGTCTTAAAGTTCATTATTTTTACGTTCTTTTATCTCATAATGGTATATTAATATAAATTTAAATATATAATATAATATAATAGTAAAAAATATGGTTATAAAATTAAATTATTTTAGAATTCTGAGCACCCATCTACTAATTTGCATATTTTAAATCACTTATCTATTTAAAGTAAATTAATTAATGCAATCCGGATATACCAAGTTTTTTTCTTTGTCTTGAAACGAACGTTAAAATGATCGAGTGACAATTTGCACAAGAGAATTTTGATTGTTAGAGAAGCACTGCCCGAGAATAGGCACAGAAAAATATATATACTGTACGCAAGTAATAATGACTTGTTTTAAATATTTCAAAAGTTCATGTATTCGCAAATCTACTGTAAGTTGACAAAAGCATCAAATTTATTTAAAATATATTCTGAATCTCCTATATAAATATATATATAAATATAAGTTTAATTAAAATTTAAACAAAATTATTAAATTAAAACAAATTTGATTTGTTTATAACACAAAGTCGCTTCTTCGATCAATTTTATAATATTCTTTGAAAAGAAATAAATTCCTGTTTTGAATACATAATAAGAGTTTTTCTAAAATTTGTAATAGGTATATATTTTAAGATTATTATCAAGAAAAGATTCTTTGTTAAAGATATACTTAAAAGGAAAAAAGTAAATCGAGTAATCACTTTTCTGAGGGATAGGATCATATTTTTCTGTGTGTAGTTGTGTCACTAGTTGGTGATCGCGGCATCAAGTACTTTGTCAAAATGAAAATCAATTGTCAATTATTAGTGATTGTTAATTATTATCGAACTATTACTTATGGCAGCGTAAATTCTTGGCGGTATTTGAAGACGAGTCTAAAAATATAAAAAATATTATATGAATTCACAAGATTTTTGTATTTATTTAAATTAGAAAATTGTTGAAAATAGTGTTGCACCTCGACATTTGAAAATCTTGATGTTAATTACAAACGTTTAATCGATGTGTTTTACATTTTATCCTCTTGTTCCATATATTCCGAATAATACAAACGATGTTGATTGCCGATAGCGATAAAATAACGCTGATTTTAATCAACTAATAGTTTAAAAAGTTTATAGATATATTTCTTTTTTTCCTTTTTCCCCATTATTTTACGTCACGATAAAGTAAACAGTGATTTTTTATTTCTTGATATTATTTACAAGTTCACTTTTGATGACGCGTTAGCAACATGCTTGTAATTGTTTGATACTTCCTGTTATGTTGATATTTTCATTATTCTATTCTATTTTTTAATTTCTCATTTTTTTGTTTTTAATTTTGTTTATTTTTTATTAATGTTAACACCAATATAATATGAAATTATTATTAATATTAAAAATATCGCTATTAATATTAACTCCAATATGTGATGGAATTATAATTATATAAAAAGAAAAATAAAATAAGAATAAAAATTATATAGAAAGAAAGGAAAAAATACAGAAAAACAAAAAATAATGTCAAATCAAATCAACATTTTTTTAGAATATATTGTATTTAAACGGACTTGCTGTCTACTAATTTATTGTGCAATACAAAAGTAACCGGAATACCAAGAATACCATGATTCCTTCCGTCCCGATGGAGGAGTAGGGTAATAAAAGGTCAGCGAAAGAAATACAGACATCGGATGCAAGTACATTGGCGATAGGGAGAGGGCTAGAGAGAAAGAGAAGAACTAAATGAAAAATGAAGCCCACGAGTGAAACTTGCCACCCGTGGTCCGTTTCACAATCCACTAATTGGAAGAACAAACGATGCGCATTATTGGCCGCACTGTGCGTATCAAATAATTGTTGTGGCCGTCGCCGTCGTCGCTGTGAAGTGGCGTTCTATCGAAATCACAAAGCGCCGCGGTGATAACGCGGTTTGCTCATTGCGAATTTAATTCATTAATTAGAAAAGGTCATCAGGTAATTCGAAGTATCGAGAGATGAAACGAGTTGATACGCGTTTATCGGGCACAGTTCACTAATCCCGTTGATGTCGAAAATGCAAAACTGAAAACGTGATTGATAAAAATACGATACGCACGTGCAAGATTTTGAGAGGAGAAAGAAAAAAGGGAGATGAAGAGAGGAATTTAAAGTTAGGCGCGTTAAAAGTTAACTTTCGAAATCAACCGGAAGGAACCGGAAGGAATTCAATTATATGGAAGAATTAAAAAAACTTTCTAAACTTTCGAAATTTCTATTTGATGAAGTTATAAAATAAAAATGATCAAAGAAAAAATTTTCATGCTTAAATGAATTATTTAAACAAATCAATATCCAATTATTAAAGCGAAATTATTAAAAATATGTCGAAACTGAAGTTTTAATCGAGAATATATTTATTCGAGTTATCAGTTATTTTTATCCGAAATCTATCTTCATTGTTTATCTTTTTTTAAAAAATATTCGCATCAGTAAATTTATTTATTTAAAAACGAAAATTTAATAGAATTGACAGACGTAATAGATTTTTTATGAAGAGTTACTATAACGAATCCAAATTTATTTATTTTATTTTTAAATTAATCTTAAATTAATTCTATCTTTCTATTTTATTTTCTTTCATTTGAGATATCATTACAAATTACCGCGACATCAAAGATTGACGATAAAAAATATTTTCAATTCAGTTTTGATATTCCCGGACGTTGTTACGAAAGCGACGTCCGACTATAAACGAACCTTTTCTACTGCCTCCACGAACACGACGTACGTTTCAATTTATAATCCAGTTCTTATTATTTTATTGCTTGGCATTGTTTGTTTTACTATTTTATTATATCTAGCCTATTTAGCGTTTTAACAGAAATCTTAAAATAACGGAAATCAATAACGATTGTAATGACTACATAAAGAGTTTAGATGATGAAGATTATAAAAATGAGCGAATTTGCTAGAATATTTATAATTTTATTGATCAACATACTTAGTCAATTTGCTCATTTTTGTAATTTTCACCAAATTGTGTGATGCATAATCGAACCCCAGAAGTGCATGAATTTACAACTGAAAATACTAAAATTTAATAAATACTTGTTTGAATAATTCTAAGTAAATATTTATTAATTGTAAATATATTTATTTCATATAAAAATCATTAATTTTATTTAATTATTATTTTTTTTATTGAGTACAAATTTATTTGATCAATATCTTGTTCGTTATTGAAAACACAATACGAGAATTATATAAAAATTGACGGCCAAAGATGAGCGAATGATAAAATGTAGTAATATAATTAAAATAATTTTAATATTCGATTTACATTAATCTAGCAAAACTAGTTTCAACTTTACTGAGTTTTCTTCAGTTGCAAGTATGTTACATTAATAGTTAATTGATATTAAAAGTTTTACATAATGAAAATTCGGAATATGTCGCTGAACTGTAGTATTTATTCGGTTGAAACGTTCTCTTGATGTTGCAAAACTTTAATATGAGACAACATCTGGTAATTTATATTAATTTAAATTTAAAAATGGAGTACAATTAATGTGATAATAAATTTAGAATTAAATTACAATTTGTGGAATCTATACATCCGGAAGTACGACAAAGCAACTTACATGTGAAACTTATGCTTCTGATCTTAACGTCAGTCGTGTACGAAGTGGCAAAAGAGATATGATCCAATATTAAATAACATTCAACTTAACAATAAAAGCGACAATATAAACATTCAATAGTTATTACTGATCCTATGAAGAATATTGAAATAAGATTTATTTAAAAGTTTTTTCTTTGGTATTAATCTCATTATTCTGTGCTTTGATATGGTCATCTCTTGAAGTAATTACTTTCTCTATCTAGAATTTTTACGTCAGATCATTCAAACGTGTGATTATGCTCTAACATACGACCAGTAATGACAGAATGCTTATTTATATCTCGATCCATGTTCTTTTTATGCTCCGTCTTGTTTTCAATTGCCTCTTCGTTTGATCCACGTAAGAACCATTGCAATCCTTACAATTAATCTTGTAAACGACATTATTATTGCAATCATCCGGATCTCCCTTTATGACGTTATTAAGTTTATTCAGACATTTATAGCCAATCATAAATTCATTCTTATCAATAGTTGAGACTACAATTTTCAAAGCTCTTTTGATACAAGGAAAGGATATGATCCGCCTTTCTCCAACCCCTCACCGTGTCGTATCACAGGAATTTTATTAAGTTTTGTTGTAATTAAATATTTTAATCTATTGTTCATTTTTCTAAAAATTAAATCTATAAGATAACTATTATTTAATAATGTATCTACTACTAATTGTAGGTTTTTCTAATGATACGACGGATAATGACAATAATACAGCTCTATCCACCTGTTATTTTCTATTTTAATTGTAAGGTTTAAGAAATTAATACAATGTTCCTCCTCTAACTAACTCCACAGTGAATTCCAGTCTCGAATGATATTTATTAAACGTATCTAAGATATATTATTAAGTCTGTCTTTTGGAGCTGCCAACAGAATGTCATCTACGTATCGGTAGTAGATTAGTAATTTTACACCGATGCCAGCAAGTACCTTGTTTTTCAAGTCTTGCATGACAATATCTGTAATAATCAGTGATGGTGATCCCATTGGTACTCCAAATAGCTGTTTAAATATCTTTCCTTTAAAAGTGAAAAAGGAAGATGACAATACAAATTTAGTAGCCAATATAAATTCTTCAAAGGGCAATTCGATTTTTTTAATTATTTCTGATTATCTATTCTTTATACCTAATAATGTTAGATCCAACGGAATATTAGTGAACAATAATGACACATTTATTTTAGACAACATTATATATTCATCCGGTATGATCTTGTCTGATAATTGTTTAAATAATTCAGAGCTATTTTTTATAAAATATTTATACTTTTACAATGTGGTAAACTATCACGTAAAATTTTATTCAAAAATAAAGCCAACCGATACAATGTGGAGTTATCCGAGGAAACAGTTATTCTGAGTGGATAATTTTTTTTACGGACTTTTGGAAGACCTTTCATATAAATCTTCGGCAATGGAGCTTCATTAGTTTTTAAATAATAATATGTTGTTTCAAAATGTATTCCTTTGAGTGCCATCTTTTCAAAATCGATGTTAATTGAGATTCTAAATTCTTTATGGATTTTTGTTCACGATAGTATATGTCGATAAATATTCAGAACATCATTTATTTTCCTTTTATAATCTGTCATATACATTGCAACTGTTATGTTGCCTTTGTCCGCTTTTATAAAGATATCCAGATTGTTTTTTGCAATAATTTTTAGTTGATCTATACATATCTATTAATCTTTTGTCTATTATATTAAAATTAATTTTTAAATCGAGAAATCTATTCAGCTGTGAAACTGTGTATCTAATTTTTGATACTGCACTTGTGTTCTTACTAATCAAATTACCCTCGACATTCTTGATGAAGACTCACTACTTTGTCTTTACTGAGACCAATAGGAAAGTAAAAGCCTTCTCTCTCCTAATTGCAGTAAATTAGATACCTCTGACGGAATAAGTTTATTGGATCAAGTTAATGAACCATTTATTATTAGTATGGTTGATCGGATTGAACACCTACACAGAAACTTTTAGATTCTAAACTAACAGTTAACTGTAAATCACACAAATCCGAATTTAGTTCCCCATACTTATATTTCATATTTATTTTTTGTATCAAATTCACTGACATCCGTTTTAACATAATAATTTATTGGTTTAATATTTTTAATTTTCTTATTTCCGTATTTATTTATTAGCCATTTTAATTTTTTAGTATTATTTTGTTGTATTCTAATTTTCAAGCTATCAAATGATATCGAATGATAACTGTATATTGAATTCCATATATAAACTGGCAATTGATTAATTATACTGTAAAATGTTATCCGAATCTTTCTATTTAAATAATTTATAGATTTGTGTAGATTAAAGATTTCAATATTTAAGACATTATTTATGAAGTGATTTAAAGCTAAATTCCATTTATGTAAAAAAATTTATTTATTATAAGTAAATGTCTACTTAGTACTGAATTTTCTTTAGTATACATTTTTTTTCAAGAATCGACAATGAAAATACATCGTACATGTTTTACCATTTGTACTTCATTTGTACGTGTGCGGCTCCTTACTTTGCGACGAAGGAAACCCTCATGGTATAAGAAGAGCCTGTGCAACCGTATTATTGCGTGAAGTAAGAAAATAGCGAAAGAAGATTTAATTTATCTCCGTCTGTCCTGAACGCGACGAATGGTCAAATTATATTGTGACTTGTAAACGAGATAGAGAAAGTCGTGCGAGTCTCGGGAAGTTTTTCTTGAACGTGAACCGCCTTCCGTATCCTCTGACGAGTGAAAAAATGTAACATTTTCAAATAATCTTCCTTTTTATTTAATTTTAACTCAGCGCCTTTTGAATTTGTTAATCGCAGAAGCGACAATCGAACACAAAAGCGACGATCGAATACATTCCATTTTATGCTAATATATCATTTTCACGGTATGATTTTATAAAAATATTCGAATTGGCTCAAGGAACAAGAGAAAGTCAAAATGTCTATTTTAACGTCATGAAAGTCAAAACGATGATTTTTTTATTATAAAATTTAAAGACTGTTTATTAATATTTATTAATATTTATTTTTATATTTTTAATATTTATTTTAATATTTATTTTTTACATTTTTACAATATTTATTTTAATATTTATTTTTTATATTATCGAGAATTCTCGTAATATTCGTAATTTCTTTGCATAAACTCATTAGCCCTTCAAATACTTATTAGCCGTCTATTTTATTTATAGTTGTTGAATTTTATTCATAGGAGCTTCGTCACTTTTTGAATTAAATTTCAATTTCTTTGTATTTATATAACATTTTGATATTTTTTTATATATTATTTTTATTATTTATTCAATGTTAAACAAGGATGATACATCGTATACATCATTCGTAAAACAATTGAGGTTGCACATTCATGAATGTGATTTCAGTTTAAAAATATACAATTTATTATTTGCTGCTATTTATCTATATTATTCATTTACGTCTTAATTGATATAATTTAATTACTTCATTTATAGGTAGTGACGTTTAGATTTATAAATTTATTTCTATTGACGCTTTCTCATTTGTATATAATTTATTTCTACATAATTATTCTCTCTTGTGCCAAAAGTTTATAGAATTACTTTAATTTCTACGTAATATATATAACTAGATTTCTTCGCGTTAAGAATCGAGAAGTATAGGAAATGTCGCGCTAAAAAATCGCACGGAAATTCGAAAATTGTGTTCATAATAGACTACAAAGTAGACTAGTAGACTACTATGTAGTTATACAGACTATTTCGTCTCGTGCAACTTTATTATATTTTCAAAGAATAAATAAATGAATAATCGAGGAGATGATTCTTTTGATCGCGATTTTTGGAGCTAACGGATGAATGAATCGTGGAGAGGAATTTTTTGATCTCAATTCAAAAGATTCTACGTTCACCATTTGTTATTATATAATAGCAGCGATATTCGATCATGAATTGATATTCCTTTCTACTGACGCGCGTGAATCTTCGTTTCAATTTTTAACTCTACAATACTGTCTATCCACATTCCCTTATTTTTTATCTAGTTTATATCTATAATTAATTGTTTTTCCCCTTTCTTGTAGAAGATTTATAATTGTATAATCGATTTAATTTATATCTAAATAATTTTACAGATTTTATTATGGAAAGAACGGTTTGCTGAAATATTTAAAAATTTAGTTAGACACAGATTTGAAAATAATTTTATGGGCTCTTCAAAATAATTATGTACAAAATAATTATATAATATACTGAAAAAGAATTTGGTAATAGCTACTAAATATTAAATAAAATAATATTATATTAATTAATAATATCAATTTGTTTAGTTACAATATATATAATCAAAAATATTCTTATTTTTCAATCTAAATAATAAAAGGTCTACTGAGCCAAACTGGTTATTCGTGCTTATAATATTATTTAATGTGCCAAATAAAAATTATTAAGCATAAAAGTATGTTTCGATCCTTTACATTGGATCATCCTCAGTGTACAATTTATAAGGTACAAAAATTAAAAATAAAAATAATCGTCAAAAACCCACATTACGCAAATTTGCGCACGCAAATTTAAGAGTTTTACTTCCTTAATTCTTATTTCTTCTAAATATTCAATAATTATTACCAAAAGATTGGTTATATGTATTATTATATTTGATAATGATCATTAAATATATATATTTGAAAAAGTAAAATTATTTCTGGATATATTAATTGTAGAGTCCGATCGAAATTTTTATTGAAACTGAAGACGAACACTTATTACATTCAGTTTCGACTGAAACCATATAGCTCTTCTTAATAAATATTAATTTTAATGTGTAATTATTGTTTCAATAATTAAATTATGATGTTTATGACGAAAAAATACTTATATTCTTTGGCCAAAATTGACACACAACCGAAATTTCGGCCGAAATTTAATTATTGTTTCAATAAATTATGATGCATAATTTGATTATGATTCATAAATATGAGACATATTTGTGAAGAAAAAGTATTTTATATATGGGCATGTCTATACATATAGCCTTTATAGGATTCTTATTTTTTTAATTTTTGTTCCGATTTGGTTGAAATTAACATGTAGTATTTCGGTTCAGTTTCGGCAAAAGTTTCGAATTCTAATTAATCGAACATTTAATTAAAATTTCATTCATTCAATACTATTTACTTCACATGCAACACTTGGTAGATACTATAATTATATTATATATAATTCTTTTTTCAATGATAGGACGCTTTTAAAATCAAGCTGATTACTAAAATGTCAAAACTTCTTGCACTTATCATGCTCGAATGTTTTACATAATTATTTCGAAGTTTGCAATAAAGTTATTTTTGTATTTGATTGAATCTTTAAATACTTTAGCAAAATTTTTTTTTCCGATTCAAGATCCGATCACGAAAGTCTCTTTTTACTGATCACCACGCGCGGGCATCTATGTTACGATTTCTACATACAGAAAAGTATGAACCGTACATAAGAATTACTTATTTCAAGTATTTCAAAAGTTCATATATCTGCAAATCATAAGTTCATCAAATTTATTCAAAATTTTGAATCCTAGTAAGTTTAATGCTTTAATCAAGATTATTAAATTAAAATAAATTTGACTTGCTTATTATATAAATTCGCTCCTTGGATCAATTTTTCGAAAAAAATAAATAAATAAATAAGTTCTTATTTTGAGTACATAATGATGAATTTTTCTAAAATTTATAAAATAAATATTATTTTAATTATTATAAAGATTATTAAAAAAAAAATTCTTTGCTAAATTATTACACTTAAAAAGAAGAAAATCAATTAAGTAATCTTTTCTTAGCAATATCAATAGAATGACATTTTTTTGTAAATTAATTTTTATAAACTTGTTTTTCATAACTTTTTCATTTTTCCTATATTTTTTAAATTTAATTTACTTCAATATATAGAGAGTTATGTCTATATAATCGATGAAATTATCTTCTTCCGCGAAGAGACCTTTGGCGGGACAGAAAGGGTCAGAAAATCGCACAGAAATTCGGAAACGGAAGTTTATACCTTGTGCAGGCTGATGTCAGGGTGATCGCTTGTTCTCCGATCCTCGTTCCAGAAGATTGGCACTTTGAGTAAAGATCTCTTTCTTTCTCTTTTTTTCTCTTCAGATAACGTCTCTTCGATGTCTCCGCGACAGAATGACCGCGCTTGGAGCACGCGACCACTTTATACCGTGCTGGTGCCGTTGGTGGACGGTGGTGGCGGTGGTAACGAAAACCCACCCTTCCCGCGCACCTTCTCACCACCTCGCTCTTGTTACCCCGGTAATACCGTCTCGATATCTCGCTGATCTCTCTGTTTTGGTTCGTCAATCTAAATTGATTATTTCTTTGATTAATTTAAATTGCTTTTCCCCTTTTTCTGATACTAACTAGTTTAGTTGCTGGGAGTAACTTCAAAGTGGTGAAATGTCTGATTGGTTTTGCTAAAGAAAGTAATTTGATTATTTAAACTGTATTAGTTTTGAAGTCAGTCTTTCGTCTGAGGACATTTATTTCTTAGGACGTTCAATTGGATCTGCCGCTGTGCTGAACACCTCGAGTTACTTTGTTATGCTAAGCTATTGTTTTAATCGTAAGACTTTATTATTATAGTATAAAATATTATCAAGAAATGAAGCCTCTAATTTCCTCGCAGAAGCTTGCACTGGATCTTCTGATTTTTGAAAATTCATGGTACTATCTTTGTCTTCGTGGATCAGAAATTTATTAGGGAAACCGAAGAAGAAGAAGAAGAGACAAGACAGAATGTTTACATTGATATTTTAAAAGGAGGGTTTTCTCTCTTTTGTCAAAAAAAGAACAAAATACTAGTGTTTCTTTTATTGAAAAAGACACAATCTTTTTGTAAAAGATCATTTCTCTTTCAATAAAAGAAGCAATTTCTAGTATATTTTTGCAATAGATTGATTCAGACATCGCCCTAAGTTTATGAATTTCACGACATGCTGAAAACGTGTTAATCCGTGTCATTCTCTTGGGAATCACCACGAATTATTATATCGTTTCCCCTTTACTGTTTCTCTTCCCTTCCTCTCTTTCTTTCTTCGTCTTTTTATTCCTCTTTCTCTTTTTGTTTGAAAAAACTTGATTACTCGTATGACACCATGTCCTTCGTATGTGGTGTCCCGAGAGCAGTGAGTGCCCTTTTGATTGCAACTTTTTCGATTTATGTTATGACGAACGAGAAAAAAAGAGCAAGAAAAAAAGAGCGATTCCACAATGAACAATTTCCGCTTAAAACTTTCCCTTCTGCTGTGCCGCGTGTAAAACTCTCCGCGTTCACCTTTTTCAAAAGTCTAAAAAATAAATGTTGTGATACTTTATTTTTTCTTCTGCTCTTTACTTAAAATTCTATTTAATTCTCTCAATTGCGCAATCAATATATTATTATATATAATTATATATACATTATATATACATTTTTTATATATATATATATATATATATATATATATACATTATATATTTATAATATAACGTTATTTATTGCGGCATGCATATTAATTGTATTCTAATTTAATGTGTAATTAATTTCGAAAAATCATTACGTATTAAAAATCACAATATTGTGACATCAAAAATTGAAGCGCAACACACTTTTCAATTTTAGAAAATCTCGAATATTAATATTGGAAAACATAATATTGGGAAGGGGGATTATTAATAACAAAATATATTATAATAGTAATAATATTTTTTTCCGAGACAGTTAAGGGATTGATTATTTAAGATGCATTCTACTTATCTTTCGCAACCCTCGCGAGGATTATTTAATTCTTGTTTAACATTTGATAAACAACAAAGACACATAAAATCATGAAAATATAAAAATATAACATGACGCATAAATGATAGCTAAATATAATTCGAGGTAAGTTTCTGATTATATAGTGGCAATTTTAATAGCGGCTTTATATTGGCTTATAGAATTTGAAGTTAATTAATTCTGATTAATCACATTGCAAATGTTATTATTATACTTTGAACTAGAAAGCCTCTAATCAAATTAGAATCTTTCTATACAATTGTGCACAATTTTTGAAATTTCTTTGAGATTTTTTTGAAGGTTTACTTGATCTTCTTACATTATGAATGAAATGATATGAGTGTTGAAAACAAGAAATGGAATGCACTTTTAGATGCACGTGTGAAAGAATGGTAGAAAAAAACATCTTACAATCAGATCTCGAATTTCCCTATATAATCTTAACATTCTCTTTAAAGTTTTTCATTTAATTCTTTTATGTTGTATCTGCTTATTTCCATTTTTATCAATGTAGATTAACTTTAATCTTTTTATTTTAACTTTTAATCTTGGTTTAACTTATCTTTCTGTCCCTTTTTCTAACTCTTAAAGCCAGAAGAAAGATAAAAAGTAAGTTAAAGAGGCACAAGTTAAATTAAAGTTAATCTGTATCTGACATTATTTCACTTTTAGTTTCACTTTTATATTTCTAAAAGCGTTCGAGGAACGGTTCTTCAATTGCTTGTTGACATCAAGCAGCATGCAAGCTGCATAATGTTCTTTTTTCGCAGTTTCGCAGATGAGATGTTGCGATATACCATGATACGACCCAAACAGAACAAGTCACACAGATAACGTCAAAATGACATTAAAATGAATTGAAAGTAATTGAAAAATAACTTTTAATGATTATTGGAGTCATTTGATATCATTTTGATATCATAATGACTTATGAGATTAGGAATACACTGAGAGAATTTTTGGTATTTATGATTATAATTACCATAAGAGAATGGTTGCAATTATTATAATTTAAATATAATTTATAGTTATTCTTTGAATGATTATATAAAACATGGAATAATATTAATATAATGTTTATATAGTTAAGTAAAATGTTAAGGAACGAGTTTTAATAGACCAAAAAACTTATATGGATATGAGTCTTAATAAAAATATTGATTTAAATGAAATAATTAGTATATTAAGAAAATAATATTTCAATCTCTATTATTAATAATGTCTCAATCTCTATATATATTAATGATATAAATATATTAATATTATTTAAATTATTTTATTTAAATATTTAAGTACGTATTTATTTTAATCCTTACCTTATTATTTATATACATTCCCTATTATTTAATATATAACAATTAAAGATCAGCACAAGTATATATACAAATTATATATTACTAAAATCAATACAAAATATATTAATATGAAATAATTAATATTTGATTGCAAATAAAATAATCAATTAATATAAATTTATAAATGTTTTTTTAAATAATATCGACAAACATTTTCAACGCTTTCAGGTATTTTATTTACACAACTTAACAATATACCTCATAAATACATACATCTATTCTCACATATATTGAAGTAAAGTAGCAGTCGTTGTGACAAAATCACATCACATGGCGAATATAAAACAATAAAAATATACATAATTTATACAATTGTAGGCCAAGGGCTTGAAAAATTGAAACCAAAAAAATATCCGTACATTCTCCGACATGTGTTATACACACTCATGCATACTACAAACGTTTCGTGTCTTCTTTACAAACGGCACATCAAAGTGACATCGATGATAATCTCCGTTGGTAGGTACTTTTGCTTAGTGTATATCAGGCCTGTCCAATTTGAGCTCCGGAGCCAAAACGCAAAGCTATCGACGCAAAAAATGTAATAAGATTTCACGGACTGTAAAGTATTGATCTGAATGATGCTTATCAACATTTTAAGATTTCAGTCTCTGAAATGTTATTCACATTGAATTTTTTTGCGTCAATGACTTTTGTCTTGAACTCTTCCGGAGTTCAAATTGGCATGCCTGGTGTATATATAATTGGCCCCTCCTGTTATATAATATTAATATCTTCGCCACGTTTCCCCCAATCTTGTAGGAAGTCCTAACGCTAATTCACATAAAATACAGCATGAACAAATCATGACATTTTCTCCTCATTACATCTTATACACTCACAAAGTTTTACATTGTATTTACACATTTGGATCAAATGGGAGTCAATAGAAGTGAAATTAAAAAATCTCTAACTAAGCTCAAAGCCCGCGCCGGCCTGTATCGCGTACAGGAGTTTCTCGCGTAGGATTTTCTCATCCGGAAACTCGGGAAGTTTCAGCAAATTCATACAGGTACTCGAAGTCGGCAAACGATCCACGGTGCCGGCATGCTGAATGCAGAATGGTGGATCGAGTTCCTGTGAACAAAAATACGTCAAAGATTGAACAAACAATGGAGAAACAAATGTAATGTAATGATTAGAATACTGATTGTTGTTAATTAGATTCTAGGTTGAGATTGAGTTTTGTAATCTAGTTTTCGAGATATCGAGTTGTAGAATCGCACATATATTTACAACGCACCTTGAATCCTAGGAGAGGAGGGCGACTACAACTGGTAACAAACTTTAGTAGTTGGCTCTTCTGCTGATCGTTGAACTCGTTGACGACCTTCCAGAAGGCAGTGATAGTCGGATGATCGGGCGCGTATCCGCCGGTATAATTCGTGTGTAACATCAAGTCGTTCACGTCCACGGGAATTTGCGCGCCCGAGATGAGTACTTGCAGCTCCTTATTGTTGAACATTTGCAACCAGTCAAGTGGTACTACACTGCCGATTCCTTGCTTGAACGCGAAACACTGCGCACGTATCTGCTTGTTCAGTTTATAATCGGCCATCAGATGAATGTACTCAATGCGATTGTGACTTGTCACGGGGATGTTGGCGCCGCTCGGCTTCAATTCGTCGACCCGTCTCTCGCCAAGTTCGTCGCTGAGTACGGTGAAGTCTAATCCGAGATCCGCCACGTCACCTTTGTAACTCTTCAAATAGAGAAGGCTGCGATACATGATGGGATCAAGAGAGGCTAGGTGATGCACGTCCACGTCCGATTGGCGTCCGACGATCTTCGACAAGAAGAACTCAGCGAACGGCAACTCCACTAGCAGATTCTCGTACAGTGCCTTCCCCAAGATTCTGCCAATAAAGTAATAATGTTTTGGGAAATCGTCAACTAGCAACTGCACCGTGGGATTCGGATACAGCATATTGTCCTTGGTGAGTTTGAAGAAACCGCGGTTAGGATCGAAACTGGTCTTTAATAACTCGGATAAAAATTCTCTGAATAGACCGCCACCGTCGACACCGGCTTCTTCCAATCCCGCGGTATTAACCAGTTGAACTCGCATCTTCAATCGCAGCTCTGGTTCATTTTCTGGTGATAACTTCTCGAAAGCGTCTTCGTAGAGGTAGTTTCGTCTCACGGAGATCTGTATCGACGGACCCTGCATAAAGTGTGCGAGTTCGCCCTGCTGTTCCGCTTTATCCTTGTAGATTAACGATTGGAATACCACTACACGATTATTGAACGGTACAACAAATGGTATCTCGCGCAATAGCGTTAATGTCCGCACTTCTGTCGCCGATAACGGTGGCCCCTCCTCAAACTCCTCCCTCGTAAAGGCCCTCAGATTCTGAAAGGGCACATACCCACGTAGCCGGCGTCTACGGAATGCAAAGTCCTGCGGTTTGTCAATGGGAATGACGACGTTGGATGCGATCCAATGGCCTTCAGGACAAAACTGCCGCCTGAGATCACGCGTGTGTAGTTGTCGTAGAAGACCCACCGTGACCTTGAGCAAATTAAATTTTTTATGACTATGTATAATATTATTTATCATAATAGTAACTCTTAATTGCAATTAATAAAACTTACAGAAACTTGAACATTTTTTTTAAGATAAAGATTAATTAAAAAATAATCAGAAAATCGTTAATCTTACTTAATATGTTATTAGACATTCGAATTTTATGCAGATATTTTTGCAGATATGCGCAAAATATGCAAATTTGAACAAATATGCAAATGTGCACAAAATAAATATGCAATATTCTTGAGGCTTCCACGGGTGCTTTCTATATAAAGATTATGCGTTTCGCGAGTTTCCTCCGTGTCCTCCAGATCTATTCTTGAAATGCCAACGTTTCGTGAACCTTGCAGTCCACTTCATTTCAGGCCGAGGAGCAGCCTGATATTTATCTGGACAATATCCTGCAAGATTCTAATGTTAGCATTCTAAGAATGGATTCGGACATGGAGGAAACGCATAATCTTTATAAATAAATATACATTTTTAGAATACTTTTTTAATAAGACGAATTTCTATTGTATTTGGATGTTACTTTCCAATATGTTTTCTAAAAAAATATGAAATTGCATAAGAATCCAATGTCTAGTTATCAATATGTAAATTTTACAATACAAGTGAGCGAGATCATGAACGCTAAGCTATATCTTCATGGTTATTAGAAATCGAATCTAATTGTCATGCTAAAAGCTAGGACAATTTGAAACAAGCTTTTAAAAATTCTATCCGTTATATATCAGTTTAGATGGTCCTTGCATATAATATTTATGTAACAATAGCGATATTGTATCACTCATGCCTTTTTCCAATGTCGATTAATTTTAATCTAATTTAATTAACTTTTTATCTTTTTCTAATTCTAAGAGTTAGAAAATGATAAAGAATAAATTAAAATTAAAGTTAATCTAAATTCTTTAGATTGAAATCTCACTCTAAAGACTGAGCAAGTCTTAAAAAAGAATGCATATGATGCATGAAAGCTAAACAATAATTATCATTAGATTTTAGAGATTTCAAGAAAATATCAGAATTTTGGTGGAACCTTGAACAAGTGCGTCCAGATCTGTGTATCGTGTCGGCATTGAACAGCGGACGTAGGACCCAGTACAGCGTTTCTGTAGTCATCGCGTACTGTGGGTCGAGTATCAGGAAACGCTAGCTCCACCAGACCTAAGCAGACACTCTTTAGATGACCAGACAGCACTGCCAGCTCCGCGATGGTAAAAGGCATTGTATGCTGCTGCCGGTTTTTAGACACATGTTCTATGGAAGTTGGTTCGAGAAAGAACTCCGTGTCGTGCAATGTTGCGATCAGCAAGCTAAACAACGAGCAGAATACCGCTAGTAATGGGACTATTCTGTCGGTGTCCTCGGTTGAAAGAGCGATTCCACGCGATATAATCTGCAGAAGAGATGTGGCGGCACCACCACCAAACAACGACGTCTGGCGAATCGACGCTAAGCTGGTCCACAGATGTTTAAGAAATACCGGCTTGAATGCAAGCATATAGAGCAGTTTATATTTTTGAACGGCCAGCTTATTCGTGATAAGTAGATGATGGCATAACCGACACAATGGTTGTAGCAGCACCGGGGGATCCGATTGACTCTGTTCAATCGCCGATAGAATACCGTTTACGCGTTGCTGTTCGTTTAACATCTCGATGCACTGCCGCAGGATATCTGCCTGTTCCTGATCGGTCATGTTACCATTCGATTCGTTGTCTGAATCATTATCGGTCTGTCGCTCCGAAATGCTTTGCTCGGCCATCAACGGCACGATGGTTGAACTCAGAGACGCGAGCACTTGCAAGTAATTCGTCAGTGCGTCCTCAGGTTTGCACCATGCTACGAAAAAAAGTCAAGTTTTTATTAATTGTAACGTTAATTTATCAAAAATATAAATTTAGTAAAAATATAATAAATTAAATTAAATTGCAATATTTTGTCAGCATTACGCACAGGGAAAAAGGTTTCTTTGGATTTAGTATTTCTTATTTATTTGACTAAAATTTGTTTCATTGAAACAACACATGCTTGTACGAAATATTATGTGTTTGAATAAAAATTTTGTTGTTTCATTCAAGGAACCTCTATTGACAGAAATAACATTATTATTTGAAATAATATCTTTTAATTAAATAATATATTATTTAGTTATAATGAAACAAATTATTTATTTGAAAATGGCAAAATATATTGATAGAGGTTAGGTTGTTCCATGCAAATAATTGTTTTCTTAGAATAATCATTACATTTTTTGGCCGGAAATATAGAAATGGCTTATACGTCTAACAACAGGATTAAATGAACAGTGCTATATCAATTATGTTTGTGCCATACAGTTGATCACGCAAATACTGAAGATAGACATTATCTGTTCAAACAAATAATGTATTTAAGACAAAAATATACATTGTTTCAAATTAAAATAATCGCATTTATTGATTTAAACATTGGTTTGTTTGGACCATTCCAAATAACAAATTTATTTGCTTACAATAAAATTTATTAAGTCCAAAGAAATTTTTTTCTCTGAGTGGAATATGAAAAATATTACTCATAAAAAATATGAACATAAATATAATTAATATGAACAAGAACATTAAAAAATATATGAATAATTCGAGAAAATGTTATCGAGAAAACTGAATAATATTTTATCTGTGGTAGAATTAAAGCTAATAATGTTAATAGAGCTTTTTGTTTATACTTACAAAACTGATTAGATGAATCCAATGACAATACACAATAAAGCAGGTTTATTGTAGGTACCAATCGGAGTCGATTGATACAAATAATTAACTGGATATATGGAAAGTCTTTGAATTCTGTTAATGCAGGCACAACAAACATGCGAATAGGATCGGACAGTCTGGGCGAGAATACGCTTCTGCACAGTTCCCGCAGCACGAGCGTGGAGAAGTTCTCTCTGTGATTCACGTAAGAAATCAAGTCGACAGGTCGTTTGATCATATCCAGTAAACACTTGGAGATCGGCGTAGGCGCGACCGACGTCACCTCCGCCATCGGTGGTACCTTCTCATCCAGCAGCTTCCTCAACTGCTCGAAGTAATTATGTTGGATCAGGTAGACAAATATACTTTCTAGATGCCGATAAGTGTGTTTAGATGCCGATAACGGTAGCACCTTCTCCGTGTCTTCTCGCGTTGTGAATACCTCCAGAACTCGTAACGGTATCGCCAAGGAGTATGCTCCATCTGGCAGCGTTTCCGTGTTGTATCGCATACACATGTGAAGAATCCATCTATATCGAATAATATTTAAAATAAATACCATATACATAAACATTTCATAGAAGGCCTCTATTTTATAACTCTTAATAGTGTCGTTAAAAATTACAAAACAGAGATATAAAGCATCATTTGATTAGTATAATTGTTTTTGTAGAAAATGGTATTCTCTAAATAGAGAAGAAGATATTATGGCGGCATAGTCGAGCTGCTGATCAAATAATTCTATAAATAATCGCTAGAATTCTATCCTATCTAATAGCGGAGATATTAAGAGCGGCCATTATATTTATATTGATCATAAAATTATCTTTTTTTCCATATATTATAATATTTATATTAATAGTTTACCGTAATCTCCACAGCCATTGCGACGAACTTATTGACTTCAATTTAATTTCTCTCTGGTGCTTTAAAAAGTGCTGAAGAACCCATATCAGTCTGTTAGCGTCTAAGATATGATTATAAAAGAATAACAACTTTCGTAGATACGGCACTAATTCTTCTAGGCTTAGATTTCTGCGTCCAGCTGCTTGTTGCGCTTCATCAAACTCCTTCCTCTTCTGCGCGCACATCAGCCTCCTGGTGACGAAGCTGCGTATGCGCGCCTGTATTTTCAGCGCCGCATCATGCTTCTTGCGCTGCTGCTCCCTCTTTAGCCTCTCTAACTGTGCGTGTTGCAGGAGAACGGCCCTCTCGTCTCGTCTGCTAGCACCTGATAAATTCTGCTGTGGCTTGCGCCTATAATCTCCCTCAAAGCTATACATGATTCATGATCAGTTGCCCGATATCTTGAATTTATCTCTGAAATATTAAATATATTATTAATATACTTAATAATAATTATATGTATAAGCAAATAAAATATGAAATGCAATAGCAATGTATAATTTTTTCTCGCATAAAATAATTTACATATCTAAAACAAAAATTATAATTTTGTAAAAATGTATCGATCGTGCTTGTATTATAATGTCATATTGATTTATCGAATAAATTATGTATTTTTTTTCTAAATGATAATTTTGCCTCTTTCTGTGTAAAAGAATTATTGCTATCACATTAAATATTTTTTAACACAATAAAAATGTCAATACAATTCAACTTATTTTGATACTTGACTATATACAGTTGACTTTGATAACTCAAGTCTCTATAATAATGACAAATTACATTTTATTTCTAAATTTTACCTAGTTTTTACAATAAATAATTATCACTGGATTATGCACCTCACTCCATTTGATAACAGTTTACTATATTTTTACTAGTACAATTTTGTAATTAACTTGATACGTGTAATTACTATTTTCAGAAGACTTCAAAACGTAGAGTCAAAACATTTACATTTTTGTTATTTATATATGTAAATAAATAAATTTTATATAACACTCAACATCTATCCAGTCTTGTATTGGCATTTTTATTGTGTTCCATTTAATTCCTTACAGTCAAAAACATTTTAATTTGATAAGAAGTTAGTTATTGTTTAAGCTTTAATATATACGAGTGAACTGTTCTCGATATTTTAATGATTAAATGCAGAGTTGGTTAACTTTTTTTAAAACTGAGCTAAGTTACAGTTAATAACCTTGAAAATTTAACTTAGTTAAGATACAAGTTGATTATAATGAAATTAATTGAATTAAAAGTTAAGTTAATAAAAAAAAGTAATTGAAAAGTTAAAAGTTAAATTTGTTTTTATATATTTTTTTAATTCATAATTTCAGGATTTTGTATTTGTATTCTTACAAATAACGGAAATGACAAATATATACTTCGTTTAGAAAATAATCTATATTTTATTTACATGTTTTATTTACTGTTTAATAAGATAGATTTATATAAGATTCGACTATGAATGCTGGCCTGCGATATGACTAAAGCTTCAGACACAATACGAGGGAGATGCGATAATAATAGATTTCAACCTATCAGAAACTAGATACATCAAAATACACGGTTTCTGACAGATTGAAATAGGGGTCGATAATTTGTGTAAATGAAATGAAAATTACAAAAGTGAGCAAATTCACTAGAATATTTATAATTTTATTGGTCAACACCTAGTAAATTTGCTTTCTTTTGCAATTTTCACTTCATTTTAAGTTATCGCTATTACCACACATTATGTCTGAGACTTAACTTCAAAGAATTAAATAAAAAATTAATAGTTACTAAATAAAGTAACTCAAAAATAAAGTAACTAAATAAAGTTAAAAAGTTAAGAGTCTAAAATGTAATTAAATTAAGTTAAAATTAATTATTTAACTTTTTAACTTAACTTTTATCTTTTTAACTTAGCACTATCCAACCCTGATTAAATGTTTTGCTTATTATTAGGTGTTGGAATTAATTCGTAGCGTTTTTAATGAAAGAATGTTATTTATTTCACATGAGCATTAAAAAATACATTAATGAAAGTACTTCCCATCACTTGTAAAACGCTACGAATTAATTCCAACACCTAATATATTAATACAAAATATATCTAACGTTATATATAATTATCTAACATTATATATAATTATTATTCTGTTAAATATACTATAAAAATTTAAAGGTCCATAATAAAATTTATGCATCCTGCTTAACCCTTATGTTACCACCCGGGTACCCGGGTACCCATCGGCGTGCATTATGTTAAATAAATTGTTTCCTGAAGACGTACGCTAAAATCCTCTCGGATCCCCACGATTTGACTAATTTTCTATCAAATCATGCATTAAAAAAATTTTGTTTTTTTTTCTTCATAAAAAATTTATAATTTGAAAAAAAGTACATGTATGTACCACCCGGGTACCCGGGTACCCCTTATATAAAAATAGTGAAATATACGTATTACGATTTAAAAAAATTGAGGAAATACAATACAATAATTTTTAATAAATAAATTACATAAAATATTATTAATTTTTGATAATTTATTAAACAAATTAAATGAAAATGAACGTTTTTATTACATTTCAAAAGTTATTCACTACATTCCAAACATTTCGTAATTTTTGCTATGTGCTCATCGCAAACTGGCTTTTGGCATGAAACGCAGCTCTTTCTTGTCTTTCGCCGTTTCCTAATTGGTTGTTTGTTACAAATATGGCATGTTCCAACTACTACTTTTCTACCAGTCGTATCACGTGGCTGATTGTCAGCAACGACTTCCGCTGCAACTGTAGGACGGTCAATGTAGCTTTCAACTGCCAATTTTGTAGCTGGGTTTCGTACAATTTGTTGATTTGAAGCTGTCTCTTCAATCATCGGCATGGCTAATTCTTCTGCAAGCTGGTCTAAGAAAATTTTCCTTTGATTTGTCTTTTTTTCAATAATTTTATTATTTTCATAATAAATGATATATGCCGCTAAAGCAGAAATGTCGAGAATATTGAAAAAGAAAGCTAGCGGCCATCTGGATGTTCGCCGTTGTGTCGTATATCTTGAGCACATTTGATCCATTCTATCCACTCCAGCTTTTGTTTTATTGTAAAACAATATCATATCTGGCTTTTGATGAAGTGTATCTGAAATTACAGCATTGGCATGCATCGTGCTGAGTAGAATTACGGCTTTGTTTTTTTTCGGCACATATGAACACATAGTTACTTTTTTATGAAAGCCGAAGATAGTTGAAAGTATTGCTCTTGATTTTGATGCCTCTCTTTTCGAGTAACTTTCTTCCAAACACGTGGCTCTCTTTCGGGGTGTTTACCGTTATATTCTTGATAGACAGCTTCTGCCTTTTTGTTAGTGCAACGTACAATAATATCTACCATTTCCATAGTCATAATTTTTTTGAAAGTATCAGAAATCGATAACATTTCTGTGATTCTGTGTGGTCCAGCTCTTTGTCGAATAATGTTTCTTGAAGGTGTTTGATGAAGGTTCGGTGCATTTTTGAGCCAAATTGTGTTGTCTTTAGCAATAAAAGATGTATTATTACTTCCTAAAACAGATAAAAATGTCAAGTATAAATAAAATATGAATAAATAAATACAAATATATGTGCAGCTATAAAAATATAGTTCTTACTTTGCGATGTTGCAGCAGCCTCGTCTTCATTTTCTTCTTCAGATTCGCTTTCACGTTCATTTTCTTCTTCTGCAGCTTCTTCATTTACAGACTCCTCATCACTACCGACATCTTCCTGAAACTCAGCCTCGTAATCACTCTCTTGCTCATTATCAGATACCTCAAGATCAAGATTATCTGCAGGAAGCCATTCGTCGTCTTCACTGTCAGATGATACTAAACTTTCATTTTCTTCATCACCTAATAATACTTTCAAGTATTCTCTTTTTTCAGCTTCACTCAATCTAAACAGATAAATAAATTTATGTAAACTAAAAAAATTATACTTGAAGCAGTCCTGCAATCAATGAAAATATACAAAAAATATATTTATTTTACTTATTGTTTTACATACCTTAGAAATTGTGCTCTTGACAGTTCTTCATTATTTTATACACAAAATCTAATTTTAAAGTAAAAAAAATATAGGTAAATATTTTTAATAAAAATGTTTATATTTCAGAGTATATGAATCAATAATCAGCGATCTTGAAAATATTTGTGAAAATACTACGCGTCGTTTCACTGCTCTAAGCGATACGTGTTACTGCTCCGAAACGAGAAAGACTGACGCTATTAGCTTAGTTCGCCAGGTACAAACAACTATCCCCTCTCAATTCTTTAAATACCTTTTCAATTTAACATACCTGGCCTTGTCGAAACAAGGGTCAGATAGTGCGGCTGCCTAAATCTTATACCTGCAGAGGATTATAAAGGTTACTGTATACGAATTTATTATTGTACTTTGCTCGAAATATCTCTATGAAATATTAATAAATCAATATTCATCCAATACATAAATTTATTTTCAAGTTTACGACAGTTTTACCTCAAAATTTCTGCATGGGTACCCGGGTACCCGGGTGGTCATTAGTGTGGCATTTTTTGGGTGGTAACATAAGGGTTAATCATGCTTGGCAAGACTTAAAACTTACCTTCAGCGCAAATTAAAAGTAACACTCGTAACAATTACAGAGATAACTGAACCATGTTCATTCTCTTGAAAGAAATTGACGGGACATTTTCTGTAATTAAGATTCTCATGTTCCCCCTCTTCAGTGTAAAGTCCTTTCAGAGCACGTATGAAAGTCTCGTCAATTTTCAAAACGGTTTGGTGTTCGAACAGAAAGGTTAAACACAATCGAAGATTCTTGACGCAACGTTCTCGACCTAATGAATGCCGCGACGACGGATCCGCGATATTCTATGACACTCTGTCGATCCTTCACGGTCCATCGCCGGGCAGAGACAATGACTCGCGACGGGAAGTAAGGAATGTGTGTATGGCACCTATTCCTACACGTCTAGTCATCGAAGCTCGCCATGTTTCGGCCCTTCGGCGAGATCCACATTTGTCAATGCTATCTGCTCGATTCTGAAGTCCGAAGTCCAATCACTCCAATCTTTTGTTCCCCGTACACCAGCGCACCAATGTCCATTTTAGTGATCTGGAAACTAAGTTCCACATTTATTTTACGAAACTGTCGATAAAATCGTAACAAGAGTTCTAAGGCCATATCCACTCCATTTCTTAAATGAGTACGTGTCAAATAAAAATGTATATAAATGTTTATGGAAAACTCTAAAAATACAGTTGTATTCTTATTTACTGTATTTCATCGTCATGCAACATCATAATTTATTTATTATAAGTTTCATCGTTTTCCGAAAGACGTTAATGTTAAAATGTTGAAAAACTTGCGGAAAAAAATGTCAATGCAGGCTAGCCGCTTTGTTAACTTGAACGCGTCCAATGTTAAAAATGGTATGTATATAATTAATCTCTTGGCGATACAGTAACTTGGCAATAAGTTACACGTCATAATATACAATATATCAAAATTTGTATATTGTTTACGCTCAAATTGACAAAACGCTTATCTGCACGCCGAGCAAATGAGCATAATTAGTTGTTACTTATAAATCCAACCAATCATATTCAATTACTCGGTAAGCCATGCCTAGCCGCTTTGCCGTCTTGAACTCAAAATTCTCAAATATACGATTGATTTATATAGAGCAAAACCAATCATATTAAAGAATTTAACAACAATTGCAAAGCTATTTTTTTCTACTAAACACAGCCAATGAATATGATTGGTTAAGTTACTTATAAATCCAACCAATCACATTCACTCACTCGGCGAGCAGGCTAGCAGTTTTGTCCAACTTGAACGCGGCCATTGTGATAAAAACTGATAAAAGCGCCTGCCGGTAGGAGCTAAGGGGAGGTAGACGCGTTGCGCAGCGCGCATGTGCGAGTGGGAAAGCCGGTCTGTGGATCGCGACATCGCGCCGGACGCGGACGGATCTGAAGGACGCCGGGGATCGCGAATGGCCGGCGCGTCGCGCCGGGCGAGGATGCGGGAAGATGGCGGCGGCGGTGGAGTCGTGCGAGGTGAAGTGCGCCGACGTTCCGCGCGACGTTGAGAATGCGACGGCGGATCGAGCGGATGAGCCGCGCGTGGCGACGCCGCGCCGGCAGGCTGAGCTTTACCGATTTCGCGCCGCCGACCTGCTGTACTACGCGTCCTCGGTCGCTTTCTTTCTCGCGGACGTAGCAACAGGTGAACAAAGAGTGGCCACATACATATATACACATACACACCATACACACACACACGTGCACGTGGCACACGCGTGTGCGTGCGACACGGGGTGTCCTGCGATTCTCGTAATTTCGATCTGAGTTGACAGGTCCTTTCGAGACACAGTCGAATACTCTGAAGTTGCGGTCGAGCCGAACGGAGCGAACTTCAGTTCGATTGCAAAATTTGTATTCTTTCATTATTTTCGATTCTATTAAGCAAACAATTTTTAATTTTAAAAGTTTAACAAGTAAAAATACCTATTAGAGCCTCCGCGGTTTTTGGTGCGTAAATTATGTATTTATAAATTGATAAAATACAATAATTCTTTGAGGCGCAATCGAACGCCCTGAAGTTGCGGCCGAATGGAACGGAGCGAACTTCAGTTCACAAAATTCGATTTACAAAATTCGTATTCTTCGATTATTATCGAGTCTACTTCGATGAATTTGAAATTTTGATACGAATAAAGTATCTATTGGAGCCTCGGCAGTTGTTGGTGCGTAAATTGTGTATTCATAACTTAATTATCAATCAATTGGGATATACTTATCAAACAAAGGTAAAGTAAACGCAGAATTTAAATTTTAGTTAGAGCTTCCATTTTTTGAAAATATATAATGTTGATGATTGTAAAAAATCGCGCTGAATAAGAAATTATATCGATATTTCACGGTAAGTTAATTCGTGAAATCTGACACTAAAATTTGAGATCGCGGGAC
This sequence comes from Acromyrmex echinatior, assembly GCF_024713525.1. NCBI lineage: Eukaryota > Metazoa > Arthropoda > Insecta > Hymenoptera > Formicidae > Acromyrmex > Acromyrmex echinatior. The sequence continues at coordinate 342,950 of NC_141868.1, forward strand.
ATCCTGTATGCTTACGTCAGCTTTGTTTATGTCAATGACACTGGTAAAAAGTATCGCGATTGCAAAATTTTAACTTTTCGAAAGAATATTGTACCACAATCTTTTTTTTCTTAAAGTTTCATATATATCGGGATTACATTAATGGAAATAAAATCTTAAAAAAATAAAAATCTTAAAATCTTAAATACTAAAACATAGTGTTATAGTTTTTTAATTATATTTTTAATCTTATATCATTAATGTATATTATTTTATACGTTTGCATTTTTAATGCTAAAATAACAAGAAGAAATGAGAACTTATACATTTTAGACTTAAAGTTATAATTAACACAATAAATAATTCTAACAATTATTTTATATTTGTATATAATTGATATTAATTATAACTTTATTATTTATATTTTACAATTATAATTATAATTAACATTATAAATAATTATGACAGAAATCACGATACTTTTTACTAACGTCTTTCAATGTGCTTTTTGTGCTAAAATCGTCTAAGGCTAATTCTACAATGTGCTTTTTATTTTCTGTTTTTTGCTGTTTGTCTCTTGTTTTATTGACCAAAAAGGCAAGAGACAAATAGAGACAAACAGCAAGAAACAGGAAATAAAGAGCACATTGTAGAATTAGCCTTAATGTCACATACGTGGTAAAACTTGTTTTTGCACACTTGCTCAAAGCATGCGCGGGAAAGCTTCTGTCTTCGTAAACCGAACACCTTGTAAGATATTTTTCGCACACACAGACAGCATTGTATGTGTGGAATACCTTTTGCAAGGCCACTTAGCGTGGGGATGCTTTGCAATGGGTTTCACCGTCTTACCCGCTTGTGTTACCCAACTATTTAGTTTGAGATGGCATCGCAGCGACGGTTCCCTACGGACTGTTCACTGGTTGCTGCACATCTTCCTACTTGGCTTTTTGCACAGGTACTTTATGTTTATTTTTGCGCAGTTTTTCCCAGAAATTCCGGCGATTCATTGTCCGTAAATTAATGTGTACGAACACAGCATATATTCTCTACTAGTAATGAATTATTCATCAATTTATATTTATTTTCAGGTACTTGACCTTGCTTTGCACTGCGATGCATTCTTTGAGAAATAAGTCCGGTTTCGGCAAGGACAAGAATTGGGTGTATCGACAAGAAAGCGATATATGTATGTTGCACTTATTTAAGTCGTTTATGGGGGCTGCTCCACAGTTGATATTGCAGCTATATATTATTGCGATGTTGAAACACGCATCGTTTTGGACGAGTAAGTGTTCTTTTTAGTTGTAAATTATCTTATTTTATACTGTATATAATACAATACAATGATGTGTGTATGTGTGTTTAAATGTAAATATTAATATAGGAGAGATCAGAGCTCGTTGAAATAGTTTTTCACAGTTTCGGCATTAGACTTTCTAAACAAATAATAATAATTATTTAAAAAACATACTAAAATAATAGGGAGAATCTTTCTTTATCTTTTTATATCAGGAACAACACAAACGTTGCAACAACACTACTGCGACATTGCATCACATTGCAACAATATTGCAGAGATTTTGTAGCGATATTCCTGCAAATTCTGTATTATATGTGAAGGAAAAAGCTGAAGAACATAATACAAACTAAAACGCTTAAAAAATCTGCTTGCCTCGTCTTGAATCAGATTTCTTTTTGTTTTTTGGCAATATTTGTTTGATTTAAATAAAACTTAGGAAGAATATCTATGTTATAAAAGCGATATTTTGCAATAACTTTTTCATTATTTTTTTCACATTAAATAAATGGAATGCGATACTTGCCAATAAGTCCTGGTTTTTCTTTGTTAAATCCCACTATTATTACAAGGGATTTAAAATCTAAGAGAAACAAAAACACATTTTTTAAAATGACATTTATTCAACATACATTTTAACAAATAAAGTATTTTCTTTAAGAATCTGAAAAAATGAAAAAAATTTAAAAAGTTCTTACATTATATCACATTTAAAATGTTCGTAAAGTTTTATTATCTCTTCGTCTGTCAGTATAAAAACGTCATATAAAAATCGAGTTATCAACAGAGACACCAATAATATTAAACAGACGAATAGTTGAACAATTTATAATCGTTCTCATAAATTTTGTAAACCTCATTGAGAAGTGATCGCGGTATCCCCTTGATGTATTCATCTAATGTTTTCCTGGTAGTCGTGCCCAGTGGATTAATATTTCGCGGGTAATTTGTCTCATATAGGTATCCATTCAGATTCGCATCCTGTATGAAAAAGTTCTGATCCCTGTCCAGGGTTTCGAACTTGATAATGTAGTCGTAATTAATCATGCAGGGTTCACAGGTGCGATAATATGGCACCCAGTGCTCGTCAAAGTACTTTTCACTGATTATAAATTGTAAAAATTCACTAAATGTTGGTTCTAATTTCGTCGTGTTACTGGATTCACGATATTTGAGTACAATGCGCCGGCCGAAGCGTTTATAATAATATTCGCGATTCTGCCTATGTTCCAATTTGTCTCTGTATGCAGATAAGAGACGTTCCAGTGGATGTCGCACAATGAGGAACTTCTTCGTTTTGCTCATTTTCTAAAAATCATTCAAAAAAAGTTTGCAATTTAACTTGTCACTCTTTATTTAAAAATTCTTTAGAATAAGATTTGATTCTTTTATCTAAAAAACTATTATTTTGTGTCTAATAATTAACTCTTTTGTTAGGAATACTTTAAAAAATTATTTTATAAGATTTTCTTTTATTGTTATGTAGAATTTTTGCTATCTATAAATTTTTTATCTAAGATTTTTTTTTTATTGCTATCTACAGATTAGACATGATTAGTCAGTCATGGATTTGGGAATTACAAAGTACAATTTGTACCTCGTAAGTCTTATTAAAATCCGCATCCTGCTGAAACTTTTGCCTCACGATATCGCTGACCTGCGTAAGATTGCGACGCACTAAGTCTATAGTAGCGTCCGTCAAAGTGCCTTTTAGAACAGCGAAGTAATTCATCCACGTGGAACTCGCCGCCTTGTATATCGGACACCACGATACGTTGTGTTCCCTTCAAATTATTTTGAATCAAAATTTGTAGAAAAAATTATTGCATTTTTTAATATCGTTAAACTTTCTTGCAATTTGAACGCAAAAATTTGATAAAAATATTTTAATCCTTTCACATTAAATTTCTGCATTACGCTAAAAGATTAAGAAATCACCTATTTTGCTCTCCAAAAATAGACAATTTTCAAAACAGTGTAACTTTATCAAAAATTGTTATTTTAAAGCCTTTACTTTTCGGGATAATATTAAAATCATTGTCTAAAGTGTCATTCTGAAAAAAAATAGAGACTTCAAGCTTCAAAATGTTTTTTTTAATCATTTTATTATGATAATTTTTGACGAAATTACACTCTCTGAAAATTCCCTATTTTTAAAAGGCAGAATAAATAATTCTTTAATTTTTTGATGTAATATATATTTTATATCTAATGATCATTAGATGTATAATTTTTAAGGAACTTTTTAGCATCTCCCTCGCTTACGTATCGATGATGATATTCGTCAGCATAGCGTCTGTGTGTGATTTCTTCGTGTTGATTGTTTCACATATTCGTGCCACCCACCATCTTCTCCTGTCCAATTCACGCCTAACATCCTCCATCTGGTTTCGTGACATCGGAGCTCGCGGCATTATTCCAGGCGTGACGGCGCGTGCAATAGATGCATATTTCGGCGATGCATACCTCAGCGATGCGACCGGCTCTATGTTTGTCTCCTCCATATGCGCTAAGTTCACTAGTATCAACAATGTCATAATCGTCGCTAATATCGCGACTGACTCTATCACCGTGACTTGTTTCTACGAATAAAGAATTATTTTGTTTTCTCCGTGTGAAGAATTGTAAAAAGAAAAGCGCGGAAAAATCATACGAGGATTTGGCTCAGAGAGAAAGACATGGTTGATCTGAGACATCTTGTGGTTCGTATTCATACTTCGCTTTTATCAATAAATGCGCGATTTATTTTGTAGATTCTCTACTATGTAAACATGGAAAGAACAATTTTATTGGATGATCAAAAACTGTGTTGGATATAAAATTGAAAATAATATTGAAAAAAAGTTTTTGCAGTATACTTATCATTTTTTAATTTCTAACATCATTATTTTGATGGTCCAACAATTATTTTAAATCTATATCCAGTAATATTTTAGATCTTTCAACAAATCGTTCTTTTCGTGTATATTAAATGCGCGCAATTATCGATAAAAATGAGATATGAATCTTCGTGTTCCTACCTGTATCGATGAAAGGAGTTTTTTTGAATAGTAATAAAAGCCGGTTTTCAGTTCCGGATAAACCGTCGAATTTTTATTTTCATTCGACGTTATTATTTTGTGCGTTAGTATTTTATACGATGTGTGCATCGTGCCTTGTCACATATCTGATTCACTTGTGATAAAACACCATTTCAATGAATCGCTGAAGAACACTGCTGGAAATATTGTACCGCTGTACCATCGATGCTGTGCTCGAAAACCAACATTTGTGAATCCGTAACGAGTCACATATATTATTCTTTCGTTTCCTCTTTCATGACCCGCCTCCGCAGATAACAGGAAAAAGGAAGGAATATCACTCTGTTTATCTATTTACTCCTGAACAATGCATGAGCATAACGACAAATTCCACAAGACGAGAGACTCTCTCGTCCTCCTCCACAGTTTTAAATATAAAAGCGACTAAGAGTACGAAGCGTTGCGAAGCAATGTCGAAGCGTATTCAAAAATAGCTGAAAAGAAGGCAGTAGTCCATCACGGACAATAGCCACAAAAACATATAGTAGTGCTTTGATGTCTTTTATTTTATTTTTTTTATTACACTTCTCAATTATTTCCAAGTTTTGTTTAATGAATAATAATAATCACGATATTATTAAATATTTATCATTTTCAATGTTTTTTTTAGCATTATAGAATATATGTGTGTATGTGTGTGTGTGTGTGTGTGTGTGTGTGTGTGTGTGTGTAAATTATAATAATTAAGGTAATAAAAAATATATCTCTTAGTATATTTTTGTATTTAAATTAAAAAGTATATTTTTATAATAATTTGTATATTTACAAGTTTAACTCTTCGGGAAATTGTGGCTGAATCATTCTTGATCCGTACTGTCTATTAGATAATTAAAAAGTTACATTCATATAAATAGTACGTAAAACAGCAATAAAAAAGTAGCAATTTTTCAGTTTTTTTATATCTTTGCAATATAAAAAGGAAATAATTTTTAAAAATCAACAGTAATTTTTGAAAATCTAGGTCTCAAGTGATCCAGCCACCACCAGCCAAAAGTTAGTATTGTTATTAATGTAATTAAATTAACATAAGCAATTTTTGTACAGGTGCCTCCGCCGTGACTTCCTTCTGCTCCTTAACGTGGGCTGTGAGTACATACGTTAAGGCCATGCACAATATCAATCGCGAGCGCAGCAACGTGACTTGGGTCGCTCTTGCCCTTCAGGCTATCTGGCGTAGCAGTATGCTGATATCAAGATTCATAGTTTTGGTATTAGCGCTCATCTTCCTGAAAACATGGTTCTTTTTATTTTTGGGTGAGTTTTTACCGAGAAAGTTCTGTAATTAGAATGCAGAAATCCGTATTACATTCATATGAAATAATTTAATTGTTTACTAAGGCTCAGTTTCACAGCTCACGGTTAACGCTTAACTGATGTTCAACTTATTTCTTATCTCTTTCCAATTCTGGCATTAGAAAGTTAAGTTGTGAAACTGGGCCTAAGTCTATTTTAAACAAAGAAAGTCGATCTTTATAGAAGATTAAATGGATTGATTATAAGTTATAATACGCTGAGTCGATCGTCTAAATATCAGAACAACACGCTGTGACACTGTCTCCTATTTTCAAGTAATCGTCATTTTCCAGGTTTGCATTGGTTCATCATGACGATCTGGGTGATCTTGCAGAAGACAAAGTTCTGTTCTACCGCGTGGGAAGAGCGCATCTACAATTGTGTCATCGGACTAATCTATTGCTTCGACTTCTTTAATCTGCGCGACGACAGATCGCGCTACCGCGTGCTCATCTTTTACTCACTGATCGCAGCGCAGAATGTGGTCTTTCTGATCATATATATGTTACACATCGGGGAAACTATCGCGATGATTATGATTGCGTCCGTGACAGTCAGTTGTATGCTCATCGGTCTGACGAGCATGTCGCTATATTACGGCAAGTTTCATCCATCAAGAACAGCGACGAATATCTCCCGAAATATCAGCGAGCATTCTACAACTACGAAGGTTGACGCATCCAGATCCTTTAAGCTGTTTCATCGCGACTCTTTGGTATCGTTGCACCATTCCATGGACATCTCGCCGAGGACCGAGGAGGTGCCTACCGACAAGCAATCTTTGCTTACAAATATTGCGCAAATTTCCGATTGTGTAGAGGAAGGCATTGTCAATCGCAACTACAGCTCGGAGAACGAGTTCAACGCGAGCGCCTTGCGCCTCTCCACAGAATGCGAGAGGCCGCACAGTCGCGTCGGCGTCAAACACAAGGAAGAAATTACGTCGGTCAATGATAATCCGGACAACGCGCTTATTAGTAGCGCGCCATTGAACTCCCTGTATTCTGGCTTGCCTGATATTGACTCGTCTCGAAAACGCCGCGGCATTTACGAGCACGATATCACCCCACAATTGGACTGGCACGCGCCGGATATATTGAATATTGATCTGGGTCAGCTTGGTAGTCTCGATAACTCCGAGCGAACCAATTCTCTCACGCTAGATTCCTGCAGTAAAGTAATCGGCGCGTTGGACGTTATCAAGAACAGAGAAAAACTAACCACCCCGACGCCATTGGAGAGCAGCAGGATATTCGATATAGAGAAGGTGTCAAAGGACCTGCAGCAGGTCTAATATACAATATATTATTTGAAATCTCGGGGTCAAAAGTTTTGCATTATCCCTAATAATATAGAGAATACAAATAAATCATTATAGCTTGTTTATTATAGATTCTTTATTTTTTATTATTAATTATTTATTATGGTTATTATAAATTTTTTATTTTTTTCCTTCAAAGCATTTTTATCAGAACATAAAACAATACAAGTACTAATATAATAATTTCCTTGTTTCCATAAATAATGCAATACTTTTGATCATGTATCTTCTCGCTTTATTTGTTACATTGAACTCATTGTTTTTTACTTATTATTCTGTTATATTATGTTACTGTCTCTTCACGTACGTTATTTTTCCTACAGCAGCGGGACGAAACGATGAGTTGCGTGACGTCGATCCACGATTACGAAAATGTATGCCCGCTAGGAATCGCTAGACCTCCTTGGTGCATCCGCAGCTGGAAGGGCTACACAGATATCGAGACGTACATTCACGACGATAGCGTGGTGCGTGATAGGCGGCGAGATACCTTGACGAGCACGACCGGCACGACGTACAGCTCGGAATATTCCGACGGCATGATCTCACGAGGGATATTAAAGCAGGACGATTATGCGGACGCCCTTACTTACGATCTGGTAGAATCTAAGGGCAATAAATCATCTTATAGCGATAGCACATTCTCTACGTCTGTCGACGATCAAAACGCTAGTCTATATATAGCCAAGCCGGTGGTGTTCGATGACCGGGGCGGTATGCTCGCATTGGACACGATTTTGGAGGAACGCGATGATTTGTCATCGTCGGATGAGAAGTTTCAACATGGATCAGAGCTATCGCGTGACTCCGCGAGTACTCTGGTGAGTACGATAGATCAGATCAGGCGGTATACAGCGGAGAATTCGCCGCGACACATCTATCACACCACTGGGACTCATTGGGAAGATCTGAATCCCAAGAATTTGATGGCGCAGGCGCACTTTGCCAAAGTATTGTTCGACAATGATCTCAGGAACGCCTCAACGACGACTGGTTCGATCGATCTGACCGCGCGGGACGTCGAGAAACGCGAGATAGACGCGATCAGGGAATTCGTCCGATGCTGTGCTATAGAGTCCATCAAGAAAACGCCTCTGATAGACGCTGTCTTGTCTGATTCGCCGATTCTCGACAAGGCGAGCAAGCTTATGCGGCAGGTCACATTTGCGGATTGCAAGAATGATTTCGACACGAACGAGAGTGACCTTTACGTTGAAATGAGTCCCTTGGTATCCGTGGAAAACGGCGAAAATCTGTGCCAAGCTAGGCCCATCGACTCCAAGACCGTCGAGGTAGAGAGCGACACTGTCAAGAGAAATACTCTTCCCACAATATCGGAGAAATCGCCAAATAAAGAGAATGTGTCGCCGAGCTTGTCGAATAACAACAGGCGGATTAATAATATATACGATGACAGGGACAATAATGACAGTCACGCTTGGACTATAGAAAGAGATGAGAAAAATGACAAATCGCTGTGCAACATGCGTTTCAATCTGAAAGAGAAGAGGCATTTATTTCTGGAGCAGGTTCTCTCGCCGGTTCCAAAACTCTGGAACAAACGTATCTCCTTTCATCCGAGCACCAAAAATTTATAATAAACGCACTTCTTGATTTTCTCACTCGTGTTCTATAGTTGAAAATCGATTCGAAACTCATTTTTATCGTCTATTTTTATTATGTATTTACAGGGAATTTTATTACATATTATAGCAATTACAGAGAATTTGATCACGTTTTACAACTGAACGTGGAACAACTTTTATCGAATCACAAATTTATAACGAAAATATTTTTTATATTTGGCACTGTTGTCTTTCTTGAAGAAATGTATGGCAGCTCAATTTTATCTTGCTCAAATGTATTTTTATTCATTTATGATTTATAGGAATTCTTTATAGAAGTTTTAGGATTTTTTCTTGTTTATTAAAAATCTTAGGAAATTAATCTTAGTCATGATATTGGATACTTTTTACGAAAATGTTACATTTTTGCTGCACGATCCATTCGTGTCCGGTCACAAATAAATCAGGAGGACAATTTATGATGGAAAGGGATAAGAAAAACACACCACAGTACAAATATCGCAATATATATAACGTCACTCGTTAATTAGGCACACATCTTAATTTTTATCCATGATTTTAAGCTGCGCCGCGTTTACTTTTATAACTGACATAAAGTAAACGCGATGTAAGCGTGTGATACGCGCTGTCTGATTGTTACAAGACAAAGCTATAATGACTTAAGTCTAGTATTGCGCTTTTGCAATTAGTGTATATAAAAAAATGACTTATTTTACATCTCGTACCGAGATTATTTTTATACGTTATTTTTACTATGTACAATAAAGAGACTCTGTGTAATAAATGATTCGCAACCACGCATTTCTGGTAATAATATTGTTGCGATTATTATACATTATGATTATGTACATCGAAGAAACTATTTTGATTCACTTGAGTTCATCTTGTAATTTGCAATAACACAATTTGAGATTAAAAATTTATGTGTAATTTCGTATATCGTGTAATATAGACATTTGTTAAATTAAAAAATGTTTATTTCATAAATTTTAAATCCTTGATTCTACTCTTTTTCTGCTTATAATATGGACCTCAGTATGACCTCAGTATAAAGAAGAATGTTCAATGATTTTTACTTTTAATGTTAATTACTTAATATGTGTCGAACCTATGATGTGACTTCATGATTGATTTTTATCTTTGTTTATATTTTAATATTGTCTCTTTAAACGTTTTAATTATTAAAAACTTCATATAATCAATTTGTTTCCAAACTCTTCATTTATTTTCTATTGTAATTTGACTGAAGAAGACTTAGTATAGTCAAATGTTCACATGCATGTATTTAATCCCTTCTTGACATTTTGATAAATTAGTTTTAATCTTTGATTTAATTGCTCGTTTAACTTATTAATTTTATTATATTTGCATTGCGATTTTGAGTTTGACAATTGATATTATTGTAATTATATCTGTAATGCTATACTGTTGTAAGATATGTTTCAGTGAACAAAAAGTTAACTTGAGGTCAACTTTTTAAGGTCGACGCGATGTATCGTTAAATAAAAAAAATAGAACAAAATGGAGTAAGTATTTTTGCAAGTACCAAGTAACATTTTTCTTGTAGCATTTTAAATTTGAAATGTTACAAAACAAAGCAAGTAACGCCACCTGGCGATACGCGCGACGCAGGGTAAGGTGAGGTTAGGATTACATTTGATTGGGTTAGGCTGAGTGGAAGAATTTGTTGGCGAGCAGTCGCAACAGCGCAGGAGAAGTGGTGTCAGAATTATAAGGGTGAACATCCACGAGTCTGGCGTCCTGATATTATCCGAAGGACTGCATTCGCAATCGCGTTTCCCGTTATCGCCTGGCCGCTCTGTAATTTACGATGGCCGATCAGGCTGCCGCGCGTAGCGTCGCGATTTCGCGATAGCGTGCTGCATAAGGAGCGCAAAACACCGCGAACCATCGCGGAAGCATCCGTGCCAACCACCGAAGCACATGGATGCGACCAACGGGCAGAAGCCCCACGGTGAGGAATATTTCTTGTTCGGAGATTTTTCGCGAGGCGTGAACTCGATTGAGTGTTACCTAAAGCTCGAAAATCGTTTTACAACACGTGAAATTAGGCAGTCTGTGGTAGATTAATTAATTGACAGAATTATTAATACGCTTTATTTAAAATGGTGTGTCCTGCAAAGCAGTTTACAGTGTGTAACTGGTGCAATTGTACTTGTATTTCGCTTTTGTTTCTGAAGGGATTCTTGGTAATTTAGCAGTGTATTTAGCAGTGAATTTATAGCATTGGTAATATTTTGTATGTACAGGAGACTTCGATTTGATTTTTAAGTCTTGTTTGCAATCCTTGAAATTATGAATCAATGATGGATTAATTAATTGATAGAATTATTTATATGTTTGATTTAAAATGATATATCTTTTAAAGACGTTACATTGCAGTGTATAACTGTGTATTTATTTGTCTTGATATGATTTATATTTATGCAATTATATATGTATAATTGTATTTATATAATTTATATTTACATACAATTGTATCTAATTGTATAATTTCCCTTTTATTTTTGGAGTTATGATATGTCCTAATAGTATGTATCTTCTATAAACTAGTTTACAGCGTGCAATTTTTGCATAATTTCAATTTCTTTTATTCATGAATGAACTTTTGAAATTTTTAATTATTAGGTGTTGGAATTAATTCGTAGCGTTTTACAAGTGATGGGAAGTACTTTCATTAATGTATTTTTTAATGCTCATGTGAAATAAATAACATTCTTTCATTAAAAAACGCTACGAATTAATTCCAACACCTAATAGTATGCAGTAATGTTTATCTGCTGTACGTTTATATAAAAAGAATTAATTTGTACCAAAATAATGCATTTAGTTTACTGGTAATATTTTTTGTGTATACAGAAAATCTCAATTTTATTTCCTAAATGAAAATCATTGTTTACAACATCTAGAATTATAAATATGAATCAGTAAGAGGAATTAGTTTATAGCAAAAGTAGTGTATTTAGTAGCAAATTTACAAGGTATTAGTCTCAATATCTTTAATATATTGGAAACTTTTCACAGCGGGGCAACCTTCACCCGGAGGAGGATCTGCCTCCGATAAGGGTAAGGAATGGCAAATGGAGTTTCTGATGGAAAAATTACGTTCCAAGTCTTCCACATATAAACCCTTGATGGAAACTGCTAAAAACATGCGCATGGCTATGCTAGTGAGTGATTTCTACTTACTTTGTCATTTCGAAGCTTGCCAAGATATGAATACGACTTCTTGATATGCAGGACAAGCGATTCGCGATCGACAGCATAGAGAAGAATCAATTGCAGAAATGTTTGGACACTTTGCAGCATTCTATCAAGGTCACTTCTTTCCAATCCATGGTAGAGCGTTTAGAGAGCTTAGCAAGACAGTTGGGGTGAGTATTTGTCATCTGGTAAGAGTTAATAACATTGGTCGCGTTCAGCAAACTCAACAGTTGCGGAGCGGATTTGTCAGCGCTCAAAGATCTGCTTCATAACAGTTGAGTTTGCTGAATGCGACCATTCATTCATTGTTTGGTAATTCTTATACAACATATAAAATAAATTGAGTTTAAATATAAACAATTATCTCATTACACAGATTAAAGTTCATGATGTCTGGTCCTCCAGGCACGGAAATATTCATATCTTCCGACATGTTCTTTTTGGAGGTCTTATTAGAACCTCCATCAGGTCTTGTTAGGGATGTTAAAATTCACCATGAGGGAAAAAGTGAACAACAGGTAAGAATTATCGACATTATTAATGTTCCTTATTAAATGTCTTTATTAATTTAAAAAATTGCTGTTTCAGAGCTGCGAAGCATTGGCCTCGGCTTTGTCGCGCGGTGATTTCGTCGATTTCACCACGCAATTGGAAGGATTGGCATCGATTTACCAGCTGAATGCCGATAAGAAAGTAAAGTGCAAAGCATTCAGCGCCTTGCAGTCTCTCGAGGCTGACCTGGGTATTCTGGCACAGCTGCAGACATTCATGAAAGAGCCGTTCAATCTGGTTCACAAGAGTCCCGTCGGTTAGCGACTTGACATATACTAATTTTTATATTACATTCTACGTATAAAAGTATGATTTTATCTTCTATATTATTTATTTATTTTTTTGCAATAAATTTACATGTTTATATGCACTTCAGTTATGCATTATATATGACTCAATTATACGTTCTTTTACTTAGGAATTCTGGAAAGAAGACGAGGTGGTCACCCGATGAAATTGACATATTTCGTCTCGCCGTACGATTTAATCGACGAAGAAAATCGAACTTATGACGCTCTGAATTCTGATACTATCATTAAAAGAAAGATCGGACACTCCGTAACTGTTTGTATGGAAGGTTCAACGGGTCACAAACTGCCTACTTCTAGTATCATAACTGTGAATCGAAGTCCCACGGGCAAGAGGTAAGATTAAGTTTTGTCTTTCTATTATCTCTTTGTTGTTTGAAAATTGAATAACTATAAGTATATCTAACAGTTGTTTTTTTTATCCTTCTTATAAAGTTAGCGAAACCCATTTTGTATTCACGTGAGTCAAAAAGAAAATTAATTGATCAAAACTTAATATTTATCAAGACTTTTTGTCTTACATTAAATCAAGTTGAATGAAATATTGGCATTGAAGTGAAAGAACTTTAGAATAGCTAGAAAAATTTGATTTCTTTATCTGTCGTTGTATTAATTAAACTTGATGTCAAACTTACTTTTAATTAATTTGCAATTGATCTTTTTATGCATTGGATCTCCATTGCAATTTAAACAGTATGTTGAAGTTAAGTTAAATATTAAATTAATGATAGCTATAAGAAATTTTTTATCTTTTATATTTTTATTTCTTTATGTTATTTATATTTCGAATTTATCCAAGTTTCAATAAAATTTGCTTTATCATTACCTTTTTCTTTCAGCACTCCTTCATATGCTCCGCTGACCAGTACAAATTCCTCCATGCTGCCAGCCTGCTTTGTGCTGAAACTCGTCAAGAAGATGCCTATCTGCATGGAGTTGGTGAAGAGGATACAGAAAGTCACGGAGCTCGAGTGCGGCGATATCTCCGCGCCACATCCGTTGCTCAGTCTGATAATACAACATGCAAGCGATGGTCAGCTGGATTGTCGAAATAACAGAGGCTTATATGTGGTAAGTAACAAGATTATATAATAGAAATATCCTGGCTATAATAGAAATGTCCTAGCTAATAATGGCTTTATATCCTGGCTTTATACCCCACTCATCATGCTGCTCTCTCTTGCAGACCTTACCGGATCAACAGCACTGTTACTTCATGACGGAAAACAAGAACATGGAAGGCGTGCTGGTGTGTAGTATCCCATTCACGCATCCCGCACATGTGCCGCAGATCTTGGTATACCTGCGGCAGCAGGCACTGTTTAATTGTCTGATCGCGAGCTGCGTGCGACCTATGGCACGCCAGGATCCAGAACATACTACTATACTTGAGGTAAGCGCCCTTTCGTGGCAACACATCAGCGTGAGCGTGGAACATCCGTACGAGGAGACAATGGCCACCGCGGAACTGGACCTGACAGACATATCGACGCTTAAGTGCCGGTTGTATGGCATGAGTATGACAACGAACGTTGAACAGACGTCGGATCTCAGCGGTAGAGTGCTGCAACGTTGCCTCAGCATCCCATTGACTATGCGAATGTTGTTGAAGATCTGGGAGGGTCGTTCTTTACCCGCGGTGATGAACAGTTTGACCAGTGGCAGTGGCAGCAGCAATGGTAGTTACAATCTCAATTTAGGATCCGGTGGTAAGGATCAGACCGGACAAAACGCCTCCGGTACCGCGTCCGGTATGCCAGACTTTACGAATGGCGAGACGAAAATAAAGCAAGAGCCCGGTTTGAATAACGGCAGCAACGGGTGTATGGGAGGCAGGCAAACGCAGCAACAGCAGTTGTCAGCGAATCAATTGCAGCAGCAACAACAGCAGCAGCAGTCTTTTTTAGATGCCGGAACGGAAAATAGTATCGGTTTTCCGTCGTATTCCGGCCAATCCGATACGACGACAATGGGTACCACTGGGACGAACAGCACTTCTACTTCTATGTTGAACCCGTTGCAGCTTGGTGCGTTGCTCGGACAAGCAAAAAACTCTCTAACTAGTAACTCAAACACGAATGAGCGCGGCAAGAAGACGCGGAAAAGGAAAACTGGTACGGACGGGCTTTGGCGTAGTCCCAAGCGAAAGAGCGACGGCGGAGATAGTAGTGCCGCGACGGAAATCCTGCTGGAGAGTTCAAGTTCAGAAAACTCCACACCGCTGGGAACGCCCACGAGTCGAGAGAATCTCGCAGAGACTAGAACGTCTACACCGACCTCAGCTACCAGTTTGACAAGTGGTATGGATTTTTCAAATTTGGATACTACCGATATACTCGATAAGAGTGCCTCGGATTACGATCTCGACAATTCTGAGAAAGACAGTGAGATCATGGAAGTGCAACACAGTAGCGCGGAGCAGCAGCAGCAACAGCAACAACCACAACAAGAAGTAGAGGAGCTGATAAAGATACGCGAATCTTCATCAACGCGCAAGTCGAAGAAGAATCGAAGTGGTGGTGGTAGCGAGGAGAAGAAGTCGAGCCCAACGAACATATTCGTTGACGAGACGTCGACAACGAGTAGTGGTAACAAAGGTCTGCCGGTACCACCATCAGTAAGTATCACTCCAATTTCATGCGGTAATCTGGATCAAGCGAGCACCCCCAACTATAACTCCGTATTGACTGGTATGGGTTTGGAAAGGAGACCTGGCATCGAGATCATACCCATCGCCTCATCGCCATCGCAGACTAATCTACCGAGCTCGATTACCATTACGCCGATCGCCGGTCCAACACCGTCTCCGAAAACCAGCGGTCTGACAAGCGCTACGGAAGATCGACAGCGAAGCGAACGGAAGAGTGGTGGCGGAAAAAGCAGCGGTAGCAGTAGCAAAAGCAGTTCTGAGGATACCAAAAGCGGTGGAAGCAAACTGGAGAAACGGCGCAAACGTAAACGAGAGGACGGTCCAATGGGTCCACCGGACAAAGTCCCATCGGGTGGCAAACAGCAGCAAGATCCACTCTCGAAACCAGTGTCGGTGAGCATCAAGCCTAGCACCGAGCAATCACCACCGAGTGGTGGTAGTGTTGGTGTTGGTTTGAGCTGCTCATCTTCGCGGCCTACTTCGCCCGCAGCTGTAAGGAAATTCAGTCCTTCACCTACTCACTCAAGTTCGCTCGCCACGCTTGTAGGTAAGTCCAGTCCTACCTTGAAGGCCGGTCAGTCGGCAGCAGCAACTTGTGGCAAACCAGTTCAAAGTCCAAAGCATTCGCCCGTCTATGGCAGCAGTCCGAAGCACAACGCGCCGAACGTTTCAGTGGTTCCTATGTCGGTTCCGATGTCGCTATCGGTGTCCACGGTGCCCAATACAGTGGGCAACGTGCCGTCCGTAGCGGTATCCGTTCCAGTCCCGGTACCTGCTAGTGCGAGCCCGAAACATGGCAACACTTCGTCTCCAAAACATGGTAGTTCAGCTGCAAGCAGCGGCAAACCCAGTATGTCCGCCTTAAAATCAGCAGCAAATTCGCCATCTAGTAAGAGCAGCAGTAGTAGCTCTTCTGACTCAGCAACGACCCCATCCAAAGTCAAGTCTTCTTCTTCGTCGTCCTCCAGTAAGGATTCTTCTGGTCGTGGAGATAAAGATAGACGAACGTCATCCGTCAGTTCATCTGGCGGCTCAGGTAGCGGTCATCAGAGTCCCAAGACTAAGTCCTCCAGCAGTAAAATGAAGCAGCTAGAAATAATCTCTCCCGGCAGCGAAGCCACTCAAGTCTCTTCTCTGCAAGCTTCTGGCGGAAGTACTCCACCATCTGGTCAGGTCGATGCAGCAAGTAAATCTGCGATCGCTGCTCAGCAGGCACGGAATCGCAAAAGTTCTCTCAACGCCGTGATCGACAAATTGAAAAATGCTCAGCATTGTACCGAAACAGATGCTTGTGGAAACGGTGGAGGTAACGTGAAAGGCAGTGGATCTTCCGGTCTTGGCAGTACTGGTGGAATGAGTAGCACTGGACAGAAGGAGAAGAATATTGGTAGCGGTGGCTCATCGTCGTCGAGTGGAGGAAAGACTATTGGAGAAGGAGGAAAATCTTGTGTCACCAAAAATGCGTCTGTAGATACGAAGAATCCCGGCGAATACATGGTGAAGCATAGCTCAGACGGGATAAAGATCACTATTAACAAAACTCGTACTAAAGATTCCAAGCAGGCTGCCAACTTGAAGCTGTCATCATCGGGATCGATGGCGGCGACTTCATCTTCGAGCTCTTTATCGTCCGTGGCTTCATCATCGTCATCATCGTCCAGTAACGTAATCACTGGCAGCAATGGTTCGCCAAAGACACATACAGGTCTCAAACCTGGTGTAAATTCTGGACCGGCATCGAAGAAGCCACAAACGTTACAAGCTACACAGAAAATGCTACCCACAAAGATGATGTTGGCTGCCGCCGGTATGAAATCCGCCATTTCTTCTTCGGGCGCGACGAATACTGGCAGTGGTGCGGGTATCACGGCGTCTGCAACAGGAGGCGTTGGAGGAAATCCCTTATCAAAGAGTTCATCCTCCAAAGCTTCCGGTTCTCCGAAGACGAGTTCTGGTGTGACTGATTTGAGCCGTGGTCGAGATAAAGCTAGAATCTCAAAATCCGGCGACAAGGGAATATTTGCATCGAAAGGCCTTGGTGATGCCAGAAAATCGAGTCCGTCCGCTCTGCGGGAAGAGAGCGAGAGCGAGCGCGCGTTCAAGCTGCTAGCCGCGCACGCGTCTATCTCTAATCTTCCGCCGAGTTTGCCGCCTCAGCTAATGATGGAAGGCCTAATGAAACAATTAGATACCAAGTTTCAAATACCGAAATTGTCGGCTCGTGCGAACGTCGCTGACGCTGATAAGAATAAGTCATCGGACAAGTTATCGATACTACCCGATCCCACCAAGCAGACCCTCGATGGTCTGAAACAGGAACAGGGCAAGATTGCTGGTCTGTCCAATGTCACCGTATCAGTATCCAAATCGTCACAGCCAGACGACCAATCAAGACGGGACCATTCACAGAATAAACCGGACAATCTGTCGATCACAACATCCGCCGCCGGCGCGATGTCTTTGAATCTCGGGGAAAACACCGGTTTGATGCTGCCTCCACAGTCGACTGCCGATTCCGATGTACCTACGAATCTGTGCATCCAACCGATGGTGGACAATGAATCATCCCGCGACTCGTGTAAAGATTTAGGAATGAGGCAAACATCCGGTCAGCAGTTCCTCGGTAAGATCGATGACACAAGTGTCGGCGGGATTCTTACCAAGAGTAACGTTTCCGATCAGTTAACGTCATCAGGCGCCAAGTCTTATGGAACCATGACAAGCTCCAACACCTCAACCGCGTCGAGCGGCGCCATCGTTGCCGAGAGTCTAAATCTGAGTACCAAGCCTGCCGACCAGGCAGTTCTGCAAACCAAATATAATAAGATCACCGTAGAGGAGAAGAAACAGCAGCAGACGTCATCAGCATCGTTATCATCATCTTCCTCATCGTCATCATCCTCATCATCGTCGATTTTTTCGTCGCTAGCCAGTGTCGCGACTTCATCAGATGGTAATCCCGTCATAACGTCCGACAGCGGCGGCGGCGGTGGCAGTGGTGGTGGTGGTGGTGGTGGTGGTGAACAGGAAGTGGTGGCAGCGGCAGCCGCGGCGGAGATGCTATTGGACTTCTCTGCGGCGAACAAGGATTCTATGACGAAGGGGGGTCACGGTCTGCCAGCGTCCTTAACACAGCACCATTTGACGACGATTCCGGAGCGAGCGATGACCCAGGCAGCGCCGACGGTGCGTCGCAATACACCGCCACCGCCGCCGCCTCCGCCGCCACTTCCGGCTCCGTTCCCGCCTGCTGCTAGTCCGTCCGTCAGTGTGCACATTGTCAAGAGCCCGGCACCGAGCCCCCGAGTGATCCCACCTTCACCCCATTCGTCCGCGTCGCCTTGCATCACCGACGACGAACTTATGGACGAGGCGCTGGTCGGTATGGGTAAATGAAGATTACTAAAATTGTAAGACAAAGAGAGAATACTCGTTTCCTTTATATTCTACGTTCAATTCAACATTCTAGAACAGAGAAAAGGTCCTACCGGAAACGGGAACATCCGAATAAAACTCTGGACTTTTCTTTTAAAATTGTACAAATTGTATCCAACTTCTTCGAATTTAAAAGTTATTCGCGTGTTCTCTCTTTCATTCTCTCTTTCTACTCTCGTGGACCACTTTATATACATTATTGGCTAAATCTTCGAATGTAGTCTCTGTATTGTTAAAGCTCATCAATGATCGTATTTCGATAAATGTATTATGTTATGACCGACTCAGAAAGACTATATATATAAAGACATTTCATATTTCTGAGACTGTTAAGTCGGTGTACTTGAAACCTGAGTGTAAGTAACGTTGGAGTGTATTAGGTTCTATTTTCCTTTTAGAGAGATCGGTGGAAATATATCCGTAATCACAGAAAAGAGTGAAGGAAAACTGCGAAACTGAACGCCGAAATCGGTCTGTCGAGTAGACTTGTAGGATCTGAACTGTGTGACGATGGATGCAAAGATGATCGATCCAGATTAAATTAGCAAAGATAAACGAATGAACATGAACGAATGCAGTGAACCACTTTCTTTTGATAAGAGAAGAGATGAAACATGTTCATCGATGTAATGATTCTTGACTCGTTTGAATTTGTGATACTATCCACGTATATTGAAGCAAATTTGTTTATTCATTTGCAAGCTTGTTTGAATCGCGCATTCTTTTTTTCAGCATCGTACGCGCTGAATTGATTCCACGCTACAGATTATACATTGCTAAAAAATTACATACTTGTCGAAATAGTTTTATTTAATTAAAAATGCATGATGTGAATGGTTCAGATAATAAATTAATTAAATATATATTAAGAAGGATTACAAATCAAATGAAAACTCAAAAATGTAAGTGCTAAGCAAATATATTAGTAAGCGTTAAAACAAATTAAAATAAAAATAAATAGAAATGAATATAAAACAAACAGCGACTCCGATCGAGTCATTATCAATGTTAGAACTTATGTGTAAAACCTTTCAAGTGTAAAAACTTTCAATAAATTAATAGTATAAACATATTTGAAATAGCAACGGCCTATAACTAAAAATTACAAACTAAAAACTTAAAATAAAAACTTTGTACATCTAGCTGAAGTCAGTACAATTACAAAAGTTTTTATTTTCGTAGTTTGTAATTTTTTAGTTATGGGCCGTTGCTATTTCAAATATGTTTATATTATTAATTTATTGAAAGTTTTTTTATACATCTAACATTGATAATGATCCGATCGAAACGCCGTTTGTTTTATATTCATTTCTATTTATTTTTGTTTTAATTTATTTTAGCGCTTGCTAATATATTTGCTTAGCACTTACATTTTTGTGTTTTCATTTGGTAGCCCTTTTTTAATATGTATTTAATTAATTTATTTAATCAGTTTTTTAAGTAATGTGGATAATATATAGCATATTTATTTATTTTTTAAAGAATTTTCCGTCTTTTTTAAATAGCATATAGTTTATTGTTAATTTTGAGGAAAAAAGTTCTATAACCGTAATCTATTTTTTTTAATTAATAATGCTAAATATTATGTCTATTTTTAAATAGTTTCACTATTTTTAAATAGTGTTTCACAAGAATATTTTTGAATTTTATGTAGTTTTTTATGTTTCAAACTTTTGGCTAGCAGTGTGTGGTACTTTAAGTCAAATTTGTAACTGTATTTTCCAATTTTAAAATTAACACTTCTCAAGGATTCCATTTCCATTAGGATTTTTTATAGTAACTAAAAATTTCTCAACTTTATTAAAAAAATAGTAGCTTATGGATGCATATAAATTCAAAATATTAGGAAAAGATGTATATATTTCTTAAGTCACACACACACACACACACACACACACACACACACACACACACACACACACACACACACACACACACACACACACACACACACACACACATTATTTATTAATTACAAAACGTATGTCCACTTAATATTTTTAGAACAAGATGCAATTGAAAAATTATTATCTGTAGTGAGAATGAAGTAACTAAACGAGTCAAGATCGATTGCACTGAGGCATCGACTTCTACACTTCAGTCTGCGAGGACTGAGAGATTGTTGTAAATCTTCCTTTCTATCGACAACGGTATTCTTCCGTCGTTCCTCATGTTGCATCTTTAGATGTCGCACTTCCGGGATACTTGAGCAAGTCGCTCGAAGTTAGCTGGTTCCTTTACCCAATGATAATGCGACCGTTCGTGTCAAGCCATATAAGTATTCTTTAACACTGCCAAGTGTATATCAATCGCTTTTAAATCCCCTAAGAAAGGTTTCCATTGTCCTTTCTTTTTCTGCGTGATTTCACGAGAGATGTTGTATTCTTCTAATGCTCTTCGGGACAGTCGCTTCGTTTCTTCTCTCGAACAGTTCTCTCGAGGCTTTCGTTTTAATGATACAAGTGGGAATGCCAACTACACGATATGCGCTTCTGATGTGAGCGTTAAAGTGAGAGTGTTAAAAAGGCTGTGCATTAAGCTGAAAAAAGAATGCGGAGGAACATTGTGACATTTTTTCCTCTTTCTGTTTCCTATATCTTCTCTCCTTTTCCCGAAGCTCATGTGATTTGTCAGGCAAATCTACGGAATAGATGATGTAAAGAAGTTTTAGTATAAGTATTCCCTATACTACGACTAAAAGAAAAAAGAAAAAAAATAAATTCCAAGGTAACAGGATAAAATACTGCGTCTCTTGGAAAACGGAAATCTATATAGTATAATTAAGAAGAGAATGAGAAAAAAAACAATTAGGTATTGAGTTAGATGATCGGAAAATCGATGTTAAAGAAATAAAGATAATGCATTATATCTTTATGTCAAAACGAATATTTAAAAGGAATAAAAAAGCAAAAATCTTCAGGAGCAATGAATGATAGGAAACGAATTGAATTATTCGATTTGAACAAGAATAAGAAAAAGATAAGAAAGAATATCAATTTAGTATACGTATTTAATAGATGTATCATGACGTAAATTAGCCAGCAAATAAACTGATATTATTTGTCGTCATTTTGATATTAAAA
The DNA here is from genome assembly GCF_024713525.1 of Acromyrmex echinatior. Taxonomy (NCBI): domain Eukaryota; kingdom Metazoa; phylum Arthropoda; class Insecta; order Hymenoptera; family Formicidae; genus Acromyrmex; species Acromyrmex echinatior. The sequence goes on from NC_141868.1 coordinate 364,762, forward strand.
TGATGTCTTTGATGTCATTTTGACGTTGAAATGACAAATATCGTCAGTTTGTTTACTGTGTAATTTCACTACTCTCCTGGATTTAGAATATAATATTTTGGAAGCCGGGATGAACGATCTCACTGATCTCGAAGAGAAGAAGAGAAAATGAAGGAATGAATCGCTATTTAAGTGTTTTGGAATAAGTGCTAATAAAGAAAGACAGAGAGAAAAACACGTTTTTCTACTCGAAAATTTAT